>NC_080092.1:9600288-9903106 GCF_950005125.1 Chionomys nivalis | reverse complement strand
AAATAATTTAAAATCTGTTCTCAGTTCCTTTTTCAATGTAAGGTTAATGTCCCCTTCCTTAAGAGACGTTAGTAGGAGTAGGTTAACATATTTATCTATGGCCTTAAACCAAATGGGTAGAACAACTAAAGTTAGAACTCCAGTGCTCTTGCTTACCTTTTTTTTTTTGTTTTGTTTTGTTTTGTTTTGCTTTTTGCTTTGGCAGCTGGGGTAGAGAAGCTCCATATTTTCAATATTGCAGAAAAATACATGGAAATACACAGAGAAATTTGGATAAAGTTTCAAGGGAATCACTCCTGTACTTCAGTTTTACAACTCCTGAGTCAGGATCCTGAGTGTAGGTCTGCCTTATTAAGAGTATAGTATGCATGAGGTCCTCGACACCATTACCACTCTTAGCATAATCTGATACGTTCGTGTGTTGGCTCAGTTAGCACATATTCTTCACAATGTGAAGTGCTGCTGCATGGCGAGGACCATATAAAAGTGGGAAGGACTATCCCTGCTTAATAGGAATTTACAGTCTCATAGGTATTTTAAGAAAATCCTAGGAGAACAGGTAGCAGAAGTTAAAATATGATGAGGTGTAAGCTCCAGAGGGCTTTGGGTGATCTTAATAATGGCCAGGATGCTGTGTTTGGACAGAGGTAAACCTTTGGTCCAGAAATAGTAATTGAATGGTGTGTTGGCTTGGCTTTGGAGTGTTCATGTTGAATTGAGTAGTACTCAAAAATGGGATTTCTAATGTTATTATAGCTGCTTAAGTTGTATGTGATCATTGTAGAAATATTAGATGATACAAATAAGCACCTGTTTTTAAAAACAGCCGATGTAGGTTTGAAGAGATGGCTCAGTGGTTAAGAGCACTGACTGCTTTTCTATTATAGGACCTGGGTTCTGTTTCTATTAACCACATGGTGTCTCACAACCACTTGTAACTCTAGTTCTGGGGGATTTGATGTCCTCTTCTGACCTCTTTGGACACCAGGCATGCACATACTATACAAAATATACATTCAAACAAATCACTTATACATATAAAATAAAGGTAAAAAATTTTAAAAAATCATTTATTGCTATTTAAATGTTTATATTTTGTATGTACAACAATATTTCAGTATATAGGTACACTGTAAATCACATAACTGATCTTTTGGGTAGGTGGGTTTTAGTGGACTGAAAGGTGTGGAATAAAGGAATTATTTTTTTTTGTTTGTTTGTTTGTATGAAGTTGGGAAATTGAGCCTTACTATGTAGTAAGCTGGCCTAAAACTATTCTTTTGCTTCTCTTTTCCAAGTACTGAGATTACAGGCACGTAGCTCCATGCCTGGCCTAGAGTAGAGACTTGTTTTGAAGCAAACATTAATTTTTCAGTCTTTTATTTATACTCTTAAGTTTGAGCATATTAATCTCTATTAATATTAAAATTCCTTGTTCAAGAGCATATATCCGCTATGAAAAATTTACTTGATTAAAAAGTACATGAGTAAGCTTATGGAGTAAAAATAAACTTTAGAAGACAAGATGAAAATATTTGGAATGATTATCGAGGTTGGCAAACAAGAGGGTTATGACAGTGGGCCCTTGAAGGTATGTTTCTAAGGGTAGCAATTCCTTGAATCAGTGTTTGACATAAGAAGTACTATTTAGACCACTTTTTGAGTTCCTTTAAATTTTTGTTTGATGATGATTATTCTTGTATTGTTTTGGTTCTTCTTTCCTTTTCTTCAATGTGTTGTGCTTACTAGGTAAAGACTATCAGTGGACTACTCAAACCTAATACACTCTTCTAAAGACAGAATGCTTGTCAAGAATTTGTATTATATTCAGTGGATTTTTCACCTTTTTTTATATCCTTTTCTTAATATGAAATGCTTCGTGAATTTGTGTGTCATTACAACAGGAGCCATCTTCGGTGTATTGTTTCAGTTTTAGTATATATTCTGCCAAAGAAAGCACTTTTTAAACTTTTTTTTTTTTAATCTGTTTCTGGGTATGGTGGGGCACACCTTTAATCTCAGCACCTGGGAGGCAGAGGCAAGCAGATCTCTGAGTTCTAGGCCAATCTGGTCTACAGAGTAAGATTCAGGGCTACAACAGAGAAACCCTGTCTCAAAAAACAAAAGGAAAAAGGGGGAAAAAAGACACTAAAATCTTTTTATCTCTCTATTTATTTAACGTATGTGGATGTTTTGTCTGTCTGTGTGTCTGTGCTATCACAGGCCAGAAGAGGGTCTTAGATCCCCTGAGACTGGAGTTAGACATGACTGTGAGCTGCCATGTGGATGCTCGGAGTTGAATCAAAGTCATTTAAAGAGAAGTCAGTGCTCTTAATCCCTGAACTATCTCCTAAGACATCATTTTTAACCTTGACTGTTAAAGATGTTTTATAAAGCCTATTGATCTCAAAATGTTTTCAAGTACCTAAAATAAATTGTTGCAGAAAGAATCAACTTTATTGAGCACAGTTCTGTAGACATTAAACATCTCTAGTAAAGGCCCTTTGCTCTGTTTGAAGCCTCATTGTTAGGCCATTGTAGATACTAAGTTTTGTTGAAATTACATATTCTCTCTTCCTCTCTCTTTAATGTATGGTTCTTGGATTGAGCCTAAGGCCTTGATCATGTACGGGCAATAACACTAAACTAGACCCTTAGCCCTTTTTTCTTTTAGTTTAAGACAAGCCCTCAATGCATTGTTTAGGTTATTCTTAACTTCACTCTATATTCAGGCTGGCTTTGAAATTGAGGTCCTTGTGTGTTACAAGGAGAGGCCTGCTGTTTGTCCCAGCCGCCTGGCTAGCTTACACCCGAAATAACTACACATAAATTGTATTAATTAAATCACTGCTTGGCACATTATCTCTAGCCTCTTATTGGCTAGCTTTCATATCTTAATTTAACCCATTTTTATTGATCTGTATATTGCCACATTCCAGTGGCTTACCGGGAAAGATTCAGCATGTCTGACTCTGGCCACTCCATGGTGTCTCTCTCCTACTCTGCTTTCTTCCTCCCAGAATTGAGTTCTGTCTTCTCTACCGACCTAAGTTCTGCCCTATCAGCTAGGCCAAGGCAGTTTCTTTATTCATTAACCAATGAAAACAACACACAAACAGAAGTATCGCCTACATCACTGTGCCTCAGCCTTTCTAGGAACTAAGATGACAATGAACTGATACACTTACTGCAATTTTGTTTTTTAAACAAAACATGATGTGATGGCAGCATGTATTCTATCTTGCTTTTTCTAAAATTACAGTCTTGGTTCTTTTTTTTTTTTTGGTTTTTCGAGACAGGGTTTCTCTGTGGCTTTAGAGCCTGTCCTGGAACTAGCTCTGTAGACCAGGCTGGTCTCGAACTCACAGAGATCCGCCTGCCTCTGCCTCCCGAGTGCTGGGATTAAAGGCGTGCGCCACCACCGCCCGGCCAGTCTTGGTTCTTTAACCAGGACTATGGCTTTGTATGTGTGTGTGATTTATTTTTTGTGGAATGATCTCTTTCCAGAAAAAAGATGTCTTGGATCCTTTCAATGATGAAGAAAAAGAAAGGCATAAGGTGGAGGCCCTTGCACGGAAATTTGAAGAAAAATATGTAAGATTTCTGTTTGGGCAAGATAACAACTTCATTAGTGAGAGTAGTCTCCAGGCATTTTCATGTTCATTTAGTGGATTATCATGTAGTCAGAAGTGATCTGGAAATAGATGTAGGACTCAGAGGAAATAGATTATAGCTATTAACCAAATGCATTAAGGTTCAGAACTCTCATGTGGCAGGAGAAATGCGTGAGTTAAATGGGCAAATAAGGCCTTAGAGAATGTGTTTGTTACAGAGCAAGAGAATCCATTTATTTCATTCTTCTGTCTTAGGCCACTTATGCAGATATAAATCTGCCCTATTTCCAAAGGTCTTTAGAGATGGGGTTTGGGGTGTGTATGAGGTGAGAGAGGGAGAGAGACACAAAGACAGATAGGAGATATAGGTTAAGGGTAGTATGTGTTTTCAGTACTTTTCAGCCTTTAATCACTAGCTGTTGAGAGTCAAGGCAACATTTATTGTACTTACCAAAAGCATGTGACCCCTTGCTTTTAAATTTCAGGGTGGAAAGAAACGTAGGAAAGACCGAATACAGGATTTGATTGATATGGGGTATGGCTATGATGAATCAGATTCTTTCATCGATAACTCTGAGGCGGTAAGTAGTTACTGAATGTATGGTACTGACAGTGGGGCAGGGTTGTGACAGTTTGTCCTCTTAGTACAAGGAGTCCTGAACTTAAGAGGACGGGACTTCCTGGACCCAGGCTTTGTTTTTTTCATGTGAAAATCACAATCTTTTCTTTCTAAAATACCCAGTAGTTTGCACATTAGTGATTGAGGAGAAGATGTCTTAGCATGGTGTTTGAAGAGTGACAGAAAATTCTAGTTGCAAGGTACAAGATGTGCTTTGTACCTTGTACTATAGAACCAGAAATGGGAGCTGATGGTATGTTTCTCCCCCTTAGTATGATGAACTTGTTCCTGCTTCTTTGACAACAAAGTATGGAGGATTTTACATTAACTCGGGAACCTTGCAGTTTAGACAAGCTTCAGAATCTGAGGATGACTTCATTAAGGAAAAGAAGAAGAAATCTCCAAAGGTTAGGCTATTCTTCCTTTTGGATTTCAGAAATACCTTTTGCTGTGACTGTGAGATCAGTAGGTGACTCTAGTCTTTTAGGAAGGCTGAGGAGACTGGTAGAAAGGTAGAAAGTTGTCTCAACATGATGTGAGTATGGGAATCTGGTCAGGCCTCAGTCATTTCATCCATGTCTCAAGATGTTCTAGTAGGCTCAGCAGCGTCATGTTTGCAGATACGTCTCAGAGTGGGTAGAGCCATGAGGGTGTGAGCTAGTGAACTGTAAGCCATTCTTAATGGCTTCTCCGCTGTGGACTTGGAGAGAACTTTAGTTCTAGGACTGTCACCCACCGAAAAGAGTCAGCCTTAGACTGAGCATATTTTAGGGTCTGTCTACCACTGCCTGTTATTTAAAATGAGAGGACCCACCTACAGCTTATTCTGAATCGTCTTCAGGGGGCTGGAGAGGTGTCTCAGCAGTTAAGAATATTGACTCTTCTTCCAGAGGTCCTAAGTTCAATTCCCAGCAACCACATGGTGGCTCACAGCCATTTTAGTGGGGTCTGATGTCCTCTTCTGGCATAAAGACATACATGCAGATAGAGCACTCATATACATAAAATAAATAAATAAATGGTTTTTTTGTTGTTGTTGTTGTTTTAAATTTTAAATCTGTCTTCAGAACAGCCACCATGGAGTTTCCATCTGGGTGTTTGCTGAACACCGTTGGTGGGATCTATAGGTTCGTGTCCCAGGGACTGCTTTGAAAGAAAAGCCTTTTATGTTCATAAAGGAAATAAAATGAGTCTGAAGATGTATCCTACCTGGAGCAAGGCCAGTGCTGTTTAGTGTACTTGTTCTCTAACTCAGGGAGTTGTATAATTGTACCTTGTCTTTAATTTTCAGAAGCGGAAGTTGAAAGAAGGTGGTGAAAAGATAAAGAAGAAGAAAAAAGATGACACCTATGATACGGAGAAGAAATCAAAAAAGTCCAAGTTTTCCAAAGCCGGGTAAGAGGCAGCAGCTTTTCGCTAGGATAAAGTCTGGCCTGTGAGGGCCAGATGAGGGTGTGACACTTGAGAGCTGGCTTGCCCTCTCCCTCTTCCCCAGCTTCAGAATAGGCTATAGGGCCTGACCTTCCTTTTCTGTCTCCTCCAGCAGGGCTGTTCTGGGTATAGTCAGCCATTCTCATCTCTGTGTGTCAGATAACCTATGTGCCTGTGTTCTTCTGTCAATGTCGGCAGCTATTTCTGTCACCAAATGGTTGTTGGTGTTCCTTGTTCTCTTAGAACTCCTCTCTGTCCCAGTTCTTCTGTCTTAGCTGTTATGTCTATGGTCGTGATTCCTCCTTGGTCAGCCCAGCTGCCTTCAAGTTACTGCTGTTCTTTCTCTGCTTCTCATGCTTTCTTCCCTGAAATACTTTTCTTGCCCCTCCCTTTTTTTTCCTACCTTTTATTTCAGCCTGGCAGTGGTTCTTAACTCACTGGATATTTACATTATATGACACCGTGTTGCTAATCTGTATTCATACTCAAGCTTTGGTCTGACAAAAATGAGTTCTCTCTGCCATGAGGATGGAGGCATGATAACAGAGTGAACTGACAGAACAGAGGCTTTCATGGAGATTCTTTCCTGGGAGCAGGGATAAAGGCTACCCTTTAAAAGGATAACATTTCTCGTGGAGAGAGTCCTGCAAGCTGAGTAATCAGTTTCCCTCTTGCTTGCAGCTTCACAGCCCTCAATGCCAGTAAGGAGAAAAAGAAGAAGAAGTACTCTGGGTTAAGTGTTAAAGAGATGCTGAAGAAATTTCAGAAAGAGAAAGAGGCTCAGAAAAGGAGGGAGGAGGAGCATAAGCCTGTAGCTGTTTCATCAATAGATGCTCAGAGCCTGAGAGAATTGGAGGGCACTTCTGACCCATTGCTCTCACTCTTTGGCTCCACTTCTGATAATGACTTGCTCCAAGCTGCCACTGCCATGGACTCCCTGACAGACTTGGACTTGGAGCAGCTACTCAGTGAGTCTCCAGAAGGAAGCCCTTTCCAAGATATGGATGATGGAAGTGATTCCCTTGGAGTGGGATTGGATCAGGAATTCAGGCAGCCCTCTTCCTTCCCTGAAGGCCTGCCAACACCCCTGGAGAAGCGTGTTAAGGAGCTGGCTCAGGTATGGAAACACAGTATGGCTGAGCTTTCCTGGAAGCTATTTGGGTAGATTGGCATTAGCTCTACACCTTGTGAAGTTTGCTGCCAAACAGACCCTTAGTGAGTTGGGAAATGGAAGTGTAAAGTTCCCAAGTTCTTATTTCATCCAAGAAGGAACTAATGTAAGCTTTGCACATCAGACTTCATTTTTTTCCCCGCCTCTCTTAATTCCTTCACTTCTAGAAATTTTACTTTGGGGAGTTGTTTTCTCTTGTTTTATTTTCTGCCTATTAGTTTCTTTCCCACAATTCACCTTTGCTTTTGTGGTTGTCAGCCCTGATGTTGGCAGCAGGCAGCTAAGGTAGAATGTCATTTTTTAACTCTTCCAAAGATTTTGAAAAATTCATTGGTTTGTCAACACATGTATAAACATAGAACATGCTTAACTGCTACTTGGTTTTACTTGCTCCCTTGTGTTGGGTATCATCAAGAGTGTTCAGGTGTACCTACATGGTGGCATGTGGGAGCTTAACATTGTGAGCCCTTTTCCTGTCCCAGACAACAGCAAACAATCTTTAGCATGGGATAGCTGTGCTGCTATTTTCCTCCAGTATTTGGAGTTGATCCCTAAGTGGTAAGAGCTATCAATTCAGTAATTTAACTGTAATCTAACTGTGGATCATTAATTTTGATATCATTAACCTTTGTTAAAACAACATTTCCATCTAGGCACTATGATTTAAACTTTAGTTCCAGGAGCAATTGTGCTCAACAGCTGTACATTTTGAACTAGTGACTCATAGCATTTTCAATTAGTGTAAAACATCAGCTTTATCTAGAAATGCTTTTCTCGCTTAGAGAAGATATTTAAACACAATATACGAAGCAAACAAAATATCTTATTTACATCTATGATTCCTCTTTGTTGGCCCATGTGTAGTATTGGACATGTGTTCTTCTTGAATATAATGCTTTAATGAATTGTGTCATGCCAGACACTCAATATATCTTAATATGATATTGAAGGGAGAGCAGTTAAATCTGCACTTGGCATGTTTGAGCATAATAATCTATTGCTCAAAATTCATGTTTAAAAATTGCTTCTCAAAATTCATGTTAAAAATTTGTAAGCACTTTGTTTTGTAGTCTCTCAGTTTTATTAACTTAATTAAATAGGACTAAGCAATAGACCGTTGTTTATTTTACAGAAAAGTCAAAATAAAATCTTATGTATGCCCTCACTCCCATAGTAGATTGTGATCAGAGTATTAACCTATTATTTCGCTTTTTGAGGGGGAAAGGTTTAGTGATAATAAAGTGCCACAGCCTGAAACAGTGTTGGACTGTGGTATAAGAAAGCCTCTCTAGGTAGGCATGCTATTTGGCAAGTGGTAATGGCTCCTCGGCATTACAGATTTTGCTGCGCCTGGAGTCCTTCATATGTGTGCATAGGTGTCTGAATGCCTGGTCCTTTTTTACAATTTACTGGAAAGGAAGTCTTTCCAGAGAAGAATTTATATGGACACAGAACATTATATAGAATTGCAAAAGCCACACTCAGCTATTTGTATCCTTAATAAAGAGTTCTATGCTAGATCTTGAAATGAACACAGCGTTTTAAAAATTAGAATGCTGGGCATGGTTTACACTCACCTATAATCCCAATAGTTGGGAGGTGGTAGCAGGAGAATGCTTGTTCAAGGTAATTCCTTGACAACAAAGAAAGTTCAAGATTAGCGTGAGCTGCATAAGACCCTATCTCAACTCCAAAATTAAACTTGCTGTGTATAATTGTTGGTAGCAGTTTAAGTATTTCTTGCTTTATTTTTTATTTCCCTAATTTCATTTTCCTCTCTTTTTAAAAATAAGTTTAGTTTTAAATCTTGCCTTTAGATGAGATACATGCCCATTTCCATTGCTTAAATTTGAAAAGGAATGCTTAGCCTCATTTTGCTCTTGACTAGACTGGCTAACTGTTTCTTTTCTGATTTTGTCTGAGTTCACACTTGTGGCTGTATTCAGCCAGCACATTAGCCTAGCCAGATGCTAGCTGGACCTCCCTATTAAGACCTTCTGTAGATTGTGGTTATCTTACTGAGTTACTCAGCCTTATCTCAAATTTGTAATCCTGCTTCAACCTCCCGAGCAACTGGGATTATGGGTGTGTGGCACTAAGCCCAACGTCCGATGGTCTTTAATTTGGATTTATTTAAAAATGTAGCACCAAAGTAATTTAGTATAAAACCAAAACCAAATCCTCAAATACAGCCTAAGCAGTATAGAGGCTTCAGAAAGAAAGTTTTTTTTTTTTTTTTTTTTTTTTTGAGACAGGGTTTCTCTGTAGCTTTGGTGCCCGTCCTGGAACTAGCTCTTGTAGACCAGGCTGGCCTTGAACTCACAGAGATCCGCCTGCCTCTGCCTCCCAAATGCTGGGATTAAAGGCGTGCGCCACCACCGCCCGGCTAGAAAGAAAGTTTTTAAAGGGTTATACAGGTAGAAAGGTTCTGAAGTACTGGAGAAATGGCTTAATAAAATAAATTTATAGCCTGGTATGGTACTTTAATTGCAGTTCTTGAAATAGAGGATAGAATCAAGAGTTCAAGGCTCAGTGGTTAAGAGTGCTAGTTAGTTGTACAACCATGAGGACCTGAGTTTTGGATTCTGGAATTTATATAACAAAGCTAAGTGTGGTCTAGCATGTACCTGTAACTACACTCAGTGCTCTCAGGTGGGGTGGAACAGAAGAATCAGTGGGCTTGCTGGCTAAAAGCTTAGCTAAAAAGATTGAATTCCAGGTTCAGAGAGAGACCTTACCTCAAAGGAATAAAGCAGAGAGTGATTGAGAAGGACACTTGACATGCTCCTCTGTCACACACCAAGGTAGAATTGTGAATGCTTTTGAAAGTATAAGAAATTGCACGTCCTTAGCCATACATAGTAGCTTATGCCTCTATTCCTATCACCCACAAGGGAAAATGACATTTTGGGGAAAATTTCTATTTTGGTGCTGATCTTAGCTCTTGGGAGGTGGAGGCCTGAAGATCAGGAATTAAAGATCAGTTTCAGCTTTTGAAACCTGTTTCTAGTGGGGAGTGGGTAAAAGACCTAACGGCGTATATCTATTCCACAGTCACCTTGTCCCCAATTTATTTAAAGTCTGATTTCAGAAAGTGTGTTCTGCCTTAATGTTTCAGGTCAGTATTTCTTTGGTTTAGGTCAGTGGTTCTCAAATCACCAAGTGTTATTTTAAGAGAGCTGATGTTTGGGCCACTTCTCAAGAAGATGTTTGGGCCACTTCTCAAGAATACATTCCTCAGATCCAATTCCCAAGATTGTGGTTATAGGCCTTGGGTAGGGAAAGCTGCCTAGGTAACTTCCATGTACAGCCAAGAGAGAATCACTTCAGGGATCTCTAGGCTTGTTCCCAAGTGTCATCTTCAGTATCATGTATTATTTCAGGAGTCTGTTAAGTATATTACAGGTTTTCAAAGGATATCCTTAAGTACTGAAATTACACAATAATTTCTTTTCTAGTAGGAGGCTTATCTCTGGGTACTAGGTATGGCTGGAGTACACAGTATTTTTTTTTACTACTTTCCATAATTTCTGATACATAAAAGCCTTTAAATCAGTTGTTTTCAACTTGTGGGTTGAGACCCCTTGGGGGTCGCCTAACTAAGACCATTGGAAAACACAGATATTTACATTACAAATCATAACAATAGTAAAATTACAGTTATGAGTTTTTTTGTTTTTTTTAGCAACAAAAATAATTTAATGGTTGGGTCACTGCAACATGAACTGTATTAAAGGGTCACAGCATTAGGAAGATTAAGAACTACTGTTTTAAATCTTGTAGGTTTGCTTAAGGTCTTAGTTGCTTTTCTACCACTGACAGTGTAGAAATTCCAATTTACAGTGTAGTTGGTAAGCGTCTGGACACAGATGCAGGGTTACTAGTTGAGTTGGCCTCTGACCAGATTCTTCAAGATTACTGCTTTTTGTTCCGTGATTGGTATTGTAAGTCCCAAGAAACTTGCCCACAGGTATTGCATCAGTTTTATGATTTTTAATCTGGGGCTGGGGTATAGTCAGGAAGATGGTGGGAAGTGTTTTGCTGGCAGGTGCTCTTTGGGAACAGTGATTCTGTGTCTGCTAGTGAGTGTTTGAGGGAAATTGTGAATGGGGAAAGGACACTAATATTTGTTACTGTCTCCTGTGAATCAGGCTGCCAGAGCTGCTGAGGGAGAGAGCAAACAGAAGTTTTTCACTCAAGATATTAATGGCATCCTGCTAGAGTGAGTATCTGTTTGTCTCTGTTTTCCTATTTAAAATGAAACAGGGACACTAGATCCCTGTCTCCATAATGATAGGCTTTATAGACATTATAAAATGCTATAATATATATATTGTCATGGTCTATTGGAAGAGGATTTCTTGGCAAGTATGAGATGAAAAGAGAGAATCCAGAAGAATGACAATCTGGTAACCTCAGGTTTGTTCTGCATGGGGTGCCTCTAAAGGTTCATTCTTGTTTTTACTTGTGCTCCCAGTACATTTCATCTCATTGTTCCCAGATCCCCAAACATCTGGGTGCTTTGCTGTGTGGACTGGATAGAAAGGACAACAAGTATACAAATCTAAACAAAATCTCTATGTCAGGCCAACAGAGGATTTCTTCCTTTCTTCCTTTCTTTCTTTCTTTCTTTCTTTCTTTCTTTCTTTCTTTCTTTCTTTCTTTCTTTCTTTCTTTCTTTTTTTTTTGATTTTTCGAGACAGGGTTTCTCCGTAGCTTTTTGGTTCCTGTCCTGGAACTAGCTCTTGTAGACCAGGCTGGCCTTGAACTCCCAGAGATCCGCCTGCCTCTGCCTCCCTTGTGCTGGGATTAAAGGCGTGCGCCACCACCACCCGGCTTTTTATTTTTTTTCAATGTAAGAACAGTTATCAAGGCTTGAGAATGTTTCCATAAATGCCCACTGAATAGGATGTGGATGGTCCTTTTGGCTCAGGAAGCACAGGGCCTCAAAGAGCACCTGAAGGTCAGGTCAAAATTTTGTGTCAATAAAGAACCCACTTGAATGTACCATATACAGAAAGCTCAGGCTTTTCCTGTTTGTCCAGATGGAGAAACTAGAGAGGTGCAGATTTTCCTGATCTCATGATCATGGGTAGAACTAATAACTGAAACATAAAAACATACTGGAGAAGGCTGGAGAGATGATTTAGTGGATAAGAGAATGTGCCATTGCTCTTGCAGAGGACCTGGGTTTGGTTCCTAGCACCCTCATGGTGACTCACAACTGTCCTTAACAACTGGCTCCTTAACTCCAGGTTCATAGGATCCAGTGCCCTCTTCTGACTTTCATGGGTACCAGGCATGCACATGATAAACACATATATATGCAGGCAAAAAATCCTGCATAAAAGAAGAACCAGTCACTGGGTGGTGGTGGCTCATGCCTTTAATTCCAGCACTTGGGAGGCAGAGGCAGGTGGATCTCTGTGAGTTTGAGCCATCTTGGTCTACAGAGTGAGTTCTAGGACAGCCAGGACTATTTCACAAAGAAACCCTGTCTTTAAAACAAAACAAAACAAAACAAAACAAAAACAAACAAAAAAACAAGAACAGGGAAAAAACAAGAAAGAAAAAGGAATCTTCAAAATATTGCTGGAAAGTATTTCATGGCAATTACTTTCACTTTTAAAGCTTTTGTGTTTTTTTTAATGCTCATACCCCACCCCCCTTCTCTCTTTTTGAAACAGGGTCTCTCTATGTAGCCTTGGCTGCACTGGAACTCACTCTGTATACCAAACTGGCCTCAAACGTAGAAAGATCCACCTGCCTCTACTTTCCAAGTGCTGGAATTAAAGACATAAGCCACCACCATCTACTTCTTGGCTTTGTTCTCTTGGCTACCTTTGACTTGATCTTATCCTTGACCTAAGAGTTTTGACCCTCTTTTCCTAGCCAAATTCATTAAGCTTGAGAGTTTTTCCTTATGGTGTTGTTGGAGATTTTGTTGCTGTGGCTACGTGGTTATATTGTCTCCATCAAGTTAAGGTTCAGACTGCTTTTGGTGCCTACCTTTCTTCTCCAGACTGCAACCTAAGGAAGATGAAACTTGCATCAAGCTGCATGCCATTAATTACTGTGTTGTGTTCTTCAGCATAGAGGTGCAAACCCGGGAGCTGACTAGCCAAATCCGTTCTGGGGTGTTTGCTTATCTGGCTTCATTCCTGCCCTGCAGCAAGGATGCTTTGGTCAAGCGTGCTCGGAAACTTCACCTCTATGAACAGGTGCGTGGCAGCGTCTACATGGGGATCATATATGCTGCATTGTCTCCTTTTGATAGCCTCTTGTGGGTCCTTAGTGTGAGAGTGGTGCATGAGTCAAACCTGAACTTTGTCCTTTCTTTGCAGGGTGGGCGCCTAAAGGAACCACTCCAAAAACTCAAGGATGCCATTGGTAGGGCCATGCCTGAGCAGGTGGCCAAGTACCAGGATGAATGCCAAGCACACACACAAGCAAAGGTTGCTAAGTAAGTGTGTCCTATCTCACTTGGGTGTCATTATTTTCCTATATCTTCTACCCCCTCTTAAAATTATTTGTGTGAGTCTGTGTGTAGAAATGTGCATGTGCCTACGGCATCCAGAAACAGATACCCTGGAGCTGTAGTTACAGGTGGTTGTGAACTGGGGTGCTGGGAACTGAATTTGGATCCTCTGTAAGAGCAGTACATGCTCTTAACCACTGAGCCACCTCTCTGGGTCACCGTCTCTTCTTTTTACACTTCTCAGTATTTCATTTCCAACACAATACTAGGCATTTCAGCATTTTCTGATCTTAAATCAAGGAGACTATTGTAGAAGGGAGGAGGGAGGGGGAAGCTGGTGGGCAGGAGGACCTCAAGGTTCCTTCTGTTCCCTCTGTAGGATGCTGGAGGAAGAGAAGGACAAGGAGCAGAGAGAACGAATTTGTTCTGATGAGGAAGAAGATGAAGAAAAGGGGGGCCGGAGGATAATGGGACCCCGGAAGAAATTCCAGTGGAATGATGAAATCAGGTGTGCACAAACTGGGACCTTGCGTCATTGGAGGGTTTTGTGAGACCAGTGTCTGAGCCTGTCCCCATATTGCTAATGAAGGTTAGGATTAATTACTTTCATGGGTTGCTGAAAGCACAGTGACAACTGTGAAACAGCATTTGGGGTGGTGGGAGTTTCTGATCTCTCTCTGCTTCTCAGGGAGCTTCTGTGCCAGGTGGTGAAGATCAAACTGGAGAGCCGTGATCTGGAGAGGAACAGCAAGGCTCAGGCCTGGGAGGACTGTGTGAAAGCTTTTTTGGATGCTGAGGTCAAGCCTTTGTGGCCCAAAGGCTGGATGCAGGCCAGGTGAGACAGGCTAGTCTAGGCTGACAGTGATCCCTTCCCTCAGAAGTCACTGTCTTGTTGATTCAATTCTGATGTCACTTGAGTACCTAGGGACATAATGGGATCTATAAAGGAGTCTTCTTGTCCTGAGAAGAGAGATCTTACTTGTAGAGTGCTTGTCCTACTTTAGTCAGAGGATTGGCTGCATTCTCATTTCGTCACAGTATGAACTTCGTTGTTTTGATGCAGTGGCTGTACCAGAGGCTGAGAGATCGAAGTCATCTTGGGGACTTCCTCATATATTCACAGGGTGCAGTGCTAATTCCATGTGGGAGCCTAGTGTTGGGCTTCTGTCCCAGAAGCTCCTTTACGTGTGTTGCCACCCATGAATGGAGCATGTCTTTTTTATGTAGGGCATGGGAGGTTAAATAAAGACAGTGATTGATTCATCAGTGATTTAGACAGATGATAGAACCTTGGGAATTATTATTCTTTCCTTATAGAATATGTTATATAAAGATAAATTTTGTTAAGTTTCTCTGAGGGAAAAAAAGACATGCTATATGTGTT
Source organism: Chionomys nivalis (assembly GCF_950005125.1). Lineage (NCBI taxonomy): Eukaryota > Metazoa > Chordata > Mammalia > Rodentia > Cricetidae > Chionomys > Chionomys nivalis. The sequence continues at coordinate 9,888,409 of NC_080092.1, read as the reverse complement.
ACTTCACATTGTCTCCTTAGGTGGATTTAGAATATCAGTAAGAAAAGTACCACTGTCTTAGGGAACTTGTGGCTTTGAGAGGTTGCAGTATAGCCACTGACTTTCTTAGTAGGGCCTAGATGCTTGACTTTAGGTGAGTTAGTGAGGTCATATTAGGCCCGTCAGCTTGTTTGTGGCTCTCTAGTCAGCTAGATTGAGTGCCACTGAGTATCAGGGCCTCCAGGGAAGCTCTAGAAGCAGAGTCGTGGCATGCTGGGGCAGATATGATACCCTAGCCCTTTTTCTTTCAGGACTCTATTTAAAGAGAGCCGGCGAGGCCATGGGCACCTGACGTCACTCCTGTAAGTACCTCAGTGTTTTATTTCTTGGGACACTGCTATTTTAATCTCCTCTTGAGGACCTCTTTTGAACCATTTCTGTGTTTATTTCTTCGAACAGGGCCAAGAAGAAAGTAATAGCTCCCTCAAAAATCAAGGTGAAGGTGAGTCAGCTTGCTTTGGCTATGTGCCATTTCTGAAGCCATGCTCAGGAAATGTCTTGACTGCTCATGGCTGCTTGGTAAGCTTCACTGAGAATAGTTACTCACATGGCACTCTTGAACAAGGCAGGCATCTAAGCAGAGCCTTTAACCCTCTCTCTAGCCTCAGTTTTTCACAGCAGTACTCAGCCAGCCCAGTTGCTGCGGGACTCAGTAGAGTTTGAAGCAACTCCAAAGAAGCACAGGACAGGGTCACTGTAAATGTGAAAGCTCAGCGGTGTAGTAGACCTCTTAGGGAGGCGGTGTGTTCCTGCTGTGTGTGCCCAGTCAGTTTGTGACAGTGGCAGGAAGGAGAAGTGGCTCTGTTAGTTACCTGGGAGAACCACAGGGAAGTAGTGGATGGAGCACAGAAATGTGAAAAACATCTTAGAGATTACAGAAACCTCTCAGTAGGGAACATTGGTCCTTGCCTAACTTTTACCTGTTGAGTTTGCTGTTCCCTTAGCCCTACTTAAAGTGATTGTTAGAACAGATGTTTAAATTGTTTATTCTTGAGTATCTGAAAGGTTCCTACAATATGTGAGAACATACTGTGTTAAGTAATGGGATGCAGGAGCAACGATATAGATCCCATTTCTGTTACCATGAGAATGGCTGATGAGTCAGGTATTGAGGAAAAGTAAGTTAATTGAAAGTAATCCTCATTAGTCTAATTTCAGTCAAGAGCATTCAAGATAGTTTGAATGTCAGCAGATTGTCTTGGTTAGCTTTCTATTGTTGTGATAAAACTCCATGACTAACAGCAACTTGGGGAGAAAAGGGTTTATTTTGCCTTATAGCTTTATAGTTCATCATCCAGGGAAGTTAGGACAGGAACTCAAGCAGGGCAGAAGCCTGGAGACAAGAACTGGTACAGAGGCCATAGAGGAGTATTGCTTACTCAGCCTGCTTTTGTATAGCACTCAGGACTACCAGCACAGGAGTGGAACTGCCCATAGTGAGCTGGGTCCTTCTGTATCAGTCATCAGTCAAGAAAATGCTCCACAGGCTTGACCACAGGCCAGCCTTGTGTGTTTTCTCAGCTGAGATTACCTCTTCTAAAATGACTCCAGCTTGTACTAGACAGTTGATTTAACACTAGCCACCAGAGTATCTGAACAAGTCTTACACTATTTCAGAAGCTAAAAGAAGAAAAATTTTACTGTGGGCATGGGTGTACTTTGTGGCAAAGCATGTTGGCCTAAAATCAACCTCTGCCAGCTAGGCACATGCCAAATAGTACTACAAGGCAAGCACATGCCAGATAGTACTACGAGGCAAGGCAGACTTGGTACCTACTCTCATCCATCACTTATAATTATCCATTTCTCTTGTTGACATCCTTGTAACAGGCCACTATTGGTATCTTTGAATACTTCTAACTATGAGCATCTCTGCTTTTCTTTAGGAATCATCTGCTAAGCCTGACAAAAAAGTTTCTATCTCATCAGGACAGGTTGGTGGTTCCACTACTTTGCTCTCAGAACATCAGGGTGGAGGTCTGAGCATTGGAGCAACTAGTAGGGAGCTTTCATCCCAGGCAGCTTGTGGTCTCACTGACCCTGTACCTATCACTCTGGAGGACTCACTGGATGAAGACATAACCCGGAATCCAACCTCTTCTGTGGAAGCTGTGTCTAAAGAACTGGCTGTATTGAACAACAGAGCCGCCAGCAGTTCTGAATTCACACTGCCTGCACCCTCCAAAACACCAACAGAAAAAGTTGCTGGTGTTTTGTGTACAGAAGAGAAACGGAACTTTGCAAAGCCTGGCTCTTCTGCACCACCACCCACTAATGCTCTGCAGTCACCTCTCAATTTTCTGGCTGAACAGGCTCTAGCACTGGGGCAGTCCTCTCAGGAGAAAAAGCCAGAGAGTTCTGGCTACAAAGAGCTGTCCTGCCAAGCTACCCTCAGCAAGGGTATGTCTGAATTGCACCAGTCCAAAGCAAAGCACCACAGTTTGCCACGGACGTCTCATGGAGCCCAGGCAGCAGCTCCCATGCCTAGCTCCCAAGTCAAAGTCTTTCATGCAGGCACTCAACAGCAGAAAAGCTTCACACCCCCAACCCCCTTTGTCAACAAGCTGCAAGGCCCAAAGCCTGCCTCTCCACAGTGTCATCGTTCCCTCCTGCAGGTGGTAAAGACAGCAACCAAAGGCCAGGCCTTCCATGCCACTATGCCAACCTCCTCTGGAAGTTCACCAGCCTCCAGCAGCAGCTCTCATAAGAACACAGCCTCATCCTCCACTACCCTGAGCCATCCAGCAAAGCAGCATCCAGCCAGCAGTGTGGGACCATCTTATAAGAGTAACCCCTTTGCTGGCTCAGTCTCTAAACATGGGGCTTCTACTAGTAGTCCGTCTCCTGGAGGAGCCCAAGTACAGAGCTCTGTTTCTGGGACCTTGCTACCTGGTGTGCAGTCTCCCTCAGCAGGACAGCCTTCAAGCCGAGCTGCCCCAACTTCAGCTGTGAAAAAAACACCTGTTTCTCAGAAGCTGACCCTGGTGGCTCCTCCTGGAGGTCCAAATGGAGATTCTGGTGGTGGGACCCAGGGAGTGGCAAAGTTACTGACCTCCTCCCTGAAGCCTGCTGCAGTTAGTAGTGTGACATCGTCTACCTCCTTGCCAGTGAGTATCCCAGCATTGTAACCTACCCTTACTGAGGGCATTTGGGGACAATGCTGCTTGCCTTGCCCTGGTCTGCAAATGTAGTCTGAAACAGAAAGTCAGGTAGGGGACAGTAAGTGAGATTAGATACTAGAGAGAGTACTGGATTTCCTGATTAGTCTCACTTTTACTGGTGGTTGGAGGACTGATATTACCTGAATGTTTTTTTAGTAGGGGAACTGGAAGGGGAAAAGGAAGGGAATATCTGTTGGCATTGGGTTCCTGCAGAGATTGAGCCTGCGAGGAGTAGAGTGTGCTCCAGAACCTGCTCTGCCCTCTAAATAATGGTACCTTCAGCTATTAGGTGGCAGTCAGGAAATGTTTAGCCTTAGCACAAACTGGCAGTACCTTCTGGTTGCAGTTCTCTAATAGACTTAAAAGAACCCTGTAAGGGCTGGAGAGATGGCTCAGTGGTTAAGAGCACTGGCTGCTCTTCCAGAGGTCCCGAGTTCAATTCCCAGCAACCACATGGTGGCTCACAACCATCTGTAATGAGATCTGGTGCCCTCTTCTGACCTGTAGGCACACATGGAGGCAGAATGTTGTATACATAATAAATAAATAAAATGGGGGAAAAAAAAGAACTCTGTAAGTCAAAAGTGGTTTGACCTAGCAGGGAAGGTGTGTTGTGAGGTGTGTATATAAATTTAGAAGTCTGGCCAGGGTTGTGTTGCACATCTGTAAACCCAAAGATGGAAACGGGATAATCAGGAGTTCAAAGCCAGTTTTGGTTACATATCTAGTTTGAGACCAGTCTGAATACATGAGACCCTGTCTTAAATTGAAAAGGGGTCTGGAGAGATGGCTCAGCAGTTAAAAAAAAAACACATAAGCCAGATGGTGGTGGTGCATGTCTTTAATCCCAGGCAGATCTCTTGTGAGTTTGATGCTAGCCTGGTTTATAGAGCGAGTTCCAGGATAGCCAGGGCTACACAGATAAACCCTGTGTTGTAAAACCAAAAGAAAAAAGGTGTAGATAGGTCAGTTCATCAAGATCTTGATTCTCCCTGCCTCTCTGAATAGTGACTTGTACACATTAGTTTCCAGGAGAAAAGAAAAAAAAATGGTGTATGCACACATGTTTGTATGAGTGGGAACACATATGTAACATGGTGTGTGTGTGTTAAGTTCAGACTTCACCTTCTGTCTTGTTTGAGACAGGATCTCTTTGTTGTTCACTGCTATACCAGGCTAGCTGGCCCTTGAGTTTATAAAGCTTCTCATCTTGTAGGTGTACTGGATTACAGACTCATGTCACTATACCTAGTTTTATATGGGTTCTGGGGATTTAGACTCGGGCCTCAGAGCTGCAACAGCCGGACAATGGCGGCGCATGCCTTTCATTCCAACACTTAGGAGCAGAGGCAGGTAGACCTCTGAGTTCTCAGTTCTAGGACAACCAGGGCTATACAGACAAACCCTGTCTTGAAAAACCAAAAAACAAACCAACAAACAAAAACCACAAAGGTCCTCACTGAGCCATCCCTGTCCATGTATGTATTACATAGGTTTATATAATAAATTTAAAATATGAGTGTATATAAATTTGTTTATTCTATATTTGTATATCTATGAGTTTGTATGCATTATAGAGATCTATATATAGTGTATATTTTATAACTATATTTTTGGTTTGTTTGTTTGTTTTGAGACAGGGTTTCTCTGTGTAGCCTTAGCTGTCCTGGAACTCATGCCATAGACTAGGCTGATCTCAAACTCACCAAGATCCGCCTGCTTCTGCCTCCTGAGCGCTTGAGATTAAAGACATGCGCCACCACTGTTGGGCTTATATATGGTATATTACTTACATGCTTCACAAAAGAAACATATTTATTTTTGGATTTTTGTGTGGGGGGGTAATTTTTCGAGACAGGGTTTCTCTGTGTAACAGCCCTAGCTGTCCTGGAACTAGCTCTTGTAGACCAGACTGGCCTTGAACTCAGAGATCTGCTTCCCAAATGCTGAGATTAAAGGTGGCACCATCACCTCCTGGCCATATTTACAATTTTTTAAATTGTCTGTGTACCCTGGAAGCCTCTAGATGCTGGCTTATAGACACTTCCTCATTCCTCTTTTGAGTGCTGAATAGTAGGGACTCTCACAGGTGAGGTTCTTACTGTGTGTGTGTTTCCTCCCCAGAAAGGAACCGGAGGGGCAGTGCTGCTGTCCAACACCTCTCCCTTAAGCCTGCTGCCTTCAACCTATAAGTCCAGCAACCCCAAGCTTCCGGGGGCTATGAACTCAAACTCACTGGGAATCATAACCCAGTTTCCACTTCATGTGCTCTCCTTCAGTTCAGACTCCTCTGCCAAAGCAGGGGTCTCTAAGGATGCCATTGTTACAGGCCCTGCCCCTGGGACCTTCCACCATGGCCTCAGCCACAGTAAGTTCTTATCTCCTGCCGCTGTTCCTATGTTGTGTGCCATGTTGGGTCTTGTATGTGTTTGGTGTGACTGTGGGAGTGCCCCTTGTCCAGGGAAGCTGCTTAGTACCTGGAGTAGCTGTTTTGTTCCAGACTGGCCCACAGGTTACCTGGGGCTCTGGATCTCCCAAGCTGCTTTTCTGTTCTGTCTTCAATGTGTGTGTTTTGTTCTCTCCCCTCCTGTTTTCTCTCAGGTCTTCTGGCTGGCTTGCACTCCAGCCCACCCCACACAGCGCCTCTCCCACATGCTGCTGTGTCCACCCATGTCCCACAGAGTCTGCCAGGTAAATGCCAGATGGGCAGTGTGCCATGAGCCTTGTGCACCATACCCCTCCACCCTCGGTGCTTTGCTGTCAGCACTTTTAGCCATCCCTGTTTCATCATCACTGTTTTGTATTTTGCTTTGTCTTTTGAGGCTCTGGCTCTTTGGCTTTGGGTTCCAGAATAATATAAGCCTATTCTACCAGAGGCTTTTCCTGATTTCCTATTGGAATGGCCACTGGGCATGACTTAGCCTGCGTGACAGCAGTATATGGTAGAGCCCGATCATGAAACAGAAGTGTTCCAACCCTTAACGTGCATTTAAAAAGAAGAAAGGTAATGGTGACTCTTGTCCACCAAAGACTAACCAAGCACTTCAGGGCCTTCATGATGAAATCCTATACACCTGCCAGGCATTGTCAAGTGGCAGATGCTATTTGAAAGGATTAAATAGCCACAGAATAGGGAGAGAACATAGTACATATCTGTAAGAGAGTTAGTATGAACCCGAAAGAGAAGCAACTGTCAATCCACCCTGGTGTAACCTTCCTTTAAAACAGACTTGGAAGTGCACCAGGAATAAAGCCAGTATCTCCTGACAGAATGTTGCTTCTGAAAGTAGGCCTGGGTACATGTGCTACCAGCTTGAGAGCATGAGAATGGGGAATAGTTACCACAGGCAGGCATCTTGTAATAAGTGGACTGGCCTCACTCTCTCCTGGATTCTTGCATATAGACACCTCATCTCATGGGATTTTGGCTTAGGAGCCCAATGGGAACCTGATTTTGACCTAGTGTTCTTAGCACTTTAGACCTGTTCCAAACAGGACCCAGGACTGTACTGGGGAGAGCAGGACTGAGCTTAGGGAACATGGGGATTTGTGTAGGGCTATGTCAGATGCAGACTCTAGGGCTATGTGTGCCTTTGACCAGCTCATGGACAGTCAGGGCTCCCAGCTCCTTGTCTGCTTTGTGATCTGCTTGTGTGGTTTTTGTACCAATGTCTTAAAGCTGAGAACTCTGTAGTAAATGTTGGAGGTCTTGTTAGGATGAGGGCGAGTTTGTAGGTCTCCACAGTGGGAAACCCTTTGAGGAGCAAAGTCAGGGTCAGTAGTCATTCCTGTCCTCTGAAGAAGCAGTCACATCTGAGGACTTTCTACACTGGTGGCTGCTACTCGGATTAAGTGTAGTGTGGGTACCTCCCCAGCTCCAGAGAGCCTGTGTGATGTGAGATGGTGCCACTTCCACGTGCTTTGGAAATGGCTTTCTTTGAGAGAAACAAAGTGATTGAAGAACTACTGGAAACACTGGGTCTGTGGAGTTTTCAGTCAACAGGGGGAGGAGGGAATCTGATAGAAAGGGAAAGAAAAACATTTCTTATACTATTTTCCTATCGTGTTCTCTCCATCTCCCCACCTCACCCCATCTCCTGTCTTCCAAAGCTGTCTGAATGGTTGGGGATGTAGTTCATGACTGAGCACTTGCCTAGCATATATAAAGCCCTTGGATCATTACCAGTACCACAAAGAGCAAAAGAAAAAGCACTGGAGGCAAGCAGAAGAGCAGTCACGCAAAATGGGTTGGCCAGGAGCTGAAACTTGTTTCTACTCTGCTTTCCCTTTCTGCCACGTGGACTTGATGCTGATGCTTTTGTCTTTGTCCGTCTGGTACCTGAGTGCATTTTGATGGCAAGAGGGTGGATATTGTCTGGATTCCGTGTGGTCATCAGGCCTTGCAGTTGTCCTTGTTATGTTGCAGAGTGCCTGTTCTGTAGACAGTACTCCATGACCCCCTGCCTGCACAGTGCTAGTGCTGATGCATGATGCAGGATGCTACAAGAAGCAATGCACACAGCCACTGTTTGGGGACATTTGCTCCTTACTTTTTTTGTGAAGTTGTTTATGTCATAAAGGAATTGGAGTGTTAAAAGAATATTCTGTTTTTGCTTATTTTCCAGATGCTTCACAGCTTCATGGGAAAGGGCCTGTTGTACCGAGGAAATTGTGACCACTTTGGAGGATAGAATCAAATGACGTAGGTCTAGGAGGAAGCCCAACATGTAGGTCTCTGATAACAGACATTTGCTGTGCTCTTCCTGCCCTCTGCTTTTATTCTGGAGCAGGAACGAGTTTGAGATGGAGCACTTCTTAGCACTTCTGATGGGCCTTCAACCAAGGGGCAGCTTGTGCTGCTCACAAAGCACTTACTGACCTGGTGCTCGGGGCCTCGTGGCTTTGTCGCTGGACGACATCAAGGGGCAGCTCTGGGCTGAGAAGTGTGCCTAGACTGTGTTGGGAAACATGGTGTGCGTGAGCTCCTGTGGCAGATTTGTTGGCTACTGGGTTCTAGATCTGCCCAAGTCCTGGTATTTGGTGTATCTCAGAGCTCCCTACTGATCAGGGACTCCTGGCCACAGTAGAATCCCTGGATGGTTGTGATTCTCTCCCATCCTCAGGCTGTGTGCTCAAAAGGACAAGACCCAGGCCAGAGCCACAGGTGGGAAATCTTTCAAAATACTAAGAACACCTAATGTGTGCTCTTGTAGGGGCTAGTTTCTCCTCAGAACATGACAATGAAGTTCTTATAGAGAAAAAGATCTTTATAGATTCAACAATCGTAGTAGGATTTTTAAAGACACCTATCTTGGGCTGTTTTCATCATTACCATTGAATGCATTGGATAGAATGGGACTGCTTTTCACACATCACATTATAGGAAGACTTAATTCCAGTGCCTTTTTGGTGGAGCAGACTTTGACAACTCGAATCTATCCATTCAGCCCACTGAGTGGATCTGAGATGAAGACCTTTTTTTAAAGCTAGTATGTATTTAAGACAGTTTTATTTAATTGGGTTTTTTTATGACTGCACATCATAATCTGTGCCGTCCTGACTTGAAAGTCATCTGAGCCCTCAAATCCCAGGTTCCCATAGAGCTACAGCTCTGTTTTGTTTTTCTAGAGTTTATGCAGATGGGCTTCAGGGAGCCCATCAGTCCTCTGTGTCTTGAGCCCAGGGGTTCCAAGCCACATGTAGACATTCCACTCTGTCTTATTCTTAGAAATCTCTCTGGCAGAGCTGCAGGACAGGCCTCTCTGAAGCCTCTGCCACAGAAAACAGGTCTGGGGTACTGGTGCTCTCTGGACAGTGAGCTTCTGTGTGGTCTTAGGGGGATGTGCAGAGAGTCTGGAGAGTCGACAGAGGACAAAGATAGTGACTACAGAGCTTCCATCACTAGGCTATCACACTCACCCAGTGTCTATTTCATATGGACTTAGAGGGCCCTTGCCTATCTTATAAATCTACCTAGCCAAACAACATTTGGGAAGGTGATCAGCACTCAGTGTGCACCCAGGGTGAGTCCGGTGTGCTTTTGGTTCCTGCCTCAAGGGTGTGGAACTCAGTAGCTCTCCGTTTCTGTGAAGGTGGTCACCTTTCCACCTTTTTGGGAGCAAGACCTTTGTCAGTTCTTTGGTCTGGCCTCTGTTCTGATTCCTTTTGTATGGAAGAACCAATTGTTTTCACATTGGGCCATGTGGATTCCTTATCCTTTTATTACATATATTTTTTGCAACTTGGATTTCCAGTTTGTTTACAGAATAGTCTTAGGTAGTAGCAAAAAGAGCCAAAGAAGAGATTTGTATAGCTGAGCTCTAAGCCGAGCTGAGGCCGCCAGCAAAGCTGAGCAGTGGGAACTCTCCAGGCTCCTCTGCCCGTCAAACAACGGGCCCCAGCACCCCACCCCTTTGGTGCTCCCTCCTTCCCCATGTGCCACTGCGTGTGCAGCTAGAGCAGGATGCCCTCATCTTTAGGAATCTAGCGATGCCTCTTGCCTCAGGGAAATGTTTCTTTGATGGGGAGTTTATGAGATTTCTTTTCCTTGTTTATGCTTTATTTGTGGTAATGAAAGAGTGAGTGACTTAAACAGCCATGGCCGGGGAGACCTGCGGCTTGGCTACAGCAGAGGGTGGGGGTAGAGAGCGCTCAGTGGGATGCAAGGGTTTCTTTGGTGGGTGCAAGGCTCTGAGCACTTAACCAGGCGTGGCCAGTTTTCTTAGGTGTGAGAGGGGCTGTGGCTTTTGTGCAGCAACTATGTTGGTGTTAGGGGGTGGTGTGGAAATTGTTAATCTTGTATAAAGCAACTCAATAAATTGTTTTGAGGTTTCCAAACTGTCTTTCCTCATTCTTTTGTATTTGCAAGTGATTCTTCCGTGCATAGGAGCCCTGGTGTGTATGGAATGCCCATTTGTGACTGAGAGCCAAGTCAGCCTCCTGTAAAGGAATCAAACTTGCTTGGAGTTAGAAGCAGCCACCAGATTTTTATTTTCATGCTACAAATAAAGTTCCCTATCACTTCCCATTTTCTTACATAATACTTGAGATACAGAGAAGCAGAAATTTGATGAACAATCAACCTTCATATATCTAAATGCCAGTGAGATAATGAGGACTTGTAAGGCACTGAAAGTAAGCGTAGCACATCATCCATTACTAAGATCTTTTCACTTCAGAAGTAGGAAACAGTTGTTGATACCTGTCTTTCTGGCACATTTTTCTGACTTTCTAGCACCAAGAGCCAGGCATTGTGGATTCTGAACACATTTTCAGTCTGTCTCATTGGAAGACTAACTATTACTGAGCGGGCACTGCTGATAGTTTGATCCCAGCCAGAAAGTTGAAATGGTGAGAAGGAAGGTCAACAGCCCCGATGACCCAGTCTTGAGTGAAAAAGAGTCAGAAAGGAGGCCTTCTGCCCTCTGTGTCACTGTGTATATTGACATGCTAAAGCCCATGCTGTTTTGGTGAATGTGTCTACAATATTTCCTCGTGCTATAGTTTCCAGCTATAAGCACCAATGATGGGAACATATAGGAAAGGGAGAGAAGAGAATATCAAGGTTATTGATGTGGGAGCAAGTCACTCACCAGCCTGAATAATGCTGAGCTGAGAGTTGCCTATCCAGTTGGTGTCTGTGCTGGTACTACAATAGCTGCACTGTAATCAGCCTGATACAGTGTGGATAACACCTAGCTCAGAGGCCTGCATGAGGACTGGGGAGCAGAAGACCCCCAGGAGGTTACAAGCCACCCACCCCTCTCCAAGGAAAGCCAGGCAGAAGAGTTGGACCTATTTCTGCCCAGAAACCAAGACTGCCAGCTCCTGAATGGACATATCCTTGTTGATGTAGCGGTCGTACTGAGCAGGGGTTAACCTGCCACTTTGCAAAGCATCCTCAATAGAGAACTTCTTGCCAGACTTCCTGTCATGGATCACTGATGACTCCCCATTAGGGCCTTTCACTGATATCTCCTCCCAGTCGCACTCCTGGCTTCTGAGCTTCACAAACATTTTCCAGTCGATGAGCCCCGCCCTGTGGGCCTCCTCTGGGGACAGCTCGCGGCCTGTGTCAGGGTCAATGACCACTATGGAGCGCCTCAGGTGGTTCTCCCTCTGCTCTCTCTTGACTGCCACAGAGCCCAGGCGCCTCTGCAGTTCATCAATCTCCATATCCTTGTCCTTGGACATTTTCTTGAGGTCATCCAGTTCCTTCTCTAGGGACCACAGCCTAGAGTTGAGGTGGGTTCCAGAATCCACTGTGGTGATGTTCCTTAGATCTCGAGTTTCTGTTGTTGCCATCTCAATCTCTGATTGGAGTCTCCGGGTCTCCAGCTGTAGGCTTTGCCGCTCTAGCTGCAGCTTGTGATTTTCTTCTCTGAGGAAATCCAGTTCCTTGGATGATTTAGAATTATAGAATTCTAACTCAGATAACTTGGCTTCCAGCCTGGTCATCTCTACATCTAGCTCCCTCTTGCTCCGGGTCTCCTCTTCCAGGCTCTTCTTGAGCCGCTGGATCTCTTGCTCAGTGTCACCCTTTTCCACCTGAACACTCTCAGAGAAGACCACCTTTTCCTTGATCTCTGTCTTCTCCAGGGTAGCCAGCTTTCTACGAAGGGGTTCAAGCTCGCCCTCCAGTAACTGCCTCCGGTGCCGCTCTTCCTCCAGCTGGGCTCGGAGCAGGGCATGCTCCCTGGTTTGCTGTGGGTCCTGCTGCAGCACCACCTTCTGTGTGTGGGTTACCTTCTCACCTGCCTTGGCCTCCTCCTGCTCCAGTGCAGCCAGCCGCTGCTGAAGCCTCTGCACCTCCAACTCAGCTGCCCTGCGTGCCTGCCGCTCACGCTCCAGTTCCTCCAACTGCCGCTCCAGCTCTGCTCGGCAGTGCTGTAGCCGCCGCAGCTCCATACGCAGCTTGTCAATCTGCCGCAGCTCGGCATCAATGCTGTCTGTGAAGGCAGTCACCTCAGCTCTTAAGTCTGGCTCATCTTCATATTGTACCACCTCCTGGCGTACAACCCTTTCCTTGCCCTGTGCCAGCTCTTCCTCTTTGTGTCGGATCTTCCCTTCCTGGGATGCCCGTTCCCCTTCTAGGTCTACCTGTTTCTTCTGTTCTTCCAACAGCTTTATGCGCAGAGATTCTACCTCCTTCTTGGTTTGGGGGTCTTCTTGGAACTGCAGGATCTCTTGGACTACCTCTCTAGTCTGCACCTGTGGCTTGGTGTCCTTCAGGGCCTGGATCTCCTGCTTCAACTGGTAGATCTCCAGGTCACACCTTTCTATTAGCCTGGTCTTGTCCATGATCTCCTCCCTTAGCCGCTGGAGCTCCTGCTCGGTTTCTGGGTCAGTCGTGTATTTAATGACCTCTTTGGTCACTTCTTTGACTTCCACCTGTGGTCCACGCTTCCGTAAGGCCTCCAGCTCACTCTGGTAGCTCTTCAGCTGCTCCTCAGCACCCCTGAATTTGCGCTCCTGCTCTACCAGCTCCAGGCGGAGGTTGGCCACTTCACTTTCTGCCTTGGGGTCTGGCCGCACGATCTCCCGGACCTTCTCCTGTACCACCACTTTGGCATTCTCCTCTTCCAGTGCCCATATCTTTCTAAGAAGCTCTGTCTTCTCCCGCTGGCCAGTGCGTGCCTTGGCAGCCTCATCCTCATATTGGCGGGTGAGGTCATTGACCTCCCTCTCTGTGGCTGCATCTTTCTCTACCTTGAGCACCTCCTTGACGGTGATCTTGCCTTCTGCCATGGCCCGTTCTTTCTCCAGTCTCCTAAGCTTAGCCTGCAGGAAACTCAGCTCCTCTTCCTGCTTCTCCCTGAGTGTACCCTCCTGCTCGTGCTGCTCCTGCAGCCTCCGGTATTCTGCTTCCAGCTGAGGGTCATTCTGCAGCTTTACCACCTCCTTCTCAGTGACCTTCTCCTGCACCCTGCTCTTCTCAGCAGTCAGGGCTGCCACGCGCTGCTGTAGAAGGAGCACCTCCGCCTCACGGGCACCTTTCTGCCGTCGCAGTGCCTCCAGCTCCTCCCGAAGCTGCAGTACCTCATCCTCCTGGGCTCTGTCTGGCTCAATGCGCAAGACCTCCTTGACCACATATTCTTGTCCCCCGTCCCTGGTCTCCTGCTCTAGGGACTTCAGCCGGAGCTGTAGTGCTCCCAGCTCCTCCTGCAACAGCTGGTTCTTGTGTTGTTCATCAGCCAGGGTCTGCTGCAGCTGCTGGAAGCTCTCTTCCAGGGTGGGGTCTGGCACCTTCTTGAGCACCTCCTTCCTCACCAATGACTCCTGAGGCCCCTGATCCTTCAGACTCTGGATTTCCTTCTGGGCACTCTTGACCTCATTTTCCAGCTGCTGCCTTCGCTCCATCTCCTCCTCCAATTCCTTCTTAATCTTCCATGTTTCCTCTGTGCTGGAGCCCAGCTTCCCCCCTTGCAGGGTCTCATGGGTCACTCCTGCTTCTGGCTGCTATGGCAGAAAAGGTAATGAATATATGGTTAGACACAGGCAGGTCTATTCACCTAGAACAGGTTGGGCTAGTCCTGTGATCTTCTGGGGACTCTACTAGTGTAACTTTTACTCTTAAAAATTGAATATGGCGGACTGGGAGATGGCTCAATGGCTAAGAGCACTGCCTGCTCTTCCAAAGGTCCTGAGTTCAATTCCCAGCAACCACATGGTGGCTCACAACCATCTGAAATGAGATCTGATGCCCTCTTCTGGCTGCAGGCAGACACACAGAATATTGTATACATAATAAATAAATAAATATTTAAAAAAATTGAATATGGCAAAATTTTGCAGTCACAGAGGAGTTTGAATTGACCCCAGTCTCCCACCTCTGCCCTGTCCCTAGGGGATGTCTATTGTCCTTGGAGACATTTTCAATGTATATTTTTAGTGAGTGAGCTCCACGTTTACTTTTCCTTTTTTTTTTAAAAAAAAAGATTTCTTTATTAATTATGTATAGTGTTCTGCTTGTGTGTATGCCTGCAGGCCAGAGGAGGGCATCAGACATCATTACAGATGGTTGTGAGTCATGTGGTTGCTGGGAATCAAACTCAGGACCTTTGGAAGAGGTCTTAACCACTGAGCCATCTCTCCAGCTCCACACTTACTTTTTCTATACAAACAGTAGTCTGTTCTGCCGTTACTGACTGGAGGGGCAGAGCACCATCTTGGCTCAAGGTGCCACATCACTGTTTTAACAGTTTAAACCAGCACACTGCCGAGGAGTGTCGAATTACTTCTAGTTTCTTGATTTCAGGTAATCCTATCATAAATGTCATCGAGTCCTAAAAGGTAACTTTTGGAGCTAGAAGGATCAAGTCCTTGGAAGGACTTGAGTTCTGTCCCCAGCACTGATAAGAAAATGTTGGGTGTGGTGCTCTAAGTGTGGGTGCACGTGTAACCCCAGTTCCGGGGAGGCGGAGACTGGAAGCTCCCTGGGACTTGCTGGCCGGCTAGCCTGGCCTAATTGATAAGTTCCAAGCTGACAGGAAACCTTGTCTCACAGGAGGGAGATGGCACTTCTCAGGATGACACTTCAGTTGTCCTTTGCCCTCCACACACAAGAGCATGTACACGCACCTGTACATATGTGAATCCACATAAACATGACCATGCTGTTAAAAATAACTGAGGACTAGAGTTCTTTTTTTTTTTTTTTTTTGGTTTTTTGAGACAGGGTTTCTCTGTGGTTTTGGAGCCTGTAGGACTAGAGTTCTTAACAGAACTCACTCAGCACTCACGTGGTGACTCACAACCATCTGAAACTCCAGTTCTGGGGGGATGCAATGTCTTCTTCTGATCTCCTTGAGTACCAGGCACACACGTGGTACACATACATACATGCAGGCAAAACACTCATAAACAATCAAACAAAGAAACCTTTGATAGGTCCTCAGGAAATGTCTTCTGTTTGGTATGGAAGTTATCCAATGCTAGTGTAGAAGACTGGCTCAGACTAGTATTTGCATTGGTCCTTCTCAGAAGTGTCAACAGAGGACACTCTTCATTCATGGCCTTGTCTCTGAGGCAGGGAAGTCTTTATAACCTTGTAGAACAATCGGAAATGTTCTAAGATGAATTACCTGTCTCAGGAGATTCAGTGCAAACTCCAAGTTCTGCAGCCTCTGTCTGTTGATGGCATTGACCTCGGTGAACTTGGCTGCAAGAGCAGCTTCCTACAGAGAAATTATAGGAGAGCAGTTGGCAGGCAAGCCAACAGGCAAATCTTTCCAAATACTCTTTTCACACGTGTTGTTGTCTGTACTGTTCTCCACTACAGACTTGTACAGAGGAGCAAGATGGGAGCTTCCGTGTGTCTGGCACTGGGCTAGAACCCCTTCCAGACCGCCTCTTAGTGATACTGATATCACGGCCCCAAAGCAAGTTCTTCCTCCTCGTCTGTGGGTATCACAGAGGCCTGCATCCAGAGAGCCTTTGGCAGTCGCTACTCAACTCACCTCTTCCTTCACCCTGGCAGCAGGAGACTGCAGCCTGGCTCTCTTGTTCAAATGGCTGTTCCGTCCATTCTCCAAGTCCAGCAGGGACCTCAGCTTCTCTGCTTCAAGCTCGTAGTCCTGGGTAAAAGAAAGACAGTGCAGTAGTCAGCTAATGGCAACAAAGAAGAAGCTACAATGATTTATGCTCCCTCTAAGGACTCTGACCTGGCCTTGGCCAGGAGCTGGTTTTAAGCCTTCACATCTTCCTCATATCTGCACCTGAGCTGGCTGCCAGGAGGTCCTGAGAGCTACTAAGACGGTGATGGTAAGCTGCTACCTCACTCAGTGACATGCATATGAGAAAAAATGCTCTGCAATTCCCACTACTGCAGAGACACAAACTGAGTGACTCTGGAGGCCTTCCAACAGCTCCAGAGGCCAGATGCTGCTGCTTTAGTGAGCAATGCGTCCTGAACCTCTCCTGCTTTCCTCCACCACAGACCTGGATGTTTCCCATCAAGTAGGCTTGATCATTCACACAGATGTTTCTGAATAAGGCTTTGCTACCTTGTTTTCCTGTTAAAAGTAGCACTATCATATGATTCTGTTTGGAGTACATTATTCTGTTGTTTTGCTTTACTTTAGGGTAAATACCCCAAAGAGTTTACTGTTTCAAAGAGTATAACTGATGATATCGGGTGCCTGGTTGATGGAGGAAGGTCATTGGTTAATTAATAAAGAAACTGCTTGGCCCTGATAGGTTAGAACCTAGGTGGGTAGAGTAAACAGAACAGAATGCTGGGAGGAAGAGGAAGTGAGGTAAGATGCCTCAGAGAGACAGCATGCCCGCTCCTCTCCAGGGCAGATGCGATGAAGCAAGCCGCCAGTCAGACATGCTGAATCTTTCCCGGTAAGACTGGTGCTACACAGATTACTAAATATGGGTTAGGCAAGATAAGTCACCATCTCGTGGTGCTACACACATTAATAGAAATGGGCCAAGCAGTGTTTATATGAATACAGTTTGTGTGTTGTTATTTTGGGGCATAAGCTAGCCAGGCGGCCAGGAGCCGGGCGGCAGGAACGCAGCCCGCAGCTCCTTCAACACCTGGTGCCATATCGTTTTGTCAAAGGGCTGGACCTACACATGGCTACTGCCCGTTTTCCCAGCAACCTACCCAGGTTTCTCTGTATCTCTTAATCAAAAGCCCCTCCTGTGTGCTCTAACAGGGTTCATGGCTCACCTTCACAGCTTGCTGGTACTGCTGGGAATCCATATAGACCTTCTGCACCTCTTGTTCCCTGCTTGCTATCTCATCAAGCAAGTTCTGTAAAACAAAAGATACTGGAAAACTTGTATGTGCGTGCACACATATCCACACACACCCATCAAAAGTCTGAATCCATAGAACCTAAAGTCAACATGCTATAGTTCCAAATGTAGTGATGACTTTCTTGCATACATGTGTTCACCACAAAGGGCAATGCCAAGGCCTGGAGCAAGAGCCATTAATATGATTATCTGTGCCAGGAAACAGGTGTTCATTGTGCTCTGGAATGCCAGGCAGTGCTCTGACAGAGCATGTAATCCTCCAGTGAGCTTGGGAGCCACGCCTGAGGAACTTGTTTGAAAATGAGGAAACAGAAGCCCAGGAAAGACAGCAAGTTAAATGTCGCCATCGGGTTTCTGTTTCTCTCGATCCCTGTCTGTCTGTCTATTTCTATGTGTGCACATGTGGAGGCTAGAGGTCTACGTCATGTGTCTTCCTCTATTGTGCTCTACTTATTTTTTGAGACTGGATCTCTCACTGAGCCTGGAACTCAATCAATTGGGCTATGCTTACAGGTCAGTGAATTTCTGGGACTCATTGTCCCCCTTTCCTCCTTGCTCAGTGCTAGGATTATAGACATGCTTAGCCATGCCTGGCTTTTTAAGTGGGTTCTGGGCATCAAATCAGCTCCTCGTGTTTGCATGGCAAGTACTTTTCTGACTAAGTCACTTAGCCCCGGCCACTGGGTTTCTGAGGTCCTTATGGCACTGAAGAGGCAGGAAGCTCAACCTTGATAATGAGATCTTCCCTACAGGGTTCCACATGAGTGTCTGTTGGGTCAAGCCCTGTGAAGGGCACCGAGAGGGAAGAGGTGACAGAGACATGCGGTGCTTGGGACGTGACACTGAAAGCTGTGGCCTAATCCTTTGTCTTGCCCCATTGGGATTGAGGACCTCTGATCCTCCCAAAGATTACAAAGTAGAAGCAGCCATATTACCTTCTGGTTCTTCAGCTTGGTCTCCACCTGGCTGAGGCTGTCTGTCTCCTGAGGCTGGTAGCTGGGGGTGTTGGCCAAGAACTGGAGCACTTGGTCATAACCACGGCGGTACTCATTGTAGGCAGCCCTGGCTCTCTGCAGGCTCTGGGCCCTGAGGAGACAAAGCCAATCAGGTCGACATAGCAGGCTGAAGCCTCACTGGTCCCTCTGTTTGGGGGCTCTTTCTTGGTTTGTATGTGTGTAGGTAAATAAGTCAGATTGACTGGTCAGTGAGCTCCAAGGGGGCCCACCTGTTCCTACTGCCCCAACTCTAGGATTACAAATCTGTGCCACCATGCCTCCCTTTACATATGTGCTGGGGAGAAAACTCATGTCCTCGTGTTTGTGTGACAAGGACTATTCTGACTGAAGCTATCTTCTTAGCCACTCTGAGTTTTAAAAGAGAAGACAGGCCAGCTGTAACTGAGCTTGGAAAAAGCAAATGGTTAAGCCTGGATTATTAATGGGAGGGTTAGGAGCTGCATCCTAACAGGCACAGGTGCCCAATGTGTATCCCTTGAGCAAAGGGAGGCCATGCTGGAGGCTGGGAAATCCTCTAATCCCCTCAAGATGAAAATTTCAGCATTGCTGGGGTGCAGCAAAAGCAGAACTTATACAGTGTTAAATGCTTCCATGAGGGAAGGGAACCACCTTGAGACAACAATCTAAGTTTCCACCTTAAGTAAAGAAGAATGGAGACAGAGGAGGAGTGGATGGGGAGGGTGGGAGGAAGTGGGAGGCGAGAGGGAGGGGAAACTGCAGTCAGTATGTTAAAAAAAATGGGGAAATGTTATTTAAATAAACTATAAAAGAAAGAAGAGACAGGTACGTTAAATCCAGTGTAAGCTGCATGAAGGAAGCCAAGGGAAAGGAACACAGGAGAGAAAGTTCTGGAACACCAAGCTCTTTGAAATGATCATAAACCTATCGACCTCAGACAGACTTACTAGGAACATCCACTTTAGCACACAAGCAGAAGTGGACGAGACAACACTGGCAGAAGAAAGACAAGCGACAGCCCACACTGATGCTGCCACATCCACCTGCCCGGAGAGACGTGCGAAGACAGTGGGGCTAGGGAGGTCCTTCAGTGGTGCAAGCCTGATCACCCGGTTCAGCTCTCCAGACTCCAAGCAAAAGTCAGTATATAGTAGCAATGGAGGGAGGTGGGAGGGGGTGGGTGCAGGCGGGAGGAGGTGGGTGCAGAAGCCCAGGAAGCTCCCAGGCAGCTAGCTTGACTCAGCTAACCTGACAATGGTGAACAGAGACCCTGTAAATAAGGTAGAAAGTAAGGACTGACATCCAAAATGATCCTCTGACCTCCACACATCCCATGGCATGTACAATCACACACATACACAGATTTCACACACACACACACACACACACACACACACATCACACTCATATACATGCACACATGTTGCTGATGGTTTAGCTGGGGACATTGCACTGACTTTATTTTGTGTGTGTCACTTTATTTTTAAAAAGAGGGTACCCGGGCTGGGGAGATGATTCATCGGTGAAAAGTCAAATGCCGTGCATGCGTGAGGACTGGAATTTGGATCCTCAGAACCCATGTGAATTCTGGGTAGGCATGTGACTCAGCTGTAACTTCAGCTTTAGATCCCCAGAGCAAGGCGACCAGTGTGAATCTCGCTATATTGGTGAATTCTGGGTCTGATGGAGAAAGCCTGCCTCAGTGAATAAGGTAGAAGAATGATCAAGGATGATTATTAATACCGTCTTCCAGCATCCACATGAGCAAACATACACCTGTACCCCAAACACATAAAAACATGCTTATGGGCATGCACACACCACAACACATACAAACACATATAAAAAACAAACAAGAGGCTGGAGAAATGGCTCAGTGGTTAGGAGCACTGACTGCTCTTCCAGAGGACCCGGGTTCAATTTCCAGCACCCACATGGCAGCTCACAACTGTCTGAAAATTCAGTTCCAGGGGATCTGGCACCTTTACACCAATGCACACAAAATAAAGATAAATAAATCATAAAAAATTAAAAAACAAACAAAACGAAGAATGGTCTTGGGTGACACCAGAGGATCCCCACCTAGTATCTCAAGGCAGGCTGGCTAAGCCAGGCCCTTGTCCCAGCCCACTTGTCTGTGGTACCCCTCACCTGCGTTCCACCTGCTGGCTGAGGTTGTTGAAACGCTGGTTCAGCTTGTGGACCTCGGCCTCCTGGCGCTCCAGGTCAGGGCAGTGCTCTTGGAAGCGAGTGGCCAGTGAGTTGGAGCACTGCTTGGCCACCTGCAGGTTCTGTTCCACCTCACCCAGGAGGGACTTCTCAGCCTGCAGCTCAGAAGCCATGGCCTGCCAGATGGGCAAAGAGACAGCAGCTCCCTAAGAGCTCCCTAAAGAGCCTGGCAGCATCACTAGAGCACTGGGGCCCCCTGCTTTGGGAGGAAGTTCAGGCCTAGGACCATGGAGAATGGCTCAGCCTCCACACTTAAAAAGTCTGGGCCACTTTTGCAACATCCTTTTTCATGACAATAAACTAACACTCTGAAAGTCACCTTCTGCGGACTGTTGAAGGGGTGGCATATGTGCCTGCCCTCCTCCAGCCATGAGGTCCTCACTCAGCCCAGTCTCTCTGCTCCAAGGCTGGTCATGCAAAGGGGACAGAGAAGGACTGAAGGCCACTCACGGAGTGCCGTACTGCTCAGGCAGGTAAACCTGTGTCCAAGGCCACTGGTGTCCGTGACTGTGGACCTGCCCACAAGCTGCCCGGCTGGGATGCTACATGTGTTCACCAGAGCTTCCGAAACCTGTTTTCTACAGAACTGCCATTGTGAAATACTGACCTTACCGGCACTTCCCTCCCTGGGCCGGGGGCTAGAGAGATGAATCAGTGGTTAAGAGCACTGGTTGCTATTCCAGAGAGCCCAGGTTCAATTCCCAGCACCCACATGGGTAACTCATAACTACCTGTTGTTAACTCTAGTCCTCAGAGATCCAATGCCCTCTTCTGGCTTATGTGGGCATCAGGTATTGGTGCACAGATATACATGCAGGCAAAATACTCACACATACAAAATATAATAAAACCTTCCAGGATGCACAGATCCTAGGATCAGCCATATTACTACCTATGTTTGTAACTCCCAGATTGACACACCAGATGCTCTGAACCTTTAGGACCCCACCCTCATCTGGTGATGGAGGCAGTTGTCCTGAGCCCAAAGAAAGGACTTCATGGTCTCAAGATCCTAGGTTTACCTCCAGCTCCTGCCTCTTGTTGTCCAACATGTGGCCACTTTCAGGCATTGTGTCATCCTGGATCAGCCAGTTCTCATGTGAGGCCAACAGTTCCCTGCCCCGCTGAAGACTCTTCTCCAAGTGGTTGGCCACATCCACCCTAAGGACACAGGTCACCGTCATATGTGTAGGGGGCAGGT
This sequence comes from Chionomys nivalis, assembly GCF_950005125.1. Classification (NCBI taxonomy): domain Eukaryota; kingdom Metazoa; phylum Chordata; class Mammalia; order Rodentia; family Cricetidae; genus Chionomys; species Chionomys nivalis. The sequence goes on along the minus strand of NC_080092.1, from coordinate 9,867,035 downwards.
GGCCCCTTGACCCCACTGTGACCACCCTCCTGTCCACCTGCCACCTACTTCTTCTGGGCTGCATCTAGCAGCTGTACCAGTCGTTCATATTTCTGGTTGGTGTCTTCCATCCGGGTCTTCAGCAAGGGGGTAGTGCCGCTGCCCGGGAGGGCCTGCACGAAGGCCTCACACTCAGCTGTGCACTGTGTCTTCTCTGGCTCAATCTGTAGCAGCTCACCGGTGATGTCCTATGGGATCAAGACTGCCCAGGTCAACCACAGTCCAGCAGCTCTCTTCCCCCAGGGATTTGCCCTGGGGCAGTATAAATGGATGAGAAGGCCAACCTCCCTGGTCTGTGGTTTTGTTTGTTTTTGTGTGTGGATGTGCATGTGTGGGTATGTGTGCATGTATGAGGAACCAGAGGCTACCCTCAGGTGCTCCTTGGAAGCCATTTACCTTGTTTTGACAGAAAGAGAGAGACAGAGAGGCAGAGGGAGGGAGAGAGAGGAGAGTGAGTTAGAGTGGTTTGGTACTAGTGTGCATGTGGAGGCCAGAGGCCAATGCCAGTTCTTTCTAGAACCTTATCTTGTCTTCTGAGACAGGGTCTCTTACTGAGAACAGCGTGTACTGATTGGGTAGATTTACTAGCAAGAAAACTTCACCAAAAGTCAGATTTGCGGACTAGTGCAACCATGCTGAGATTTTTTCTTTTAACGCAGGTGCTGGGGATCTGAACTCAGGTCTTCATGCTTGTGTGCGGGCACTTTATAAAATGAGCCTCTCTTGTACCTTGTTTGTTAGTGTTTGACTTTGACACAGGGTCTTTTACTAGGATCTGGGGCTTGTCAATGAGGCTGGCCCGTCAGCAAACCTTCAGATCCTCCTGATCTACCTCCTCGGCAGTGGAATTACAAGGGTATCCCAGCATGCCTAGCTTTTTATGTGAGTGGCAGGGACTGAATCCAGGTCCTCATTCTTGCATGTGAGTTAAGAAGGCAAGCACCCTGCTGACAGAGATCTTCTCAGCTCCTGGGTCTATGTTTTTAACGAGCATCTGGTGCTAGTGAACTGTAAAGACAGTGACTCAGACAACAAACAGGGTGTCACTGGGCACTCGATACTCTGCACCACCCTCCGGAAGAGTCCATGGGATCTTAGACAACCTGTGTAGGGACATAGCCCCACCCATTGGGGGCGTGTTCGCCTCGGGCTAATGTTTACGGATAAAGCTGCCGGGCGTGAGCCCAGCAGCCCTTTTCTTTTGCTCCGCTTTTCCAGTACTCCGCGGGAACCTGTGGTCCTGTAAGTCTATTTCCTTATTAAAGCTGTATATATCTATATAATCTGTCTACATTCATTTGCGCCACCACATTTGGCGCCCAACGTGGCCCCATGTCAGCTAGAAGCAATCTTAGAGGACGACATCCCCTCTCCCAACAGAGTTTGCCCTCAGGGTTGGGGACATCTTTTAGTGGTTGGTTTAGGGTTGAGGGGATGGGGTGATATTTTTTTTTGAAAAAAAAAAAAAAAAGAAGAAGAGGAAGAAGAAGGGGATAACTGGTTTTTTGGGATGATTGGTATTTGTGAATTACTGTTTATAGAAAATTGTACTGGTACTGTTTCTTGTATATTGATATGTTAAATATTAAATGTGAGTGTTCCTACCTCTATTTTTGTATGAGTATGCTTATAACTTTGTCTATATTGTATTGATACATCTACCATATTACACTGTACATTTCTACCTCTGATACTATGACATTGTTTACAGTTGAAGATCATTGTCTTCATATATTACACAGTTGTTTATTCTTTTAGTCTTCAAAGTTAGATAGGTATTGAAAATTATATGTTTGTCATATTTATTTTTAAGTTTATCAGGTCTTTTAGTTACATAGAGATTATATTTAGTATAGATAGTATGATCTTCAGCCTCTTCGAAGAGCTGTAAAAAATGGCCTTTAATCTAACCTAAAATTTCTGTGCCAAAGAGACACAATTACTCCTGACAACACCACTCTACTCCCGAGAGAACGTTGAGCACCAAAGACACTCCACTGGGAGCTTGTCTTCTTGGCAGAACTGGCCTTTGGGTTAAGAAAAGTCCATACCTCAACTTCTGACAAAGATACAGAATATCCCTAAGTGGATAAAACAGGATTGTCTTATCTTGCCAAGACAGGGTAGGATAGTCCTAAGAAAGTTCCTTGCCTTTAATAATGGTATGCCAGTTATGTTAGGCCTTAGCCAAAGTTGGTTGACTCAACATTACAAACGAGACTTTGGGTGATTGCCCAGGTAGTCAGTTGTCTCTGTCAATTGTTACACATTTTGGATATCTCTCGATTGTTAAGTAATATTTATTCCCTTCTCAGATCTTTGACGGAGTTAAAGATTATATAATTGTAGTTACTCTCTATGTTATTTAGACTCCTTGAGATAAAATGTTTAGCAAAAGTTTTGTTCTCAATATTGTTTGTTATATTTATTATTTGTTATTATTGTATATAGTTGTATTTGGTTTGGTTCTATCTTATTTAGACAAAAGGGGGAGATGTAGGGACATAGCCCCACCCATTGGGGGTGTGTTCGCCTCGGGCTAATGTTTACGGATAAATCTGCGGGCGTGAGCCCAGCAGCCCTTTTCTTTTGCTCCGCTTTTCCAGTACTCCGCGGGAACCTGTGGTCCTGTAAGTCTATTTCCTTATTAAAGCTGTATATATCTATATAATCTGTCTACATTCATTTGCGCCACCACAAACCTGCCAGGCAGATACTGTGAATTACCCATGCAACGACTCCAAAGAGTTTGGGAAGGGATACTGTGGGCCTGTGCCCCTGTGCCTGCACCAGAGACCACTGGATTTTTCTGAACCCTTACCTGTCTCTAGGTGACAGACCCTACCACAAAGAGTTGTCAGGCAGAAGGCCGTGAAGGCAGGTGGTGGTACGTGGAGACATCTACTTCTTGCATGGTAATTGCAGTACTCGAATGAGGACCAGGTGGCTTTAGAAACCCTGGCCTGGTTTCAGAAGTTTATCTCAGAGGAAGCAGAAGTGAACTGGGCCTTCAGTTCCACAGCCCACAATACCCCTTGCTCACAGCCTCACTCAGCAGGTACCTGTTAGGATCCCAGTTCCTGCTATCGTCACTATAGCCATGATCTCAGGCTGAAAAGCATTTGGAAGCAGTACCAGGTCACATCTAGGGGCATGGTCAAGTACCAGGTCAGGACATCTACTTGGAGCCTGCTCCTTGCTGCCTAGCCACTATAATTATCCAGCACCTGCTCTGAACGTCTTAAGATACCTTAGAGGTAGAACCTTGAGCAGGAGCCCCAGAGGGTCAAGGGCCCAACCTGAGCCCCAGCCTGGTAATACCTTGAGGTCCTTGGCCCGCTCAGAACTATCCTCTATTGCCCGTCCCTGCTCAAGCGGTGGCCGTAGGATTGCTGTGATGGCCTTCTCCTGTCGGTCCAGGTCACTGGCCACTTTGTCCAAGCCAGCCAGCAACTGTCGCCCCTGCAGATCAGAGGCATCTGTTGGAGAGAAGACAAATCTGGTATGGCGGAGTATGAGTCCCAAGAACCAGCTGGGACTGTGGAATGGCCTGGCCTCCCTCTCTCAACCCTCTAGTCCATCCCTGTCACCCATGCACAGCACAGAGTCTAGTCCGGCCCCTCTTCCATGTCCCTGACCCCTTGCAGGAAGCCCTGGTACCCACCTCCAGGGTTCTCTGTCCTTAGCACCTCATGCCGCTGCTGGAGTGTGTGCTTGCTCCCAGCTGCCTTCTGCCGCACACTCCGGTACTGGCTGCCCAGACTGTGAGGACAAGAATGTACTGGGAACCCAGACCTCATACATACCACCCTCCTTCCGGGTCCCCAGCCTGGGTTGGGCAACAGCCCATGGGAGCCAAGCAGCTCCCTGGAGGGTTTTGAAAAGTCAAAAGGACTATGTGGGGCCGACAGGACGGCTCGGTGGGTAAAGGCGTTTGCCACCGAGCCCAGATGACCTGACTCTGATCCCCAAAACCTACATGGTAGAAAGTGAGAAGCAACTCCAGCAAGCTGTCCCCTCACCTCCATACATCTGCTGTCACATGTACATGCATCCCCATCCCCCATAAGTAATATAATAAAAGTACCATGAGAGCCGCGACAAGGTTTGGGAGAACCTCTTGTGCTTTTGTCCTTTCCCCTCCTTTACCTCTCGTTGCAAGCCCTGCTACCTAAAACCGTCTGTTCGCTAGTGTTCTCTAACACGTGACCTCTAAGGGGGCCGTGCACAGGGGTGCTTGACAAATGTCTGGGAGATGAGTAAATAAAGGCATTCCCTTGAGTCTACTCATTGAGCAAAGAATTCTCAAGTGACTGAAATGACTTACCAACACATACTGACATCAAGGGGCCAGGGCCCAGGAAGGCCAAAACACAGATATTAGCAAAATAAAATATTGAAAGAGCTTTCCAGGGAGGAAAGGTAGGAACCTTACCTACTAAGTCTGCAAAATGAGGACCAGAATCAGTAACACAGCACACAGGTGCTGCGGGCAGGATGTTTAAGACTTGAAAGGCCCAAAGGTACAAAGACAAAATGCTTGCTATACTGGCCCTCAGCCAGACTTCCAGTTCAGCAAGCCAGCCTAAGCTACCACTTTTCCTGGAGCCTTTAAGGGAGGCCAGGATGAGAGGGGTTGTTGGGGGATACTTGATCCCACTGTGAACCCCGAGTTTGCATTTGTGTTAGTTAAATAAAATTAAGCTTGGGTCAGGAGGCTGAGTTAGCAACTAGTTGACAGAAAGTAATCATAGAGCATCAGAGGGCATCTGGAGCTGGGTGGTGGTGGCGCACGCCTTTAATCCCAGCACTCGGGAGGCAGAGGCAGGAGGATCTCTGTGAGTTCGAGGCCAGCCTGGTCTACAAGAGCTGGTTCCAGGACAGGCTCCAAAGCTACAGAGAAACCCTGTCTCGAAAACAAAACAAAAACAGAGGGAAGGATAGAGAGATGCACCAGAGTAGCAGGGAGGAATCTGGAGTGGATATATATATATATATATATATATATATATATTTGGTGGAGCAGAAGGATGTTCTCTTTCAGAGATGCCAACAAGGAGGGAAGTTTAGCTAGTTGCTACTCAACCTCTCTGAGCTAGCAGGTTTTCATCCTAGCCTTTGAATCTCAAGTCTTACTTATAAACAGAATGATAGAGACTTAGTTAAAGCTACCTTTCGTGGCAGTAACAGCCAGTGCCTGCGGGAACAGAATTCCCACCACGCTGTGGCCTGAGCAGCCAGGGAAGCAGGCCAGTAGCTATGGAGTCACAATTGCTGACTGAACTAACAGTAGATTAAGGCACAGTCACTGTGCCAAAGATAAAACAACAAGGCATAAGTCACACCCTACTGTCCACTGAGAGAATGCCCGGGGTTGGAATGGATGAGGCCAGGTGTGGGTCCACCCTCGCGCCCTCCTGTACCTGTCAACAAGAGCCAAGGCCTCAGGGTCGGTGGGGGGAATGATGAAGCAGACAGCTGGGGCACTCAGCTTCTTCCCGGTGCTGTCTGTCAGCTCCCAGTTCTCCCCATTGTTCTTCTGCAGAGTGTAGCTATAGCCCCGAGAGATCAGGCCCTGGTGGTGGGACAGACCTGGCCATTAAGATTCACCTCAGGCCTGAAAGCCCAGTCTCCCTTGCCTCAGTCTTATTCCGCCTCTTCCTCAGGCCACAGAGTGAAATGGAGCCAGCTAAAGAGTGCACTGTTGATGCCAGCTCAGCACCCATCTTTATTTCAACTTCAGTTTTGTTTGTTTTTGCGACAAGGTCTCGTGAAACCTTGGCTAGCTTCAGATTCATTATGTAGCCGAGGATGCTTTGAACTCTGGAGCCTCCTGCCTCTACTGCTGGGGCACTGAGCTTACAAAGTCTGTGCATCATCCATGGATGCTTTCTGCAATGCAGAGGACTCCAGGGCCTCATGCACGCTAAATCAGTGTTCTACTCACGGAGCTACATCCCAGATCCTCAGTTTCACTCTGGGGAACCATCCCTTCCTACCCCTAGTCCGAGTGGGACACCTCTTCTATAGTCCAGTCTCCAGATGGACAATACGGTGGAGATCTGGCCAGTGAGAAGTTGGCAATCCCTCAGCCACAGGGATAGGTTAGAGGTGGCTCACATTACAAAGTGGACCAATGAGGGGCTTCCCCAGGACTCCAGCTAGAATGGCTAGGGTGGTCAAGCTGGTGAGAAGACGGCAGGGCGGTGTGGACAGGGAAAGAGCATGGAGGAGCATATTTACCCCCAGGTGAAAGGGTGGACAGAGAGTGACAGCCATGGGAGATGGTTGTTTGAGGTCTCGGGTATAGCTAGCTACTCCTGAGTGTGCTGTCCAGGTCCAGGTCACCTAGGGTTCCAGCTAGTGACTGACCTGGTCACCCTCGAAGTCACAGAGGGCCTCCACAGGAATGGGCTTGAGCGGAGTTTCGCGGCGGTACTTGAGCGGCACCACCTGCTGCCCTCGCCTCTGCAGCCCCCGCACCACGTCCTCATACTTGTCCAGAGCCTTCTCCTGGTCCTGAAAGAGCAGTACAGGGCCAGGTAAGCCCGGCCTCTATGTCTTGGGAGGAGGATGAGGCAGGCACTGGGTGGGATCTGCTCAGGTCCAGAGCAGGGGAGGTGTGGGGACCCCTTCTCTGGCCTGGCGGGGTCCCATGCTGTCACTCACATCCAGTTCCCGCAGCAGCAGCTCTATCTGGTACCGGTCCTTGAAGTCGGGGTTGTATTTCTGGTTCAAGTCCGAGTCCACCTTGTGTAGCAGCTCCTGAGCATCCTTGATGTCCTTGTGAAACTGGGGAGGCCCAAGGGTACATCACAGATGGAAACCTGCCACAAGTACCTCGACTTCTGGCCACAGCTTCTGCTTATCTCCTAGGTGGGCCTGAGCCTCCCACTCACTCTGAATCTAAGATGTGACCTGTCTGAGCCATGGGACACTCCCTTTTCAGCCTGGCTCCCCAGGGCCTCCCCAACACCCCACTTATATATTGTTTCTTTAGATGCCGGTAAGTTCAGGTTTCTGTGTGTTCCAGGAACACCCTAACAATATAGTCACATGCAAACCTTCAGGGGAGTACCCTCCATATGACAGGTACCCCTTACAAACACCTGACCCAGTGGAACCACTGGCGTAAGCATACTCCATGGGTTTGCACACTAACAAGATCACCCGGCCACGCATTTCCCAGAAGCCATCTGCACTGTTGAGCAGCACCTAACCATACTTTAATTCTAAGCCTGGCCAGCTACCTTCTCTTCGAGTTGTAGAAAGTTCCCTTGCCCATTCTTTGGTCTGTCAACTCTTGACTCGTTTATTTTTAGCTGCCCCTGGTCTGAACACTTGGACTGCTGCCTCGAGAAGGACTTTCGGATCTTTGTGAAATCCTGTATGGCTCAGACACCTCCACCAGCGTCATACAGAGTCCGCTGAGTTCAAATTCAATCTTAAGACCTCAAATCAAACATGCTTGGTGGCGCTGTCACCCTAGCTACTCAGGAGGCTGAGGCAGGAGGATCACAAGTTCAAGTTTGCCTGGGCTACGGTGAGTTCAAGTTTGCCAAGTAGTAAGACCGTCTCCAAACAAAAGGTAAAAGGAAGGCTGGGGATATAGCTCAGAGACAGAACCCTTGCCTAGTAAGTGTGAGGCCCCGGGTTCCATCCCTAGTCCTAGGGAAGAGTGAGGAAGACCCTTCATCATGACAACCACCTACAGCTCTTATTAGAAACACACATTTCCATGAAGATGCCAATTTCTCTGGATAGATGGGTGTGTAAAGAGGTGCCCACCCAGACAACAGGCGGCTGCTTGGCCATAAGAAGGAACCAAGTGCAGAAACCAGCCAGTGTCCTACAGAAACCACCAGGACACCATGCTCAGTGAGAAAAGCCAGGCACAGAAGGACAAAAGACGGGGTTTCTGTATCCCTAATGCCCACCCTGGCTAATACTAGGCAAATCCAGAGATGGGCAGTGGGTCAGAGGTCATCAGGGCAGGAGAAGGAAGGGGGCACTGGTACAGTTGAGGAAACAGAGGTTATCCTGTGTTGTGAATGTAACAAATGGTAAAGTGCTTACCCAAGAGGCTGATGCAGGAGAATTGCTGAGAGTTTGAATTCAAGGACAATCTGGGCTATATACTGAGAACTTGTCTCAAAAAGGTGGGGGTAGAAATGTTAGTTTTCTTGAAAGGGGGCTAAAATGGCAAGTTTTATGTTTTGTGTAAATCAGCAAAATTAAACCGTACAGGTGCAGTGGGGGCAGGAGGACTGGGAATCAAGTTAATCTTCTATTATATATAAATGGTTAGCCTGGGCTACATGGAATCCTATGTTAAAAAAAAACAAAACCTTGGTCTAGTTATATCACTTGGTAAATAAAAGTGCTCATAGCATTGGCAAGATGATCTGAGTTCAGTTCCCTGATCCCTCGGCAGAGTCACAAGAACTCACTCACAGAAAGCTGTGCTCTGACCTCCATCTGTATTCAAGAGGCACCCAGTATCCCCCAAACCGTCTCCTGAAGTCAGGCAGGTTCCTGGTGGTAATGCACCCAGTATCTCCCATGCCTGGAGTCAGGTAGGTACCTGGTGGTAGTGCACCCGGTATCTCCCAAGCCCTCTCCCATGCCTGCAGTCAGGCAGGTACCTGGTGGTAATGCACCTGGTATCTCCTGAGCCCTCTCCTGTGCCTGTAGTCAGGCAGGTACCTGGTGGTAGTGCACCCAGTATCTCCCGTGCCTGTAGTCAGGCAGGTACCTGGTGGTAGTGCACCCAGTATCTCCTGAACCCTCTCCCATGCCTGTAGTCAGGCAGGTACCTGGTGGTAATGCACCTGGTATCTCCTGAGCCCTCTCCTGTGCCTGCAGTCAGGCAGGTACCTGGTGGTAGTGCACCCAGTATCTCCTGAACCCTCTCCTGTGCCTGCAGTCAGGCAGGTACCTGGTGGTAGTCCTCCATGTACTTCAGGTGGCTCTCCTCACAGATGAGCAGGTTCAGGTACTGCTTCCACTCTGCATGCACGGCCTCCATGTGTGCCTGCCAGGGAAAGGAGAGACCCATTGCTACGGTCTGGGAGGCCAGGGGAGGGGCTGGTAGGAATCCAGGTGGAGAGGGTAGAGAAAGGTGGGTGAAGCCTAGGTGAAGCCCCCACAATGGTAGCCAGCTCCTGTTCAGATGGGGACATACTGAGACGCCAAGGAGGGTTACCATGTACAACCAAGTTGGGTAGACTGTGTCTACTCAAAGTGGTGTCTTTAACAAAGTCCCACCAATAGGGCTGTAGCTCCATCGCAGGGTGCCGCCCAGCATACACAAGCTCCCAGGTTCCATTCCACATAAACACTAGGAAAGGTACTCCTGGTGGGGCTCAGAAGTTCAAGGTCATCCTGCTGTCCTTGGCGATATAGTAAGTGTAGCCCAGTAAACTCAATCTCAAAAAATAAATCCCACAATAAACTAAGAATAAGTTCAGTAATGGGAATGCTTGCCTAACAGGTTCCAAGACCTGGGGTCCCATGCCTAACACTGTAAAAGAACAAAGCTTCTGCTCTGGTTGCCCAGAGCGGACTGAGCGCCTCCTAGGCTCTCTCTACCTGGACCACTTGGAAAAGCCTGGGCTGACTGAAGATTGCAGGGTAAAATCGTGGCGGAATTAGATCCTTTAAAAGGAAGGGAAATGGCTGGTATAGTGGTCAGGACTCAGGAGGGCAAGGAAGGCATGAGGATCCAGAGTTACAGCCAAGGCTAGGTGTGCGGCACACACCTTTAATTCCAGCACTTGGGAGGCAGAGGCAGGTGGATCTCTATGGGTCTGAGGTCAGCCAGGGCTACACAGTGAGATGAGAAAGAGGGAGAGAGAGAGAGAGACAGAGAGAGAGAGAGAGACAGAGAGACAGAGACAGAGAGAGATAAACACAGAGAGAGCGGAGCATGGAGAGAGAGAGAGAGAAAGGGAGAGGAAAGAGGAGTCAGACAGGAAGAGACACAGAGAGAGTGAGTTTGAGGTCAGCCTGGGCTACACAGGGAGACTGCCTCAACAGAAGAAAAGAAGAAAGGACACAGACAGGCAGAAGAAAAAGCAAGAAGTTGGCAGCAGAGGTAGGAGAGGTCCAGTTCCTGGAGGAAGATGAGAGGACCAGCCTTGGATGGAAGAGATGGGGGAGCCTCTGAGGAGCGAGGCACTGGCCACACCTGGGGTTCACAGTTCAGCCTCCAGATCTGTGAGCACATGTACCATCTCATGTGACAGTCTGCGTGGGAACCTCAGAAAACAAAGCCAGGCCACATCCAGGCCGAAGTAGGAAGCCCGGGCAGAGCTTAGAAGAGGATGAAGGCAAAGGCAGCTCAGTGTTTATGGGGTGCAGTTAGAAGCCCCCAGCTTGAGCAGAGGAGCCCCTATGGTGAGCACCCTTTCTTGGGGCACACTCACCTCAATGGAGTTCCTCCCTGGGTGCTCCGCTGCCAGCAGTTGGTCACCCTCAGTGTGCAGTTTGTTGATCCTTTCTTCCTTGGCCTCTAGGTTCCGGTTGATGAAATTCTGCCAGGAAGGAGGTGGGGTCAGTACCTGGCTTGGCCACCCTGTGTCCCCCTCCAGAGCTGCTCCTGGCCTTGCGCTCACCTCGTACTGGCGCCGGCGGCTGGGGTAGTCAAGGTTGCGGTCGCTCCAGTCATACTGCAAGCGGCCCTTGGCCTGCTGGTCCAGCCAGTACAGCTCGTTGGTGCAGCGTTGCATGTAGTCCTGCAAGGAGCTCAGGTGCTGCTGCCGTGCCTGCGAGGCTGCCTGTGGGACGAGCATGAGGTGAAGACAGCACTGGGGCCTGGCTCGGCTTCCCTGCTCACCTCTTCTGGGGCCCAGCCCTGCTATTCCCCAGCCAGGCAGAATGGTCCCCTGAAAGCATTCATTCACAAGTGTTTGTGGAGCACCAAGGAGATGTGGAGCGCGATTTTGGGCCCAGGGTACAGAGCAGTGAACAAAGGGAAAGACAACCTTAGAACTGATGTGTCCTTGGAGCTTCAGTTTGCCACCTGTAACGTGCTCACCCCTAGGGCGTAGGGACTTCCACACAGCTGGCACTCAACAGACGGCAGCCATACCTTCTACATTTGCCTTTTATAATTATTTATTATTGATTTATTGATTTGAGGCAGGGTCTCATGTAGCTTAGGCTGGCCTCAAGCTTGTCATGGAGCTCCTAAACTCTGATCCTCCTGCCTCTCCTTTCAGGTGCTATGACGCCAGGGGTGCATGACCAGATTTTATCTGGTGCTGGGGCTGGAACCCAGGGCTTTGGGCCTGCTAGGTGAGCTCTCTACAGACAAAGCTCGTCTCAGCTCCTTATGATTATGTTCAGAGGAGCATCTGAAGCCTTTGTGGGTGAAGAAGGGTTCAGGAAGACTGGGAGGCTTGTAATTCATCCTGTAGAACAGGAACAGTGGTGCCGGATGGTGGGAGTGCACTCGGGAGACAGACGCGGGCAGATCTCTGTGAGTTCGAGGCCAGCCTGGTCTACAAAGTGAGTTCTAAGACAGCCAGGGCTACACAGAAAAACACTGTCTCAAAAACAAAACAAAACAACAACAAAAGAGCACACATACACACACTCATACATGCGGGCACATGTGCACACACATGCCTGGACCATGCTCTAGAAAGTACATGGCATCTGCTTGTCAGGTAGCAATGCTGCACAAAGAATTGAGTAGGGCTCAGTGTAGCTCCATTGGTAGAGTGTTCTCCCAGAATGCATGGAGCCTGGGCTCCCCACAGACTGCTATGGTCACACTGGAGTATGAGTATACAGCGTCACCTTCAGAAGATCATGGTGTCCCAAGCTCCCAGCCCATGAGCCCCCTACCCATGTCCTCTCCCATCTCCCAGGGCTTCTCACCAGCAACTTCTGATACTTCGCCTGGAGTTCACTGTTCTGTTCCTGTGGGGAGAACCAAGGAATGAGGTTAGACCAAACTTGCCCCTCTCTGCCCCACATCTCCAAGTCTCCACCACATACGCACCTTGTCCTTGGCCAGGTGGGGTCCAATGGCTTTGACTTCATTGTGGAAGATGTTGTGTTGTTCTACCTGACTGTCCACCAGAGGAAGGTCAGTCCCAAAGCCCTGGCTGCTCAGCTTGTCCTGGAGGGTCGGTGGATAGACACCAGGAAGAAGATGTGGGCTGGGGGCAAACTTTGGCCTACCCCACAGGAGCCTGGGCTTTTGACCCCAACCAGGTGAGTGCCTTTCCCCCAAATTTTTCTGGAGCAAGTGGTGGCAGGTGGACCACTGCTGATGCTCATGACCTTAATCTCGCAGTGACCTGTGGGACCCTGGTCACTGTTTTTGTGTTACAGGTAGACACACTACTAACAGTAGACGTGCCACAAAGACACCCGGATGTGGCTGCCACAAGCTTTGCCGTGGAGGAGATGAGCTTCTCCAGTCTGCCCCCATAGCTGCTGGATACCAATGAGCTAGGCATGAGAGGCACAGCTGGCAAGGACTGAGGTCTGACTGTGTGACTCCAGGCTAGGCACTGTCCCTCTCTGAGCCCCACTCCTCTTGTCATGCAACTTCAGGAGACTGCATAATGGTGACCCCTACTCAGCAGGACCGCGATACTGTGAGCTGACCCTGCTCCAGGCCATACCAGCTTCTCGTCCACCAGTGCAGCCCAGTTGACCTTTGGGTCGGCCTCCTTCACTGCCAGGCTGTACATCTGCTTGTGTTTTCCCCGTAGGTTGGTCACACGCTCTTTCAGCTGGCGGATGCTGGGGGGGGGGGGAGATAAGTTACCATGTTAGTGGGACTTGCTCAGATGATCATGATGTAAGCCCTAGAGAGGGGGATAGCAGCCTTGGGCACCACACTACCTCTGAATCCTGTTGTTCATACTGTCTGCTTTCCTGAACCTTCCCTCCCTTTTTCTGAAGGGCTACTAGAGAAGGTTTTGGAAGAAACAGGCAAGAGCACTGTTCCCTGGAGCACATGCCCAGCACAGTCACGGGCAGGGCTGTGTCACACAAGCACAGGGGGCAAGGGGCACGGAAAGACCCACGACGCTACGGGGTGGGCGCTGGTTCAACTGTGTTGAGCTGCAGTGTGGCCGTAAGCTCAGGAGACACAAAGATATAGAGTCCTGAAGCAGTGAGCGCATCTATTCCCAAAGCCTCAGCCTCCAGCTACGGAACTTAAGGCCTCTGGCACACATGCTGGATGTCCACCTACTCTGTGACACCCTACAACAGAGCGTGGTCCTGGGAGCTAGAGAGCACCAGCCCTCCTGCCTGGATCCCAGCCTAGCATGCCCTCTGGGGACCACACAGAGGGGACTTACTCCTCAGCGATCATGTCCCCCTGTGGATGCTTCATGTGCTTGGCAATGGCCGCATCCGCCTCCAGCACGTACAGCAGCTTCTCTGAGTCAGACACCTTCTGGAGGGCCACGTCCCGGTGCTCAGGAGGCTGTCCCTCTTGTAGCCGGGCCAAGTCCTGAGAAGGAAAAGAAAGGAGTCGGTAGTGATAGCACAGGGCCTGAGGGGCAGGACCTGCTGGGGGCTCCTCTGGCCTTGTCCGGACTGGCACTCAGCAAACACAGCTGGGCACTGACACACAGGGGTGAATGGTCCCACTGGTACCTAGGCATGGCTCTGCCGCCTGGTTTTCATAGCCCAAGCTGGGAATCCTCTGCAAGGCAAGCTGACAGAAATCTTGCAGGCACCAGAGACGGAATAAGGGAAGCTATGTTAGCTCTAGCTCAGGGAAGCCCCTCTGAGGTGCTGACATAATCTAGGCTGAAGGACAGAAGGAAAATATGTTCTAGGCAGAAAGAAGAGCCTATGCAAAGTCCTGAGGAAAGACAGAGAGCAAGCCATGATCTAGGCACCAGTGAGAGGCCACTTGGCTGGAGGCAGGGCTAAGAGGAAAACCAGAGCAGATGGGGGCCGGTCACGTGATCTATGGACACCAGAGCACGGGACTCCAAGGAAGAGCCAGTCACACGACCCAGAGCATAGAAGGTCTCCAAGGAAGAGCCTGAGTTGAGGTTTTCAGGAGCCATGCAGCAGGCTGTCAGCATTAGGGTGTGAGCGGGAATAGAGCGTCGTGCATGACAGCACCTGATGGGGTGAATTGGGCTGTTCTGTGCTGGGGAGGAAGAGTGGGTGGTAGATACTTAGAGCTGATAGCTTCCCTGTGAGTCTAGAATCTCCGTTTAGAGAAAACAGCTAGTTGACAAGATGGGGGTTCTTTCTTTGTAAAAGGAATTATTTTGTATTTGTTATGGGTGTCTATGTGTGTGTGCACACATTGGGTAATCACAGGGGCCAGTAGAGGGCGTCAGATCCCCTGGAGCTAGGTTTACAGGCAGTTGTGAACTGCCCAACATGGGTGCCATCTCTCCAGCCCCAGGACAGCGTATCTACATACAGTCTGTGTACTGCACCTGCCGTGAAGCCGGCCAGTGTTTTGAATCCCTAAGGCTGAGTCCAGTAGAGGTCAGGAGGGCAGTGAGTGAACTGAGGGCAGGATAGGCAACACTGGGGCACCCGCAGCAGCATGGCCTGCCACTGGTTGGTTTTGGGGACCTTATCTCCACCTGTTTTCAGAAGAGGAATGTTGAGGCTGGGAAGCAGTTCAGTGTGCAGGTGGTTGCCTAACAGGTGCAAGAATCTGTGTTCTGTCTTGGCACCACAAAGACTGAAAGAGAGAAAGCAGGTTGAGCATGCAGCTCAGGGGCAGAGGTGATCCCACCCAGGGAGCGGTGATCCCACCTAGAGAGAGGTGATCCCACCCGGAGAGAGGTGATCCCACCTGGAGAGAGGTGATTCCCACCTGGGAGGTGAGACTGGAGAGAAACAGAGTGACCAGGGTGTGGGATTCCATTGAGGTAAAAACTCCCCAACAGGCCGACTTAAGGGCAGGAGGCAGAAGGGTGGGTACCTGGCCCCGGACTAGGGAAGAACATGAAAAGAAACAGCAGAGACACTGACACTGAGCATCATGCTGCCCTAGAGAGGTCCTAAGAAAACTGGATGGTGCACTCGGACCACGTGTACCTTGTAAGGTGCAAAGCAGGCCGCACTCTTTAAAGTGAGAAGAAAGGGTGTGTATATGAAAGTGACTTTGGCCCTGGAGAGGCTGAGGCAGGAGAATCACATTCAAGGTCAGTCAACCCTTTATAGCAGGAACTTATTTCAAAACAAAACAAAAACAAACAAAGGAAAATGGGGTTGGCAAGATAGCTCTGTGGTTAAGGACACTGCTGCTCTTGTAGAGGACCTGGGTTCTGTTCCCAGCACCCAAACAGCAGCTCCCAACCATCTGGGAGTTCAGTTTCAGGGGATCCAAAGCCCTCTTTGGGCCTCCGTGGGAGCTAGGTATGAATGTGATGCACAGACATAGATTCAGGCAAACACCCAGATACATACAACAAAAACACAATTAGGAAAGGGAACTGATAGGGTCATTCAGGGGGTAGGATATCTGCCACCCGGCCTGACGAACTGAGTTCATCCCAGGACCTGCATGGTAGACAGAACGAACTCCTACAAGTTGCCTTGTGATCTTCATATACGTGCCATGATGTGAGAGCACACACACACACACACAAACACACACACTAAATAAATGCACGTGTTTAAAAAAAACCACCAACCAACAAACAAACAAAGGGAGGGAGGAAAGGAAAAAGAGCCAGACTCAGTTACATAGTCAGTTCAAAGCCAGCCTGGGCTACATGAGATGTGAGACTCTCTAAAAGGAGGAAGAGGAAGAGAGCAAAGTCGAGGACATGGAGGTACAGCTCAGCGGCAGAGTGTGTGCTTAGCAGGCGGGGCCTTGGGCTCCATCCTGAGGACTGGAAAAGTAAAAATAAAAGCAGAAAAGGAAATGGCAAAAGGAGGGTGGGTCCAGAGATGCTGCAGTGTCCGGTCCAGGAGGGCTCAGCTCCCTGTGGATGAGGAGATGGTATCCAGGCTTCCCACCCCGGGGCTGTCCAGGGAGTTGGAGCAGAAAGGGAGCCGGCTCCCCCAGTGACTCGGAGCTGAGGCTGTGGAGTCAAAGGCCAATGGGCCAGGCGTCCCTGACCTGGGCAGGCAACACAACACATTTCCTGGCTTGGGTGGAATTTCATACTCTCAATCACTGACAGACCCAAGGCCACCCTGGGCAGCCACAGTGTCAAAGATTAATTCGTCAAAAGAAAAGTCTGTAAATCTTCACCGAGTGCTACAGATGATGTGGGTGGAACACGTCTGGCCGAGATGAGGAGACAGGGCACGGGGGAGGCTGACAAAGGGCTCAGGTCAGTCGGACTTTACGGACAGTGAGAGGAGTTAGGGAGAGGCCGCCTCTAGAGGGCAAGCACCAAAGACTTTCTAAAAAACTCCTACCTAGGTATCCTATCCTGCCTAGGTGACTATCTACCAGAGCAGATTCACAGGGTGAGTTCACTGATGGGAGCCACTTCTGGGCTCTTTCTGTGAGTTACACCTTGATAAAAACAGTCCTTCAGATCAGAAAAACTGCCAGGGCCCCTGCACAACTGGCCCACTGATGGACAGGTGGGAGAGCGAGGAGATCCGTGTGGGCGCCGGGCAGGTGATCCGTGTGGGCGCCGGGCAGTTTTGGTGGAGGAGCTACGGAGGGACATGCTCCATCCTTCAGGTTTGTCTGCACACAGGACACCTCACTGGATAGCTCTGTCACAGGGATCTGCAGGTCATGTGACACAGAGACAGAGAAGGGGAGGGGTTGGGGCAGGGGCTGGGGAAGAGAGAGCAGGGCACGGCTACCTCAGGGTGCTCCTGGGGAATGGGAATGACGCTAACATTGTACTGAACTGCCTGAAGCAACTCTCACCAATTAGAAAAACGAAAAGTTCAGGAAAATGTTTTGGGCAGTACAATGGACAAATAATGATGCCTTCTGTAAACAGGGAAGGGAGGAAGGAGGGGGAAGGGAGAGAGAGAAAAGCCCAGAGGAAGGAGATGCTTTGGCCCATTTACTCAAAAAGTGGCTGCTGCCTGGGCTATGGTGGCACATACCTTTACTCCCAGCACTCAGGACAGAGGCAGGAAGTCTCCGAGTCTGAGGCCAGCCTGGTCTACAGAGTGAGTTCCAGGACAGCCAGGACTACACAGAGAAACCCTGCTCCCCCCACCCCCCCCAAAAAAAAATCCACAACAAAACAAAAGAGTGTCTGCTGTTTTTTCAACTGTGTTCTGCTGAGATTAAGAAGCCCCTCCGGAGGGAGGGGGAGTGGACTGGGGGGAGGAGAAGTGGAGTGGGGATAGGGGGAGGGGAGCGGGGGGAGGGGGCAATATGTGGGAGGAGGGGGAGGGAAATGGGAAACGGGGAGCAGTTGGAAATTTTAATTAAAAAAGAATAAAAAAAAATGAGGAAAAAAAAAAAAAAAGAAGAAGCCCCTCCGGGTTGGGGTGTCGCTCAGTGCTGTAGCGCCTGCCTAATGTGCACATTGCACGGGCTCCATCTCAAGCTCCACATACACGGGCAGATTGCTGTCAGTCTGAGTCTGAGTCATTCCTCAGGCAAACCCAAAGGGAAGCCTGAGCATGCACCTCCCCGCAACACACACACACACACACACACACACACACACACAGAGAGAGAGAGAGAGAGAGAGAGAGAGAGAGAGAGAGAGAGAGAAGGTTGGCTACCTCTGTGGATGGAGTTTATGAGATGTTAATGTCCCTCATCATATTGTTTATCTGTCCTAAAATGTTAGTAATGAGAACATGCTATTCTGGTTGTGAGGAAAAACAGACACACCCCAACAAGATGATTTTCATTTAGGAAAATAAACAAAACACCATTTCAGGGCCCCATGAGAGAGGATTAATGGCATCTTGAGAGGGGACCGGCATTCTGAGTGGTGGGGGATATAGGCTGGGGAGGAGCGCTCAAGGACCCCAGGCAGAGGGAAGGTGGCCCCATTCCTGAGTCCCTACAGGGCCATCCTGGGCCAGGACTGACCCCCTGGCTTCTTGACCCCAGCGTTCCTACTTGCCACCTGCCACCCCCACCCTATCCTCTGGGCACTCTGAGCTGTCTGTAGACGGGCCCTGGGACTGTATATGTTGTCTGTCAGAAGTGGTTGTGGGAGCAGGAGCGGCCACAACAGAGGCTAGAGACAATAGTGGGGCCTCACAGACCATGACTTCCCCACCCTCAGTCCCCGACTGCTCAGGGCGGGCTCTTAGTCACCTGGTGACTAAGAAACCAGATGAAACACAGCTCTTCACTACACTTGAATTTCAAATAAACAACAATCCACACTACAGTATAAGTGAGCCCTGAGTAGCACCTGGACCCGCTGACACTCAGGGAGAAGTACTCTGAAATTCAAATGTAACCCGGTTTCTTAACTCACTTCCTTTGTCCAGTCCAGCAGTCCTACAGGCAGCCACTCCTGGGCCGGCTGTCATTGACTACTCCCCAGTTCTTTAGCACCTCAGCCAGGAGGCCAGAAGAGGACTTCCTATGCCCAATGCCCTGGATTTCCTCCCTAGCACTGGGGTTCTGGGAGGGGGGGGGGTGGAGAAGGGAGAAAGAATGGGAAGGTGATATGCATTTCCCAGCGAAGAAGGCTGCAGACTGTGGCGTTGGAGGTGTACAGGGAGAACAGGCCTGGTTTCCCTGTGGAGCCCCAGGCTGTTCCTCCTGGGTTTCCTGACTGGGTGAGCGCTCCTACCCTTTGAGAGGGAGTCAGACAGTGGAGACATCATTCAGCCAGTACAAGTACAGATCCCACCCCAGGTTAAACCCCTAAGAGTTCTTTTCCTGATCTGGAAGCTCCACGGGGAAGCTCCACCCACAGGGAAACTTTACTCTGGGGAAGGCTCTGCCCAGGAAAAGCTCTGCCACTCCAGAAGCTCTGCCTAGTCCTCGAGAACAGTATAAGCCAAACAACCCCTCTACTGTGTTACTAGGTTACCAATTCACCTCTCCCGTTTTTTTTTTTTTCCTCCCAATTTCTGTCTGTGTAAGACCCAGGGCAGGAACTCAGCATCCTGTAGGCCCTGGGCTGGAGCGGTGTCTTGGCACAGCTAGGGTGAGTCAGTACTGCAGGTTCCCCACTCTCTAGATGCCAAGAGCTGTACTTCTTGGAGCAACCACAAAGACTTCTGGATATGGGTGACGCTGGGGCTGTCGTTACTAGGTGAAGACCAAGATGCAGAAGGCCCTGATGGGGAGAGCTGGGTACTCACACTCTGCATCTTGGCCTCGGTGTCCACAATGTTCCTCTCCACCTGGTCCGCATTCTTCTGCAGCTGCTCAATCAGATCTGAGAGTTCCTTGTTGGAGATGCTGCGGACAGAAGGAGCAGGGAGATGGAGCTCAGTGCAAGCCCCTAGCTTCCGGACTCCCGGGCTGGCCCACCCTAGGCCCCAAGCAGGACCTGCCACTTCAGTCAGACTTCTGGGAGCTAGCTTGTCCCCACAGGATAAAGCTACTAACACCATAAACAGTGCATGGGGCAGGAGTACCAAACCTCACTTTGTCTATTGTGAGGATTTAGAGCTTCTATTCGGTCAAGTTGTCAAAGCATGAATCTTTTGTTTATGTTTCTTTTTCCCCTCTGGAGTTGGCCTCTTTGTGTTGGCTGACTTCCACTCCTGACTCAAGCCATACATACTGGAACTGAGACATATAAGAGGGGGACCCAGCTCAGCTCTTCTTGTGGCACTTGGCAGGTTGGAGCACTTAACCCTTAAAGCACCACTGAAGTCTGTAAAAATCACTATGCGTATTAATGATGGTCCCTTGGGTTCTTATTGTAGACACTGCTGATGTGCATGGTCCGGCAATTGAGCAAAGACATTGAGAATGTCCCCCTTCTTGCCCTGGCTGCCTTGTGCAAAAAGACCGTGGGTCAGATAGATAGCAGAACTGCCCTATGCCAGCTCTGTGATTTCTGAGCACTCCATGGACATCTTGAATAAACTACATGACAGCCACAGCTGGTTGTCATGGCTCCTGAAGGCAGCTGGAGACAGAACTGTTTGAAAAAGTTTTGCATCAGACATTTTGATGTCACAAACCTTGATGAAAGCAAGATGAACCTACAACTATCCCTACCCAAGCCAGAGCAGGAGCACTTCCCTGGCATTCTATCAGAAGGACTGCTGTGATTGGTGTAGAGAGAAAATGCAGTGATGGGTACAAATAGGAACCTTTTTTTTTTTGCATGCAGGGTGTGCTGTGATTGGTGCAAATAGGAGCCTTCATTTGCATGCAGGCGTGCTGTGATTGATACAAATAGGAGCCTTCATTTGCATTCAGGCTGTGCTGTGATTGGTGTTAAGAGAAAGTGCAGTGATGGCTGCAAATAGGAACCTTCATTTGCATGCAAGTGTGCTGTGATTGGTGCAAATAGGAGCCTTCATTTGCATTCAGGCTGTGCTGTGATTGGTGTTAAGAGAAAGTGCAGTGATAGCTGCAAATGGGAACCTTCATTTGCATGCAGGTGTGCTGTGATTGGTGCAAATAGAAGCCTTCATTTGCATGCAGACTGTGCTGTGATTGGTGCAGGCACCTCTTTTATCTACATAAGCAGGTGTTACCTCACTTGGGGAGTTGGCTGGACAGTTCTCTTCTATGCTGCCTCCCCTGAAACACTCAGGTTAGGTATCAATGCAAAAGTGTGAACCCCAGCAGCCCCAACAGCAGGTGGTGGGGTTAAGCCACAGGATAGTGGTTAACAATGGCAAAAGGAACAACGGTGGCTACGATGGAACCACAGAGACCCACAGTGCTAGGCTGTCAGGGGCTGAGGAATTCTAGCTTGCTTTCTTTCTTTCTTTCTTTCTTTCTTTCTTTCTTTCTTTCTTTCTTTCTTTCTTTTGTTTTTCAAGACTAGGTTTCTCTGTGTGGCCCTGGCTGTCCTGGAACTCGCTCTGAGACCAGGTTGAGCTCAAACTCAGAGATCTGCCTCTCTCTGCCTTCTGAGGGTGGTGATTAAACCATCACCTGGCCAGGTTTCTTAGACTTGCCTGAGAGCTGGAACACTTGAAGGGCTGAGAGTCCCAGTGGCCCAGGCCTGCCTGGGTTGGTATACAGCTGAGCCTGGTGATACAGGCCAGTCATCTCATCTACTTGGGAAGCTGAGGCAGGAGGATCACACATTCAAGGTCTGATGGGGCTACACAGTGAGTTCAAGGCTGGCTTGGGCAACATAGTGAGACCCTGCCTCAGAATAAAAAGCAAAAAGAGGGTTGAGGAAAAAATTAATTAATTAATTAATTAATTAATTAATTAATAATTTAAAAAAGGGCTGAGGAGCAGGTCAGCAGTGGAGCACTCACCCTGGCAATAACCTGGCTCTAGGTTCTATCTCCAGATGGTTAAAACCCAAATGAAAAGAGACCTGTAACACTTGCAGGTACCTGAGGCCTGCCCAAGAGTGGAGACTCTAGCTGGCTGCCTCTACTGCTGCCCCTACCTGCCATCACAACTAACTGCTGTCAATCACCCGGGGATAGCACCCAGAAGTGTGTTAATGCTAAAGCCCCACCCTTGCACAGCTCCTTTCCCACCCACAATTTCAGTAGAGCAGAAGGACCCGACTGGGTGACTGATAACCAGATAATCGGTGCAGACCACTGGGCCACGTTCAGTATATTCTTGGAGACATAATTCACACCGCATTGGCTCACCCATTGACAATACACACAGTGGGTTTTAATATATTTAAAGTTTCACAGTCGTCACCATTAACTGAAGAATCTGTTGTCACCCCTAAAACCTCATGCCCGTTAACAACTGCTTCCCACCTCCCTCCCTTCCTTGCAATCACTACTCTACTTGTTTTTTTTTTTTTTTTTTTTTTTTTTGGTTTTTCGAGACAGGGTTTCTCTGTAGTTTTGGAGCCTGTCCTGGAACTAGTTCTTGTAGACCAGGCTGGTCTCGAACTCACAGAGATCCGCCTGCCTCTGCTTCCCAAGTGCTGGGATTAAAGGCGTGCGCCACCACCGCCCGGCTCACTACTCTACTTGTATGCATTTTATGCTGGCTGTTTTATCTGTGGCCCTTCATGTCTGGATTCTCTCAGCATTTACAAGGTCCATCCCAGCCACAATCTTTGTGAAAAAGCTTACCCTTTTCCACAGCAGCCTAAAATTCCATTGTATAGGTGCGCTTTAAAAGATGTGGACAAGTTCGGGGTCTTGGCCAGGATGTATATAAGGAGAGGCTACAGAGAAAGGTGGGTCCTGGGTGCCTCCTTTGGGTTAGGCTGGGGGGAGGTGGGGTGCTAGATCCTCAAAGTGACCCTCCTAGTTCGGGAGGATTGAGGATGCTATGCACTGCTTCAAACCTTGGAGTCCAGGTCCCCAGAGCCCGGGGCTCTGTGTACTATTGCTGTTAGTTTTCAGGTTCTCCTGGGGACCTGGATACCCACCAGTGGTTACTAATAAGGTAAACAAAGCTGGGGGCACAAATGACAATAGGAAATAGAAGCTCTGAGTGTACCTACTCACCTCCTCGACTTTGCCCTAGGGCCTGCCCTGTGGAGGCTCACAGAGAACAAGACTCAGGCCACACTTCTGTAGAATCATCCGAGGAAGATGATTTCCTACAGAAAGTCCTCATTCTGTGCACCACTTAGGACTAATACCTGCCAGTTTAGGCAGTTAGGACGCCTCCTCCACCCAGACAAGTCACAAGCCAATATCAGGCTCTGAGAAGCCCAGCATCAGACACTGGTGTCTGAGGGGTGAGCCAAGAGGGAGCAGAATGGGGGAATTCATGCAGAAACCAGGCTAGAGGAATACATTGAGCTTCCCAGAAAGGAGAGGTCAGGGCCCACCCTGCTCTCCTGTTCCTCAGCTGGGCAGACTGTGGGAGACCGAATCCCCTGCCTCCCATTCTTGTCACCAACTGGCAGCCCACCTGCTGCAGCTGGAGACGCAAGGCTCCATGACTTGCTCCTGCCCCTATGAGCCACTGTTAGGACCTCCCAGCCTCTCCTCAGGGTATGTATCACGTGCTCAGCCAGCATTGCCCCAGGCTGGTCACTTGTGGAATGCCACCACTGTTAGGACCTCCAGCCTCCGCCAGGGAATGTGTCATGTGCTCAGCCAGCATTGCTACAGGCTGGTCACTGTTCCAGCAGAGTTCAGCACACAGGATGGGGCACAGAGAGTGGGAACCGAGAGGGGCCAGCTGGAGCTTGTGCAGTTTCAGGCAGGAATTGTGTCTCTGTTTCTCCGTCTGCTGAGCAAGGATGAACACAAAGGCATCTTGTTTGTCTGGCACTGGCTGAGTGACTGGCCAGACAGCAGTACCACCTCTGCATCATCCTCATCCCGAGACTTAGGGAGGCTTGCGGAGAACTTTGCAGATGAGAAAAACAGGACTCAGAGACGTCAAACACTCTCCCGGAGTCACACAGCCTGTGAGCAGAGAACAGTAGTTCTCCCCGGAGCTACTGACTGCTACCCAGATGGATGTTGCGAAAGCCACGTGACCCAACACAGGGCAGCAACATGCATCACGATAACAACAGGCGCCAATACCGACTTTCTGCACACCAGATTCCTACTCCCGCCTTACGTTATCTTCTTGGAACCGTGTAATTAGCATGATGGAGAACCATATTATTATCCCAACTTTATAGATGTGGAAAATAAGGACCAGAGAGGTTAGGTAACCTTCCCTGAGTCACACAGTAATTACATGACAGAGCCAGGATTCCAATTGAGGTAGTGCCCAGAGTCCGTGCCCTTAATGTCTCTATTTGACAATCTTGGGGGCCCTTAGAGCACACAGTACATACTTAATAGACTGTTTTAAGATGCCATGTGCTCAAAACTGCCATATTTTTAACCAGTATGAAATGGTTGTAATAATAGTAAAGAATAGTGGAAAACGGTGTCAACTGCTAACACGGACATGGAGAAATCGTCCAGCCCAGCCTCCTGTGCTGCTGGTGAGAACGTCAAACGGTGTGGGAGTGGTGGACAAAAACAGATCCATAAAGTGTGACCCAGCACTCAGGAGGTAGGGCTGCAGCAGCAGAAGTTTAAGGTTACGTAATGAGTTTGAGGCCACCCTGTCTTCAAAGGGGGATAAAAGGATGGAGTGACAAAATGGCCCCGTAATGATCAGAGTTTGGCTCTCAGTGCCCATGTAAAAGCTGGCATGACACCACACACCTCTGCAGCCCTAGCACCAATAAAGGCAGAGACAGGGGGATTGTTGATGCTTGCTGAGGGGTGGGGAGAGAGAGACAGACAGACTGCGGTTCATTAAGAGACCCTGTCTGGATGAAACAAGGCGAAGAGTGATAGAGAACTCAAGATGGCCTCCTGTGACTGTACCTGCATGCACGCACTCACACACACGTGTGCACTCACGCGTGTACACACACCCCACAGAATAAAGACAAATGTGGTAGCTCACACCTGTGATCCCAACACTCAAGAGGCAGAGACAGGAGGATCAGGAGTTCAAGGTCACCCTCTGATTGATTTGTAGCAAACTGGAGACCAGGCTGGGCTACATGAGGCCCTGCCTCAGAAATAATAAAAAATATAAATAAAAATACACAAATAAGTAAATAAGCTGGGTATGGTGACACATGCTCTTAATCCCAGAACTTGGAAGACAGAGGTAGGTAGATTTCTATGAGTTCAAGACTAGCCTGGTCTACACATCAGGTTTCAGGACAGTCGAGTTGCACTGAGAGATCTTATCCCAAAACAAACAAACAAACAAACAAACAAGCAAACCAGTAATTAAACGCAGGCTCACTATTCAACCCAAAGCATTCTCGCTCCTGGATCTAAACCTAAGAGAGATAATGCGGCTTCAGTCTGGCCAACATTTCCGTAACAGGTAAGAACTAGAGACAACTCAAATATCTATCAACCAATGAGCGGGTAAGCCATCCGTAAGGCTCAACCACACGACAAGGCGTGCTCAGACACCTGCTACGATAAAGATGATCCCATGAACATGACCCTCGGGGCCAGGTGCCAGCTGTGAAGGACACATTGGTGAGACATATCAGAGTGTGTGTGGGGGGTCCCCAGGAGTAGAAAGCAGATTAGGTGAGCCGGGAGAGGGTGCAGGAATGCTAAGGGTGGGGGCAGTGGCACTGGGGGTTGGGAGTGATAAATTGTTCTAAGTTACTTGTGTTGTTGGATGTACACATCCTGAACATACTAAATCTCACGAGCTGCATCCGCTCAGCAAGTGAACTGCAGAGTTCGTGTACTCTGTCTCATAACACCCTTGCTAAAGAGACTGGCCAGCTGGGCAGAGTGGCACACATCTATTTCCAGAGGCCGAGGCAGGGGGATTATTGCAAATTCAAGGCTAGCCTGGGCTACATAGGAAATTCTACAGTGTAAGGGTATTTCAGAAAAAGTCAACACCAGACAACTAACAGGAATAGTTAGAGTGAGTCTAGGGTACAGCTCAGCGCAGGAGGCCCAGGGCTCCGCCCCTGCAACATGGACAGAAGTCTATGTACAGTGGTTGTAAATACATGGTGGTGGTGGGGGTGAGACAGGGTCTCTGTTGTCCGGGTTTGACTTTAAACTCTTGGGACCACCTGAGGGCTGGGGCTGAGACAGGTGAAGGTACCCCTTTCTACCTGGGGCACCCGGCTCATGTTAACCATTGTAAAAATTTGTAAATACCAGGGTTAGTGATAATAGTAAGTTAAGTTTATATTGTCATCATGGCTAGTGTTCATTTTCCCCGTAAATAAGCAAAGGTTTGGGGGGATGGTGCCATGTGACTCCCTAGTAGGAAGCTGTTGGACTCAGGCTTGCTGCCCCAGCTGCCTTGAACAAAAATTCTGCCAGTCAAATAGCCAGAGGAACTGCCCTCACGCCACCACCAGCCGACTAGAACACTCCGTAGTAACACCTCTAGGAAACCACTCACTGATCAAAGCCAGCCCTCCAGCCCTGGAGGTGTGCATGCCATCTTTTGCTGTCACAAGCTTCAGTGAACTGGAGCTGACCTTGTCTACCCAGGTAGAGAGGGAGCACTTCCTGACTGGCCTAGCAGAAGGATTGCTGTGATTGGTGCAAACACCACCTTTATTAGCATTCACGTGAGAGCCTGTGATTGGTGCAAACACCACCTTTATTAGCATGTGAGAGCCCGTGATTGGCTACATAAGCAGGCTCACGCAGGGGTTCTGAGGAGACACTTTCCTGTGCTTCTGTCCCTCCTTTTGTGACCTTAGGACCTTTGGGGTTGAGAAGTGAGGCCAGACTGAGTAGCAAAAGCTGGAGGAACCATCAGTGGCCAGCAGTGACAGCAGTCACAACAGCAATGGGCAGATATAGGAGCTGAACCAAATGGCTGAATACCCCAGCCTGTCTTCTTAGGGGCAGGCAACCCCAGCCACCTGGAAGATGCCAATGAATGCTTGCAGGGTCTGACTGTCACCAGCCCAGTGGTGAGTGGCCTGGTACTTATGACACTGCTCAGGAATCCTGCTGCCCTCTGAAATAAGTGGCATTATTTATTGTAATTGTTTTGTGAAATTTTTTTTATGTGTGTTTGCCTATATGTATGTCTATGTACCATGTGTGTGCAGTACCCAAAGAGGCCAGAAGAGGGCATCACATCCTCTGGAACTGGAGTTATAGACTGTTGTGAGCCTCTGTGTTGTGCTGGGAATCCAACCCAGGTCCTCTGGAAGAGTAGTCAGTGCTCAACGGCTGAGCCATCTCTCCATGTCAGCATTATTTATCCTGCTTTTACAAGGTTGAGGCTGGAACATTCTGTGCTTTTGCTAGGGTTTGGGGTCTGAGTAAGAGAGCGAGGGCCACGTGTGTTCCAGTGAAGCTGCACAGGCATGTGGGGGTGGGACCCACAGGGTGGGGCACAGGAACAGGCCTGGCAGGTTGGGCTTTTAATCTTACCAATGAACCACACTGGGCATCCACTCTTGATGGCCTTGATGAAGGCTGAGATACGGTCCCTTCCTCCACCCTCTTCCAAGATGTCCCGCCCACAGTTGGCAACCACCTGGTTGGAACAGGGAAGCTGAAGCACTCCCAACCACCTACCCCCATGCCCAGCCTCACTTCCATGCCCAGCAGTTAGCAGGGCTGTGCACACTGTCATTTGAAGGTGTCTCAGAAGCCATCAACTCCCATCTGCCCATTGTCCAGGCAACTTCGGAAGTAAAGGCACCACCCAGGGTCACAGCTGTGGAGGGGAAAGACCTGTGTCTAGAACCAGACAGGGCTCAGATCCTGGCCGCACCAGCCAACAATGGGCCTGTTCCTTTCGTACTGAGGATTGAACTCAGGGCCTCATACAACCTAGGCAAGTGCTCTACCCCTGAGCTACAGCCCCAACCTTCTTTTCAGTTTTTCAGAGATAGGGTCAAAGTTGTACAGGCTGACCTTGAACTCACTCTGCACTCAGGCAAGGCTTAAACTTTTGGCCCCCCCCCGCCCCGCTTCAGTTTCCCCTGTAGCTGTGATGACAGACCAGTATCACTACGCCCAGTGAACTATTTATCCCATGACCCTTCTCATCATCCCTACTATGAGATCGATACATCCTGCTGCCTAGGTAAAGGCTGCATCTGACATCTGAACTAAGTTTCAAAGACACTCTATATTATTTTGGGGGTGCAAGGACTGAGCTGGGGGTTCAGAGCAGTGTCTAAAGGCAGTAGGGTACCACTCTCTGTCTGACCACACAGGGTGCACCCAACATGCTTCTGGAATACACGTGGGTGGCCTGGCACCTCAGCAGTAATAATTCCCCTGGGGTCACTGATTCTCTGCACTGTCCCTCCCTCTAGAGTTGCCATTAAAAATGGAGCTGCGGCTGAACTGCCACCATGCTGCGTGTGGCTTTTGCAGCTGGACCCTCCTCTCGGGGACAGGGCTTGATTTCTGCCATGCTGGTCCTGTAAGCCAGGTTCACAAGGCCAGGTATAGGACTTATCAGGGGTCCTGATACCTGTTACTTGTTACCAAAGCCAACACCATACCACTGCTGGGACTCCGGCCCAGTGACTCCATGATCTCCATCCCACAGTCAGCCAACACACAGGCCTAGGTGGGCCCAGGCCACAAAAGACAAAGTCAGAGGAACTTCCTTGACAGCTACAGGGGGTAGGGTTGGGGTAGGGGTGTTTCTGCTGGTGCTGGGAAGACAGTGACACAGACGTCCACCTAAAGCAATCTGGTGCGGAGATGGGGGGCTCATACTGAGGCCTGCCTGAGAAATGCTACCTCACAGTCTTGGCTCAGACTCCATCGAATGTTAAGGAGCAGGACCGAGATGGCTTCCAGGACTTCGCCGAACCCAGAAATGTCAGCCCAGGCCTGACTTGTGAGTTGGGACTGCCAGCTGAGAAGGTCTTGCAAGTCCAGTAGGGTCCTCTCATGTCCCTCTCTCTTCTCCCAGGACAAAGTGAGGCCAGGCTGCTAGTGCCTCCTTGGAGCCTGTGCTGGCTAGTGAAGTCACGAGAGAGGAGGGAACCTCAATTAAGAAAATGCCTCCATCCGTGTTATTAAGTTAAATAAACCAATCTGCGGGACAAAGAAAAAGAAAGAAAAAAAAACCAAACAAACAAAAAAAGAAAATGCCTCCATAAGATCAGGCTGCAGAGAAGCCTGCCCAGCATTTTCTTAATTGATGGGGGACGGCCCAGCCCACTGCAGGAGGTGCTACCCCTGGACTGGTAGTCCTGGGTTCTGTAAGAAAGCAGGCTGAGCCGGGTGGTGGAGGCGCACGCCTTTCCCTGACTTTCTTCATGAAGGAGTAAGATGTAGAAGTGTAAGCCAAATGCCGGGCGATGGTGGCGCACGCCTTTAATCCCAGCACTCGGGAAGCAGAGGCAGGCGGACCTCTGTGAGTTCGAGACCAGCCTGGTCTACAGAGCTAGTTCCAGGACAGGCTCCAAAGCCACAGAGAAATCTTGTCTCGAAAAACCAAAAAAAAAAAAAAAAAAAGCCAAATAAACCCTTTCCTCCCTGAGTTGTTTTGGCAGTGGTGTTTCGTCGCAGCAACAGTAACCCGAAGACAAAGACAATGGGGACAAATAGGCATGGCCAGGACTGGGTCTGAGAACATGAGGACCTGACGAGAGCTTTCTGGGGACAGAAACAGGAACAGGTATCTCTTTGTATCCCTAGGATGTATCTGGAGCAGAGCAACGTAGGGGGCAGGGCAGGGAGTCACAGACTGGCCCTGGCTCTATCAAGGGCTGTTAGAAGTTCAGCAGCTACAACCTGGCCTGCTTTATGCTGAGGATGCAGTGATAGTGACCGCCAAGTGAGAAACTGAAATCTGAGCCCTGTGCTGTGTGATTTCACAGCACGGCTAGGACAGCGCCTAATCCTGTCAGTCCCGGCGCAGACACCCATCAGAGGAGCTAGGAACAGGGACATCCATGGCATACCCAAGCACAAACACTCTAAGATGGACACAGGTGTCTGAGAGACCCTGAGTCATGTCCTGATGGACCCCTGACCAACTGTTATTTTATGCAGGGTCACCCGTCCTTTTCCACAGCCGGGGCAGGGAGCAGAGCCGTCTGTCAAGCACATAAACAGATCAGATGCCTCCTATCTTAGTGCATTGTCAATGACTTAGCTTCTCTGAGCCTTCTCTGGGGCATGGGGATAGCTAGGCTAGAAGGCCTTCACCACCAGGGGCTGCTCACTTTCACATAAAGTCTCCCAAGTCTGACAAGGAAGTCATGTGACCTGGAAGACGGTGGTGTGACTCCAGAAGGTTCTAGGGCCTCTGTAAGGTGAAGCAAGCAAGTGCTCAGAGCATCCATCTGTCTCACTTAGGGTCTGGTACCTATAGATACTTAATTAAAGTCAGTATTTGCTCCTAGGTACCTGCTCCACCTCTACACACACACACAAACACACACACACACACACACACACTTGCTGGGGACCAGGCCTTTGCCTCCAGCTCCTTGACAACCTGAACCCCCAAAATCCAGGGCTTCAGCCTTGCCTAGCCAAGTCCGGGTCTGACTGTAGAGGGTCAATGTATGAAGATGTAGCTGGACACCAGCTGCAGCAACAAGGCCCCCCGGCACACAGGGCAGGGGGCTTGGTTTGTCCCCAGACTAAGAAAACAGCCTTCTCCTCAGAGCAGACATGCTGAGAGTCCGTTGCTTCCTAGTGACCCCAGAGAGGCCAGATCTATGCTGCGACCCTTACCCCAGCTGTCCCTGCCTGCCCAGCTTCTCTTTGCTCCCCTGCCTCTCCTTGGCACTCTGTTCTTGGCATAGGCACCTGACTCTCCAGGCCTGAATCAGTTCCCATGCACCACCCCTCGGTCCTGTCTCAGTTCCTCCCTTTTGGGCTTAATTCGGTCTTGATGAGTGTTGGGTGTGTGCAGGTGGGGAAGCGGGAACCATCTGAGCAGGAATGCCTGGAACGTGGGCGTGCACAGTTCCCCGGAACTGCTCACCTCCCCAGAGCCTCCTGCCAGCCCCAGCCACAGCACATTCTAGGTCCCACTTGCCATTCCGGGTCCTACCGGCCTCTGGAACCAGGGATGGGCTCACTGGCTCCTGGGGCTTCGGTCTTTTAAAGGCTCACTTGGGTGTGGTAGAGCCCCAAATCTGGTCTTCTATATAGTGACTCTGAACATAGCTAGAATGTCAAGAGTTAAACACAGAGCACGCGCTAGGTGCTGAAAGCCTACCTAGTCTTTTCATGTGTCATAATTTTCATTTATTAAAATCTGAGGATCTGAGAAGGGCAGCACTATAGAGTTACTGGGGCTGGACTCTTTCTCTTTCTTTTTTTTTTAATTACATTTTATTTATTTATTTGTTTGTTTGTTTGTGTGTATGTATGTGTGCTGTTGGAGAAGTGATGGAGGTGGGTCTTGTATTAATCTGTTGCTTTCATTGGTTAATTAATAAAGAAACTGTCTAGGCCCATTTGATAGGCCAACCCTTAGGTGGGTGGAGTAAACAAAACAGAATGCTGGGAGAGAGAAGCCAAGTCAGTGAGTCGCCATGATTCTCCCACTCCAGACAGACGCAGGTTAAGATCTTTCCTGGTAAGCCAACTCGTGGTGCTACACAAAATATTAAAAATGGGTTAGATCAATATGTAAGAGCTAGCCAATAAGAGACTGGAACTAATGGGCCAGGCAGTGATTAAAAAATACAGTTTCCGTGTAATTATTTCGGGGCATAAGCTAGCCATGCGGGCGGCTGGGTACCGGGGACACAGCCCTGCCGCTCTTATTACTACAGAGAAGAGTGGGCATGTGTGTGGGTGTATGTCTGTCTGCACATGGGAAGGTGGGGGACAACCTCAGCTGCCATTGCTCAGCTGCCTTCTACCAGTTATTTGAAACAGGCTCATTCATAGCTGGGACTTTACGAAGTGACCCAGGCTAGCTGGCCAGCACGCTTCCAAGAACCCGCATCACTGGGACTACAGATACTTCACAGCACACCCAGCACTTAACACGCGTTCCAGGGGTTGAACTCGGGTACTGACACTTGTAAGACAGACATTGTCCTGACTGAGCCATCTCCTCAACCTCTTTGGTGTTTGGTTTTGTGTGTGCGTGTTGCTTTTGTTCTTGTTTGTGAGACAGGGTCTCATTATGGCCTTCAGCTGATGAGCCTCCTGCCTCAGCCTCCCTATGGCTAGATTACAGGGGCGCACTGTCACACACTACTTTTCAATGGCCCTCAGTTCCAGGCCTTGAAGGTGTTTGGGGCTCATCAGCATTGCTGCACTGAGCAGGTACATTAAGGAACATCAGCCACTCTTATACTTACCACACTTATGCCTCCAACAGTCCCACAGTCCCACAGTCCCACAGTCCCACAGTCCCACAGTCCCACAGTTCTACACTTCTACAGTCCCACAATCACACAGTCCTACACTCCCACAGTCCTACAGTCCACAGTCCCACAGTTCTACACTTCTACAGTCCCACAGTCACAATCCTACAGTCCCACAGTCCTACAGTCCCACAGTCCTACAGTCCCACAGTCCCACAGTCCTACAGTCCCACAGTCCCACAGTCCTACAGTCCCACAGTCCTACAGTCCCACAGTCCCACAGTCCCACAGTCACACAGTCCTAAAGTCCCACAGTCCTACACTCCCACAGTCACACAGTCACACAGTCCCACAGTCCCACAGTCCCACAGTCCTACAGTCCCACAGTCCTACAGTCCCACAGTCCCACAGTCCCACAGTCCTACAGTCCCACAGTCCTACAGTCCCACAGTCCTACAGTCCCACAGTCCTATAGTCCTACAGTCCCACACTCCTATAGTCCTACAGTCCCATAGTCCCACAGTCCCACACTCCTATAGTCCTACAGTCCCACAGTCCCACAGTCCCCAGTCCCACAGTCCTACAGTCTCACAGTCCTACAGTCCCACAGTCCTACAGTCCCACACTCCTATAGTCCTACAGTCCCACACTCCTACAGTCCCACACTCCTACAGTCTCACAGTCCTACAGTCCCACAGTCCTACAGTCCTACAGTCCCACACTCCTACAGTTCCACAGTCCTACAGTCCTACAGTCCCACACTCCTATGGTCCTACAGTCCCACACTCCCACAGTCCTACAGTCCCACACTCCTATAGTCCTACAGTCCCACACTCCCACAGTCCTACAGTCCCACAGTCCCACAGTCCCACAGTCCCACACTCCCACAGTCCCACACTCCTACAGTCCCACAGTCCCACAGTCCTACAGTCCCACAGTCCTATAGTCCTACAGTCCCACACTCCTATAGTTCTACAGTCCCACACTCCTATAGTTCTACAGTCCCACACTCCTACAGTCCTACAGTCCCACACTCCTACAGTCCCACACTCCTACAGTCCCACACTCCTACAGTCCCACACTCCTACAGTCCTACAGTCCCACACTCCTACAGTCCTACAGTCCCACACTCCTACAGTCCCACACTCCTATAGTCCTACAGTCCCATACTCCCACAGTCCTACAGTCCCACACTCCTACAGTCCTACAGTCCCACACTCCTACAGTCCTACAGTCCCACACTCCTACAGTCCCACACTCCCACAGTCCTACAGTCCCACACTCCTATAGTCCTACAGTCCCACACTCCTATAGTTCTACAGTCCCACACTCCTATAGTTCTACAGTCCCACACTCCTACAGTCCTACAGTCCCATACTCCCACAGTCCTACAGTCCCACACTCCTATAGTTCTACAGTCCCACACTCCTATAGTCCTACACTCCCACAGTCCTACAGTCACACACTCCCACAGTCCTACAGTCACACAGTCCCACAATCCCACAGTCCTAAAGTCCTACAGTCCCACAGTCCTACAGTCCTGCACCTTTTTCCAGAGGAAGTTATCTGAGGCTCAGCAGACTTTAGAAACCTGTTCAAGGTCACACAGTTAAGAAACTGTAGTATCAAGATCTGAATCTAAGTAGTTGGGCTCCAAAATAACCTCCCCAAACCAAGGGGGACATCAATACTAAACCACATCCACCATATCCCAGACAAAGTGACAAGAGACACCAGGGACAAAAGGGTGAGGCGTTCGCTATCAGGAGTGACACAGTAATTGACATCTTGTTGGCATCTTTGTCAGGACAATTAATCCCAGGTAACAGGCAAGGTAACAATCAGTGGTGGTAAACTGAGGCTGAGTCATTCTTTCAGATGTGACCACAAGGGACTCCCCATCTGTCCCTCTAAACAGGACTTTCAAGTGCTAGGAACCAGCTTCACAGAAACCTGGGCCACACACCCCACCCAGTGATGAAACAGGCTCGCTCTCTGACCTTCAGGCCACTTGCCAAGATGGGTGTCATTGGCTTCCATGGAGGTAGAAGGCTGAGCTTCAGAGCCGGCTGGTGTGGTGGGGGCCTCAGTGATTCACCTGACACATCTGCATGTCTCCACCCAAGAGGGGCCAGTGGAATTGCTTTGTGGTGGTTTTTTAATGCAGTTATTATTATTATTAATTTTATTTGAGACAGTCTTCCTATTTACCTAGACTAGTCAGTAAGACTAGTCAGTAAATGTCTATACTAAGAACTGCAGTAGCCCAGCAGGTACTCCGTAGATATTCAATAACAGCTCATACATTTTACTCCTGCTCCCTGACTCCTTCATCTCCCTTCCCCTGTCACAGGCCCTGGAGACTGGACTTTGACCATAAGCCCCTGGAGATATGAGCTGTAGGCAGGCCATAAAATGCCTGGTTCATTTAATGCCTATATCCCAAGCCCCAAACTTATGCAAGCCTTTGAATTAAGGGTTACAGATGGGCCCACCCTAAAGATGAGTAAATCTTTATTGTTCTAAACTTTATAGGTCAATAGGAGGGCTAAGAAAACACCCCAGTGATTATAATTTGGATGATTACCTAGCCTCATTAGTCCCATTCGGACCTCACAAATCAACTTGTTTTTGTTTGTTTGTAAAAACAGAATCTTACTTTGCAGACCAGGCTGGTATTATACTTGCAATCCTCCTGTTTCAGCCTCCTGAGTGCTAGGATTACAGGTACTCTTATGATCTAGATTAATTGTGGAAAATATAGCTCAATCCAATAAAAATGAGTAAAGAACAAAGAAATAAAAAGGTAAACAGCAACACAGAGTGGATCCAAACACATTGGTTATTACAATAGATGTAAATGACTTAAATTCACTAATTAAGGGACTGGGAATCTAGTTCAAGTTAGCAGAGTGCCTAGCATGCATAAAGCATGGATTCAATCCTCAGCACCTCATAACTCGGGCATGATGGCTCATTCTTGAAATCTCAGTATTTGGGAAAAGGAAGAAAGAGGATCAGGAGTCCAAGGTGATCCTTAGTTACATGACAAGTTAAAGACCAGCTTGGGCTACATGAGACCCTGTCTGTCCAAAGACAGATGGTTATCCTTCCCAGGCTGGCCTGGAACTCACAGAAATTCACCTGTCTCTACCTCTCAAGTATTGGGATTAAAGGTGTACACCACTGCTGGTGGTGGCAGCACATGCCTTTAATTCCAGCACTCGGGAGGCAGAGGCAGGCGGATCTCTGTGCATTCCACACCAGCCTGGTCTACACAGTGAGTTTCAGGACAGCTAGGACTACACAGAGAAACCCTGTCTCAAAAACAAAACAAAAGGTGTGCACCACTAGGCCTGACTTGTTTAAGACATACCTGAAACTGATAAAAGAAAGACAAGCATAAAGGAATGGAAGGTGACGTTCCAGGAAGCAGCCACTGAAAGGGGAAGCATGATCTCCATAGTATGATCTAAAGCCAGGACAGAACATGACATCAACATCACTACTGTGGTTACTCCTGACTACACAGCCCAAGAACAGAGGGAACTTCTCAGGAAGGTTCAGACTTCATTAGTCTGAGATAAGATATATCCTGGTAGACTTCCTCAGGGTGTTTTGAAACACAGCCAGGGCTGAGAACAAGGAACTAATGGACAGCAACTTTTAAAGCTGAGTAACATGCACGAGAGAAAATTCCAGTCTCCACCGGAAGAAAATCTTAAGAGAAAGCCACATGCAGGGGGTGTTTAATAAATGCCATATTGATTAGCCAATTGACTGATACTTTCCCTACTAGAAACTTCTGTGGTAATTATGCAATAAATTCCCCCACACCCAGTTATTAATCTTGGGGAAGCAAATCCTACACTGAGTGGGTTGCTGTGGTAGTAATTCCTGCTCTATTTTTAAAGCCTGAACTGTTTCTGCCCAGGGAAGGCCGCCCACCTGCTGGCCTCTGGGCGTCTGGTTCTCATTACAGACAGAGGTCAAGTTGCTTTGGGTCATGAAGCTGGTCTTGAAGATTCCTATGGTATTTATTATCTGGCTCAAGATAATCAAGGTGCCTCTGGTCATTAGAATGTCACTCTGAGGGGTAAATCATCAGGACTCAGTTGAGCTAGCAGAATAGTACCAAAAGGAAGTGGTCACTCCACGTCTGCCACCAGGACTAAGTGGGTGTCCTTTCATTGCCATATCATTTCTGGTTTTCTTTAAAAAGAAATAATTGGTTGTTTATGTTACTTTTCTAGACCCCCATCTCAGGAATATATACATTTTTTTTATTTTTATATACTTATTATTTTATGGGTGTTTGTCTGTCTGTAATCTATATACCACAGTGTGCCTGGTGCGTGAGGTGGTTAGAAAAGGACTCTGGACGCCGTGGGCCTGGAGTTGCATAAGGTTCTGAATCACCGGGTGGTATTAAGATCTGAACCCAGGTCTTCTGTAAGAGCAACACACGTTCTTAACTGCTGAGCCATCTCTCTAGCCACGCCATTTATTTAATACATGTGTTTGTCTACATCCAAACGTAAGTTACAAATTGCTTTGTGTTTTTTTCTTTTTAATTGTTGTTGTTAGTTGCTTTTGTTTTGTTTTGAAATAAGGTTTCACTATGTCACCCAGATTGTCCCTGAAGTCACCATCTTCCTGCCTCAGCCTCCCTGCGCTGGGATTCCAGGCCTGCACCACCACACCTGACTGCTGTTTGTGCATTTTAAAAAAAGCCTACTCATCTTTCACCCACTTGCTTTGCCTGCTCAGGACGACCCCACGAGGAGACAATGCGCCTTGTGGAAGCCCCTCTGAAGCTGTCTTTATCAGTCCATCTCCTGCTGGCCCTTGACTCTGCTTAGATGCCCCCAGCTCCCCCTCCGATGTGTCAGTACCCAGTGCTCTTCCTTGTGACCTCTTGTTTACTCTGCCTTCTCCCTAGCCCAGAGACTGGGTGGGGATGGACCACATTGCTGGACCTCTAGTATTCCCTTTTCCAGAGAGAGCTCTGCCCTCATCTACTTACCTTCTCCATCCCCTAGCCTCTGATTTGATGGCTGCACCCTTTCTCTCATTCCTGGTCCAGTGGGTTACCACACAAACCCAAATGACCCTGAGATAACACTGACTTGGCGAGACAATGGGCTGGGAGGATGGCTGTATCCCAGTAGAGAGGCTTGGGGGTGGCGCTCCCCTAGGAACCAAAGTAAATCAGGGAGAAGACGCCACAGAGAAGGGGAGAGTGCACTTTAGGCAGGGGGCACAGCCTCGGCAAAGGCCTTATGTGGTTGGCTAGGAGCACTTGGAGACGGGATAGGTACTGCACTCATGCTGTGCAAGGTGGCATGGGTTAGAGCAGGGATAGGTACTGCACTCATGCTGTGCAAGGTGGCATGGGTTAGAGCAGGGATGCTGAAGGGCATCTGCAGCCATGAAAGGGCCCTAGCAGGTTCTCTGAGTTCTGGAGGCCACAGGAGTGAGGAACCATTTAAGGGAGAATCAGGTAGCAAGAGGCTGCTCGGGTTTAGGAGGCTGGGACTACAAAAGCAGAAAGAACAAAGCCCGGAGGCCAGTTTCCTTTTCTGCTGCCTGGACAGGCTGAGGCAGGCAGGAGGGCACAGACAGTGCCAGAGAAGTCCCACATTGCCTAAAGGGGATTGCCGTACCCTGGGAGTGCCTGATCCCCATCCCCTAGCTTTGGGTGTTAACTAACACTTAGGGTGTTGACTGAACTGTGTTTCCCCAAAACTCCTCCCCTCTTCCTCGCAAGGTTGGCCGCTGATAATGCCTGCCCACCATTTTCATTAGCAGTGCTGCCCAGGGGCTGAGCCCAGCTCTGTCCCAGATCTGCCAACATCACCTGCAGAGAGAGGCGGGACCAGGATGTGGAGGCTCCCAAGGGCAATCCCAGCACAAGGGAGCTAGGCAGAAAAACTGCCATGGGTTCAAAGCTAATCTGGGCCATGTAGTTAATTGGGGTCAGCCTGGGCTACAGAATGGGTTTGAAGCCAGCCTGGGATATATAGTGAGCTCAAGGTTATCTTGGACTACATAGTAAGTGGAAACCCTGCCTAAATCACCTTCTCCAATGCCATCCCTAAGAACAACAGGGAAGGCATAGTAAGTAGCAGTCTGCAAAGCTGGAGAAAACATTCTGCCATCTGGCTTGAGAGTCCCTGGACTGGGCTGTATGGGGGTGGGATTCCTCCTCAGGCCCCAGTGTAGGCCACTTGTGAGTCCAGGATGGTACCATTCAGTTTCATTGTCCACCTCTGCGAAGTGGGACCCAGTCCCTCTGTGGGCATGGAGTCAGAATGACATATGACCATATCACAGCCATGAGGCCCTGGTCAGGTGCAAGGGAGTCATGGGCAGCTGACTCTGTCCAAGACTCCCAGGTACCTGGAGGGCGGCACACTTAGCTAACAGGCCCTCCCCTGAATCATTCTCCTTCCGGCTGTCATTCATCAGCAGGTACACGCATGGCCTTGAGTCTGCTGCCTGGCAGGCCTCTAGGCATAGGTTCCCGAAACTCAGCAGTCTGTGATGGCTGCTTGCTCTGAGACTGTCCCATAGCTGGGCCTATCACACAGTCGATTTGCTGGTCCACTCAGAAGCTGGTCCGAGTGGCGTCTGTATCATCACTCTCATCATTCAGAGATGTGATTCCTCAAGGTCACACAGCTCAGGAAAGGCCCAGCTGACTGGGGCTTGAACTCATGCCTAGTGGACATCAAACACTGCTCTTTGCCACCAAGATGGTCAGGGTGCCCTCAAGACATGCTTCTTGCCCATCCCCTCTCTACACACAGGATCCTCCCACGTGGTCTCAGCCATTAGTGCTGGTATTCTGGACTGCCAACGTGATAAGATCTAGATTCATTTTGAAAACAAACTTCTGGGCATGTCTGCCAGAGTGACTAAATTAGGTTAGCTGAGGTGCGAAGACCCACCCTAAATGCAGGCAGCCCTGTCCCACAAGCTGGGGTCCCAGATACGAAGAGAAAGGAGAAAGTGACCTGAGCATCAGCGCCCATCTCTTTCTGCACACTGAGGGAGCAGGGGGACCAGCTGCCTCACACGCCTGCCACCAGTACTTCCCCACTGTGACAGACTGTATCCTAGAACAGTGAGCTAAGGTAAACCCTCCCCTCCTTAAGCTGCTTTCGTCCCAGCAATGAGTAACAAACACAGCCTTCTTGAAAGACTCAGCAGGGCCAGGAGGTGCTGTCAGTCTCTGGGAGAGGGTATGAGGGTCAGGTGGGGTGGGAGGGGCACATGATTGGAGGTGGACGTGTGAGATCAGTTCTATTTAATTTTTTAGACAAAATCTCTCTATGTTGACCAGGCTGGCCTGGAACTCACAGAGACTGCTCATTGTGGTCAAGTTTTTGTCTGTGGATTCAGCCTAACCCCAAAGCCAGATGATCTTAACTGCTCCACTTAGACATCTTTCCCAGGAAGCCCGCCCCCTCCCCCCCATGACCTGGATGCACTTCAACCTGACAACCTCACTTACACAATTTCAGAACACCGAGTGGGCGGGTTGCAGACCTGGTCTGGCCAAAAATGATGCTCTGTCCTCCTGGCCCCATCAATCCAACAGTCACAAGGTCATACCTGTGTTTAAGCTTAACCTCATCTTATCTCCCACTGTGACGCCAGCAACTGAGTGCAAGGAGTTGTCTAGGTCTCTCTGAGCTTTGCTCCACCCCCTGGGAGTAGCACCGAGGGCAGGCACATCCCCTGCATCCATACATTTGTTTTCAGACAGGGTCCCCTGCAGCTTAGGCTGCCTTCAATCCCTCTATGTTAACAGGACCTTGAACTTCTGACCCTTCTGCCTTCACGTCCTAAGTGTTCGGATGACAGGCATCATGCTTGGTTTTGTACAGGTCTGAGACTCAAACTCAGGGCTTTGTGCACGGTAGACAAGCATTCTACCAACTGATCTACAGCCCCAGACACAAAGACCCTGCCTTTATACCATCATCGTCATCATCATCACCACCACCATCATCATCATCATCACCATCATCATCATCATCACCATCATCACCACCATCATCACCATCATCATCATCACCATCATCACCATCATCATCATCACCACCATCACCACCATCACCATCACCACCACCATCATCATCACCATCATCACCATCATCATCATCACCACCACCATCATCATCACCACCATCACCATCATCATCACCACCATCACCATCATCACCATCATCACCATCACTATCACCACCATCATCATCATCCCCACCATCACCATCATCATCATCACCATCATCACCATCACCACCACCACCGTCGTCTTATGTTGACACTTCCTATGGCCCTCACCCTTTTCTCATTTAATCCGTAGCCAATACTCACAAGCAGACACTCTGCTATCCCCATCCCAGGCGAGAAGGTAGCTCAGAAAGGTCAAGAATCCCCACTAAGCTGTCCAGTCTGGAGAAATGGAGCACATGCCCTCCAGTACCTCCCTGTTAGTCTAGCTGCTGTCCTCGGTGACCTGCACCACCAAACCTGACCCTGTCATTAGATCAGGTGTGAACACCAACTTCTACACCTGTCATTAGGAACCAGGGCGACAGGAGCAGCGGGGTTCACACCCTGCCTAGCACCCCTCAACCCCTGTCGGCTGCTAAAAGGCAGACAAACAGGGAGAGTGCCTCTCTGTCCCCTGACAGGGGCTTGTGCTGTCCAAGTCCTTGGATGCCCAGGTGTAAAGTTCCTCGGGGCTGCTGGGTCCCCCGAGCTTGGGAAAACGCTAACAACCCTTGCTCGGGTACTTCTGATATCCTGGGAATTTTTTTCCTCCAGGCCTCCACAGGTGAAATGCTGATCATCCCATACTTTGCAGGCAGGGAAACTGAGGCTTAGAGCTTCCCACCAGCATAGCAAGACCAGGATGAGCAGCAAGCCTTCTGTTCCCTGGACCCGAATTCCTTCCCCCAGTACTGCACTCTCCCTCCAACAGTGACAGAGGAGCCACAGAGAATGGAGTGAGGAAAAACTTAGTGGGTGTTCCCCATGGCTAGCAGCTAAAGTTTAGAACAACAAGGGGACACATACCATCACTACCACGCCATCATCATTGTGCCTGCTACAGGGCTGGCTGGACACCAGCCACTGCTACAGAGATTCTTGTAGTCCCAGTTACGGGGATGCTGAGGCAGGAGGATGGAGTTCAAGGCCAGGCTGGGCTTCACAGGGGTTTGGAGGTAAACCTGAACTACATAGCAAGTGCCTGCCTCAAAAACATTTAAAAAAAGAAAAAGAAGAAGAAAGAGAGAGGGGAGGGAGAGAGGGAGGAAGGGAGAATGGAAGAAAGGAAGAAAAAAAGAAAGAAAAAGAAATTGAGTAGGCACAAGGTGGGCCTACCACAGTTTTGTCAGGAACTAGCCCTCCAGCGAGGGTGGGAACAAACGGAGGGCATCCTGAGTTGGGAGACCGTGAAGAGAGTGACTGGTCCCTACTCAGGGCTCGGTGACCACAAGGCCATGGGAGCCCAAAGGAGGCTTCACCCTGTCCTGGAGCAAGAGACCTCTGAGCTGAGACCCATGCCAAAGCTGCTAGCCAAGGACAAAGTGGGTTGCCTTGGCCAGGAGGAGGACAGGACTCCCGTACTTAACCTCAGTGCCCCCAGAGTCCCTGCAGCTGGAGAAGATGGAGCTCTTCCTTCCTCCCTTCCCTGATCTCTTGGCTTTGCTGTTAGTCCAAGCCCAGGCCTTCCGGGCTGGAGGGCTGGGAGTGTGGGGTGGGACCTGGCCCAGCTCCTGGGATGTGTGACTCTTCTCCTGTTGAGGACCATAGGGGCCTGACCCTTGTGGGACTGACATGGAGTATCCCATTGTGCAACACTCAAGAGAGGAGCACAAGGACTGGATGGGACTCCAGCTGGGACTGACAGCCAGCTGGATCAGACACAGAGGAACAGTACGAAGGGCCTTGCCCAGTCTCCAGGGTTGTGAAAGACAGGGTTGATGAGGGGAGGGCAGGAGAGGTGAGGGGACCTCGGAACAAAGGAAGAAATGACTGAGCTTCAACAGCCCTGTCCGTGGGACAACCGGGCAGCAGAGCTTTTGAAAACACAAGACCTTGCAGGCCACACTTCAGGCTGCGGTGCCCAGGGCATCTGCCTCATAAGTAGTCTGGATTGAACAGAGACAGCCAATGGGGAAGCTCCCGGCCCAGAGTGGAATCTCTAGCCTCCATCTGGAGTTTGGGGAGGGGGGCGGAACTGCTCTTGGTCCAGTGGAGGAGGAATCTCTCAGCCAAGTGAGCTGTGACATTTGTTGCTTCTCATCTGCCTGAAGTTCTTTGGGGGAGACCACCCCCCACTTCCCCTAGGGAGGTTTCAAGGCAGAGGCACGAGTTTCACCCCCTCCCTCAATCTCAGCAACTCCACCAGTCTCCCCTAAACCGGTTATTAAGCGAATGAATACATTAGGCTTATCAAAACCGACGTGGGCTGCTTCTCCATCCAGACGCATCAAGACATGTCATTCGCTTCTCGGGCGGCCCTGGGAACCCAGGGATAGCAGACGAGGCCAGTTTCGGGGCTAGGGGGGTGGGGAAGCGCCAGGAGCCACACCCCTCAGAAATCGTGCTGTGAAAAAGAGGCCCGTCCCCACCCAGCCCGGCTGAGCCGGGACTCCCGAGAGTCTGGGAGTGACTAAATCTGGACTCCCGCGGCCCCTGCACCCACCGCGGCCTTTGAGTGCTCCGGCGCAAGTAGGCAGGTGCAGCCGCGGAGAATTAGGACAGGTGACCCACCCTTGGAGCCACCGTCTCTCGCAGTCCAACTCCAGCCGCACCTGTTCGGTCTACAGGTCCCTCGGGAGAGCACCCTACACCCAGCTTATTTTCCTAGAGTTCCAGGGTGGCCACACAAAGCTTCACAACCGAGATTCC
Source organism: Chionomys nivalis (assembly GCF_950005125.1). NCBI lineage: Eukaryota > Metazoa > Chordata > Mammalia > Rodentia > Cricetidae > Chionomys > Chionomys nivalis. Next base: position 9,824,280 of record NC_080092.1, on the reverse strand, counting down.
AGGCTCAGGGCAACTCTACAGCTTGGGGTACAGTCAGTGCTCTGTACTCCCTCCCTGCTCAAGCACCCCTCATCTAGGCCCCCAAGTAGCGCATCCCGGGACTCTAGAGTTCCTTGTGTTTCCTTCACCGATCTCATCCCGCCAGAGCAGAACTTCCCAGTTTCAGAGGGACCTCCGCCTGGTGTTTCCACGCATCTCCAACTCCTGGCTCAGCTCTGAGTCTCCCGTATCCCAGCCCAGGGTGCCCCCTTACCTCCGGGTTTGCACCGTTGGGCTGTATTTGCCTTTGTTTTTCTTCCTGAAGAGCGAGTGCATGGTGGCGCTTGGGACGGAGGGACCTGGGACGCGGCGACAGGCCCGGCGCGCACCGAAAGCGGGCGGCGGGCTCAGGTGAAAGGCAGCGGCGGTGGCAGCGGCGCGCGGAGCCCCTAGTGAGGAGGGCCGCGACTCTGGGTCACTACTGGGACAGGGCGGGGCGATCGCCCGCCACTCGTTTGCCAGCCGCTCCCCAGGAAGGTGGCGCTTACCTTGCAGGCGGGGCTTCAGGCGCGCTCCCTTGGTCCCTGCCGGACACCGCCCCCGCCGCCTGGTACAGCAGAGGCTGCGCAGCCGGTAGCCAGAATCGGGGCTCCCAGTCCACCTGCGCTGGCACACGAGGCCGCGCCCATCATGCACGTCGGGCCTGGCGCGCCCCCTGGCTGAAGAAGGGCTTACCTGGGCTTACCAAGACACCAAGACACTCCTCTTTTTGATGATTCCCCAGCTGGAACCTCAGACAGATGTGGGAGACTGAAGGTGGTGGTGGGGTCCCTGCGCCCTGTATGGTCAACAAATCACATTCAAGGTGGGGGCAACGTGACTGGTGAGGGCTAAAGCTACCACCTACGGCGTGGTACTGAATTCAGATTCTCTGGACACCTATGGCCAGTCAAGATTTCTCTGTGCCAGGTTTTACTTATTGCCCTCTGCCTCAGTTTCTCCCTTTGTCAAAGGATGATAACGATCCACATCCATAAAGGCTGTAGGGAATTTCTGAAGCTAATTCACAAAAGAGCTTGGCACACAGTGCCAGCCCAAACAAGCACTAAGCTTGGCCACTACTGTCACCCAGGCCAGCTGGGGAGGACATAAATATCCCTTGAAACTTTCATAACCCCGGGCCCTGGTATGATAGAGACTTCATGGTGGGTCATAAAAGCTGCTTAGTTCTGGCTGAGCTTAGCAACGTTGCACAATCCTGCCAGCATGTCCTGGGGTGAGACAGGACTGGGGACAGAAGGCTGGTGGAAACACGGAGCTTTCTCCCATTCCGAGCTGGACCCACATCCCACGAGCTCACAGCCAGCAGCAAGGGACACATCTCTGTTTGTGTTGACCGATGGAAAACTGAGTCTGGGTAGGAGTGAGAGTGGAAGAGACACCCGAGAGTGCTCAGTGCCCCCCCCCCCGGGCGGGGAGTAGGGGGGTTGGGGTAGAGAGTGGGGTGGGAGCTCATCTGGGAAGATGCACTCCGAAGAGACTTCACAGACAGTCAAAGTTCACGTTCAAGTCGATGGAAAGGGCCTTGATCATGGCAGCAAGAGACTTGGGTTCAAGTTCAGCGCTTAGTCTCCAGTCTCAGTTCTACGGGTTTAAAATAAGCAGGTTGGTGCTGGAGTGTGTGTGGGGGGAGGGGGGGAAGTCTGGCTCAACAGCTAAGAGAACACACTGCTCATGCAGAGGAGCCCTGTTAGTTCCCAGAACCCATGTTTGGTGGCTCCATCACCGCGGATCTGGTGTCTTCTTTTGGGCTCCACAGGTATCTGCTGTCACCTGCACACACTATGCACACACCCACGCATGCACCCACACATACACATAATTTTAAAAACAGAGCTTTTGAACTCTAGAGGTTGAGGCAAGGAGTGCAACTCCTGAGTGTTGGTGGGAGGGAATACCTGTAAAATATGCTTTTTTTAAAAAATATTTATTTATTTTATTTATTATGTATACAATATTCTGTCTGTGTGTATGCCTGCAGGCCAGAAGAGGGCACCAGACACCATTACAGATGGTTGTGAGCCACCATGTGGTTGCTGGGAATTGAACTCAGGACCTTTGGAAGAGCAAGCAATGCTCTTAACCTCTGAGCCATCTCTCCAGCCCCTAAAATATGCTTTTGTATACATAGAAAACTTCTGGAAGGACCCATGAAAAATTGTTAGCCTTGAGTCCCCCAAGGGTGAACAAGTCTTCAGTGGGGAAGGAGGGGAGCAGCCAGGACAGACCAGTGTTTGAATCTTTACTTGGTCTCTTTTCAACTGTGGGGAACAATGAGGAAGACCCTTTTGTCTCACTGGGCCTCAGTTTTCTCCGTCTGTGAAGTGGGTCAAAGCAGAGTGACTGTCATGGGATGAGACCCTTCATAGAGAGTTCGTTCCTAACACAGCCTGGTTGTGATTAGAGAACTCAACAAAACCAGGGACAAAATCAGCTCCTTGGATGCCAGGTACAGAGCTCTGAATAAAACTCCAGATTTCCCCCAAACACTCAAATCCTTTCCTCAACAATTCCTGGGTGGATGAGTGGGTGAATGTGAAGTGGTTTGGGGAAGGTGGTGCACAGGGAGCACCAGGCTCATAAGCCTGGAGCACCACAGAGTAACGACAACAACATTGATAGCATCTTACTCAGGGTCTCATCTCTGGTGATCAATTCTCCTGAGTGCTCCCTGTGAAATGAAGCCCGCAGGACTCCCTGCTCAGGAGGGACCTGGTATCCTGGCTTTTTCTCTTGGGAAGGGAAGCCATACCGAGAGTCACAGTGCCTGACTGATCTTTGGCCCCATCTGTCAGCTGCATGTGCCCCAAATCTGGACACCCCTCTCTCTACCCACCACAGTTTCCACTCGCAAGCTCAGGGCAACTGGGCCTGGTGCGCACTGACTCAGCTGGACCCAGTCCAGGAGTGTTGGAGGGAATTAACAGATTAAGGGAGGAATTCCACTTGGCCCTCACCCACCTTCCCACTCCATGTTCTAAAACAGCCTGCCCAGGGCTGGTGCAGCTGTGTGTATATGCATGGGTGTGTGTGCACGTGTGTATACACATACCCCACACACATCTCTGGGCAGGCAGGATGGGGTGGGGGATCTGGCCTCACTCGTACATCCTCTGGGGGCCAGATGGGGTTAGTTCGGCCTTGCCAAGCTGCCTCCTGCCAAGTGACTCATCCCCTCTGCTGTGGCGGGGGCAGGGAGGCCAGCACTGGGGCTGGGTGGATACTTGTTCCAGGATGGTCAAACCTCATGGAGGAGGCACCTGCCGGGCCAGCCAGTGCTCAGCAACCAGTGACCCTTGGCCTCTCACACCTGTCCCTTTCCAAAGCTGGAAGGAGGGACTTCTTTGTTGCAAGGGTTACCCACGCCCTCTTTGTGCTTAGCATTTCCCCAGAAGTTGGAGAGGAATGCACACTCGGCACTCACTTTGAACCAGTTTGAAACAGGAAGAACAGCATTCTCTCAGCCCGGGAGCAGAGGGCCATGCTCACAGGACCAGAATGAAGCCTTGTCCTCCCACGGTGGAGGCCCAGGTCCATCTTCTCATAGATTGTCCCTCCCGCATCTCCTACGTAACTCCTCCTTCACCTGGGGAACACTTGTGATAGAGATTCCAGTCAGGCATGGTGGCATAGGCCTGTCACCTCAGCAGAGGCTGAGGCAAGTCCATTAAAAGTTCAAGGCCCACCTTGGCTCCAGAATGAGTTCAAGGCTGTCCTGAGTGACTTAACAGGACCCTGTCTCCAAGCACAGACTAAAAAGAGCTGGTGGTGGGCGGAGCTCCGTGGTATACTCTTTGCCTGGCATGCGTGAGGCCCTACGTCCATTTTCAGGTTTCTCTCCCTAAGATTATGACTGAATAGGTCTTTAGAGAAGCCAAGAAACTGCATCTTCTCAGCACCACGCTCTACCCAGTGAGATAACCAGCCAGAGAAGCACTGCTCTGGGACACAGAAGCAAGCAGTTAGGGGACGATCTGAAAAACACAGTTCAAAGGCAGCCTGGGTTTGAACCCTGGCTGTGTGATCGCAACAGGGGCTTAACCACTCTTTACCTCCTATGTAGGGAGCAGTCCGTGCAAAGGGATGCTTGTGTTCAGAGCCCTAGGTATTGAGGTCTCTCTCCTCGCAGCACTCCCAGAGGGCAGGAGGGGGCTGGCCTAGCTTTGCCCTGTATTGTGTAACATATTTACTTTTCTTGCAGGACAATTCTCCGAATGGAAAGTCAAGCTGGCCCTTCAGCTCACATGGGCTGACTCATACCTGACCCCGAGCTGTTCCCCCCTCCCTAGAGCTCCTCATAGTTTCCCCTTGGCCAGAGAGGAAGCTGAGCTCTGGAAGCAGGCACAGAAGAGGGTCCAGGGTGACTCATTGAGCCTTCTTGCTCCTGAGTCACCCCTAGAGTATTCACCTCGGGCTCTCACCCTCTGGGGCCCCTGTCAGCCTCCTCCTGCCTGATGGGTAGCCCTGCCCAGCGGTCACTCCTGGAAGACAGGTTCCCATGACTCTCTGCTACCCTCCCTAGACTCAGGTATGCACCTGTACAGTTGTGTACGGTGCCAAAATATGGAGACAACTCCCACTATGGCTGAATGGTGATTGCTGTGAACCCCAGGGACATGGCCCTCCCCCTACAAGGCCTAGTCACAAAGGGGTGACTCTGAAGATCAGAAAGCTCACTCTAGGACCATCCCTGGTCCTCTCACACTCACCATGAGGGTTTCTCTGCAAGGAGGTCACCCTGCCAGGGCGGGGTGCTCTAGGTGGGGCTGAACAAGCTCTGCCAGGCACAGCATCCCTGCAGGACAGGCTGCCTTGCCTCCTGTCCACGCCCAGCTGCTTCTTCCTGCCTGCTGCCCGCTCCTCCCCTTCTGAGCCCTGCTAGGCTCACGCATACCAGACCAGTGCAGCTGCATTCTTGGGCCAGTGTCTAGGGTGTGAATGACCCTGGGTCTAGTCGGGTCAGAAGGTCAGGGCCTTGTTCCCTCCAATGCCCAGAATACCAAGTGATAGTCAGGCTACAAGGCACAGACCTAGAAATTAAACCATCTGGGCTCAAAAGCCAGGTTAGCCCTGCTCCCAGATGTGTGACCTCGGGGTGGGGGTGGAGGGATGATTTGCCCTCTGCTAAATGAGAAGAATTTGGGAACTGAACTGTTGAGTCTGAATTCTTTCATGTCCTTGTGGTGTGACCCTGAGCAAGTATTTTCAATTCTCTGAATCCCAGTTTTCACACCTGCAAAATGGGAGCATCCGGATACCAACTCCATAAACTCAGTGAAGACGCAAGACAATGTCAGGTAATGAAAAGTGCATTCTCACAGCGGCGTTCTGATGCGCCTTGACTTGAGCGCCCGGCTGCCAACCCTGACGGAAACGATGGAGGAGCTACTTCTGCTCCATGTCTTTTAGCTGTAGCTGATGATCATGACATGCCTCTCAAGGCATCTCCCAGAGGCTCAGGACCATGTGCTGGACCAGCCCCCTCATCCCCACTGCTGCCAGCACTAACCACTTGCTGGACAAAGACTATGTTCAGTCTTTTCACCAAGTGAATGAATGTGGTCCCAGGGAAGATCCCCAGAGCTCCAGGCAAGAGTTAGAGAAGAGTTCCTATAGAGCTGAGGATGACCTTGGATTTCCAATCCTCCTGCCTCCACCTCCTAAGTACTGGAATTACAAGAGTACCTAGTTTGTGTGGTGCTAGGGATGGCAGCCAGGGGTTTGCGTGTGCTAGGTAATTACTCGGTCAACTGCGCCACATCCCCAGCCCATCATCATCCAATACTTATTGAGCAGATATTATTTGACAAGTCAAGTTCCGGCTCCTCGGTATGTGATATCAGGGTGGAGCCCTCAGAGGGCTTTGCTGTGGAGAAGCAGGGAGAGGATAGAGATGGGGTAAGTTCAAGGTTCCCAAAGAGCAGCCCAGCACACAAAAGAGCGACGTGTACAAAGATGCTACTGGTGGGAGGGGGCTGGGAACACTGTGGTGGTCAGACCTAAGGCTGAGGGCATTGGGAAGAGAAGACCCTCAGTTAGAGGCACGAGGTCCTCACGTCCTCCTGCATTACTTGCCAAAGAAAGAGGTGGACCCATGGCCTCTTGTGCTTCTTTCTTGGGCAATGATCCATTTACATAGCACCTCTGTCCATCCAGCCCAGGAGTTACAAGATCCATCCTTCCCACTGGGGATATGGTGGAACCGGAAAGCAGGCAGCCACATTGTCCGTTTCCTCGCTGTGCCCATGCATTTGTATATCCTTGTGTTTGGGTGCATGTGTATGCATGGGTGCCCTGCACACACGTGAGCATGTGGAGTCAACTTTGGGTAGGTGTTCCTCGGCACTGTCTACGTTGGTTGCTTTCTGTTCGTTGTTGTTGTTGGTTTGTTTGTTTTGTTTTGCTTTACTTTTCAAGACAAGGTTTCTTTGTGTAGCCCCGACTGTCCTGGAACTAGATGTGTAGAACAGGCTGGCCTTGAACTCAGAAATCTTTCTGCCTCTGCCTCCTGAGTTCTGGAGTTAAAGGTGTAAGCCACCATCACCAGGTGCTTTTTTTTTTTTTTTTTTTTTTTTTGAGACAGGGTTTCTCTGTGTAGCCCTAGCTGTGCTGGAACTCACTCTGTAGACTAGGCTACCATCGAATCGAACTTGGATATCAAACTGCCTCTGGAATTAAAGCCATGTGCCACCTCCACCTGGCTCAATATATTTTTTAAATGGGGCTGGTAGAGCTCATTGTAGCTTCGTTGCTGGGAGATAGAAACAGGCAGATCCTTGGCAGCTCTTTGGTTACCTAGCCTGACCAAATCAGCAAGGCCCAGGTCAGAGTGAGAGACCCTATCACAAAAAACAAAAAGCGACGGGCAATAAATAAATTAATAAAAATAAAAGCGCCAACAAATAAATAAAAATAAAATATATTGTATTTATTTTTAGTGTATGTAAATGACTGGTTGTGTGTGTTTATGGACACCACATGTGTGCCTGGTGCAAAAGAGGGCATCAGATCTCTGGAACAGGAGCCACAACCAGTTTTGAGTTGCCTCATGGGTACTGGGAAATGAACCTGGGTCCTCTGCAAGAGTCGCAAATGTTCGTGGCTGCTAAGCCAAGTCCAGCTCCAGTCCCAACTTTTACGTAGCTGCTGTAATTCAGGTCCTCAGCTATGGCAGATACCTTACACACTGAGCGGTTTCCCCAGCCGCTCCCCGCCCTAGAAAAAGAAAAGAAAGAAAAAGCTCAAGCGCCAATCAGGGAGCTCGGATAAATGAGCGACCTCTGCAACTGGAAGGTGTGCAGGTGGCTGGCGCGTGGGAGGTGTGACGTCACGAGGAAGGAAGGCCTGTGATGCAGTGGGAGCGGATGCGTCTAGAACAGCCCCTCTCCTCCCTGCCACCATCTGCCCATTAGGTCTACTTTGACTTTTGTCCCCTCTCTGCTGAGCTCAAACATTCCAGCCTGGGACCCGGTGCCAAGCACCCATTGGCTGCTCTTGCAGCCATTCTTGGATCAGATTCAGGGCTTAATCCCAAGTCTGGGCGAAGGGCCCAAACTGATGAATCAATCCCAGCTCTGGACAGAGTTCCCTCCTCTCTGCCCAGGGTCCCCGCCCCGTCCTTGCTTGAGGGCTGGTCATCGGGATCCTCATCAAAGGGCCCGGCCCTGCTGCGCATGGGAGGAGCCCTATCCAGGAGCTTCCCCAGCCTGAGGATGCTGGGACGAATCTGGAGCTGCCAGCCGCTCCCTGCTGGGATTTTTCTTTCCGTTTCTGAGGTTTGAGCACGAGACTGCATGAATGCAAGCGTCCTTCTGAGCTACATGCCCAACCTTTTAAAAATTTTATTTATAGCTAGGCACAATGGCTCATGCCTTTAATTCCAGCCCTTGGGAGGCAGGAGCAGGTGAATCTCTGTGAGTTCAAGACCACCTGGTCTACATAGTAAGTTTCAGTATAACCAGAGCCACCTAGTAAGGCCCTGTCTCAAAAAAACCAAAAACAAAATAATAAATAAATTTATTTATTTATGTTTTTAGATAGGGTCTTACTAAGTTGTCCAGCCTGGCTTTGAACTTACTCTGTAGTTCATATTGGCCTTGAACTTTTACCCTCCTGCTTCAACCTCTAGAGTAGCTGCCATTACAAGTGTGTGCCACCAGGTCTAACTGGGGGCCTGACAGTTTGGCCGTTTATTTTTGCTTGTGTGGAAGTGTCAAAGGCTTCTTTCTATTCCGGTCAGCTTGGCCAGCTGTGTGTTGGGAGCTGTCATATTGAACAGCTCTAGAGCCAGTCGGTTGGTGGGGCTGGGCTGCAGCCCTTCAGGCTGAGGACAGATGACCCTGGAGTCTGCTCTGTGGATATGGCACTCTGACCTGACAAGCCTGTGGAGAGACTCACACAGGGAGGTGAGGACCCCGCTGACCGCTGACCGGGCCCTGTCACAGGCTCCTGTCTGCCCTGTGCGAGTGACCCTGTGCAGAAATGGGATTCTCCTCTGGCTGCAGGTTCCCTCAGCTTCCCCTTCATCCACGAAAGTCATCTTTGGGACCCTTGTCACCTGCGGCATTTACCTGAGCTTCAGATCCAAGGCCTCACCCCTCACCTACTTGGTCCTCATTCCCAGCACTGCGGGAGACTCTGTGTGCTCCCAGGCCCCTCCTCCTCCTCCCTCCTCCACACCCCTCCTTCCCTCTCACTGGTTCACTGGTCTGTTCTAAGCCCAGCAGCCAGAGGCTGAATGAGGAAGATCTGTGCTCTTAGGCTCACCCTGAAGAGCCCGTCTAGTCACCTCCTCACTCTCCTGGGAACACACTCCTGCTACAGGGCCTTTGCACTTCCGTAGTCTCTGTCTGCTCCCCCAACTCAGGTCTACCCTCACCCTGCTTTTTACTGCCCCTATCAAGTGCTCAGAGAAGTCTACTGTGCTGCAGAACTGGCTCCCGTCTCTCTCTGAACAAACAGTTGTGCCGTTTGCTTCCCGGCAACTACCATGCCCAACACCTGCCTGGCTCTCCCTCCACCTGGCTCTCTCTCATTGAACCAGCGTTGAACTGGGAACACTGAGAACAAGTCAGTGCCCAGATCCCTGCCCTCCCCAGCTGATCTTGAGAGACAGGGAATCAGTTGGTCTCTCTCATTTCCTGTAGAGCTCAGGGTGTGGCAAGGAGGGGCAAGGAAGTAGCAGGATCCTCTCCCCTACCAAGTCCTCTCAACAGGTTCCATGCTTCACTGTGGGATCATGGAGGCAGGTGACCCCAGGGTAGGCAGAGGCTTGTTTCTGTGTTTTAGGGTGCAGTGACAGGTACCCAGCTTTCCCTTGGCCTTAGCATGGCCACACTATTTAGGGCCCTATTTGTTGGCTCTCTTCCCTCAGGAAGCCTCTCTTTACACATGGCCTGGTGCCCCAGTGAAGCCAGAAACCATCTCCCTTCAGAGCCTGCAGAAGGATGGGTTGGCTGACGCTCACCTCTAGCCCGGTGGGGCTCATTTCAGCTCTAGGACTGTGAGATGGGAATTTGTACTGGATTTCAGGCCACACGTTTGTGCCTGTGACAGCAATCCAGGAACTAGCATGGAGGTTTGCTGTGGGATAATCCTTCTGTTCACTGTGAAGATGTGTTGCTTTCATTGTTAATAAGAAGCTGACTGGCCAATAGTTAGGCAGGATTTTCCGGACAGAGAGAATGGTGGGGAGAAGGGCAGAATCTGTGGAGATACCACGAGACTCAGAGCGAACAGGGTGGGAAGTATGGGCATGAGCCTCGGGGCAGCACATAGATTGATAGAAGGGGGACAATCAAAGTTGTAAGAGCTAGCTAAAAACGAGCTGTTGCCAATCATCTATAATTAATATTGTTAGGTCTCTGCGTGGTTATTTGGGGAGCGGCTGGCCAGACAGCCTGCAAAGGCTCCTTCCCTAGCCTGCAGGGGTCCTGTGCCTGGACCACCAAGACCTCTGGAGGCAAGCAGAGGAAAGGACCTTGGTGAAGGCAGGGAATAAGGACCAAGGAGGGCCTCCTTTCCGGGCCTTGATTCCCAACATGGATACCCTCTAAATACAATCACCCAAAGGGTAGACAGTGACCACCCAGGGCCCAATAGGTGACACCTCTCAGACTTCCAAATCACACCCTGTCTCTGCCCTTTTTGAGATGTTTTCAAAACCCAGGAGCCGGGCATGATGGAGGCTCAGGAGGCTGAGGCAGAGGAGTGTAAAGTGGAGGCTAGCTTGGGCTGCGTGGTAAACCTTGATAAAGAACAACAGAAAGCAAAGAGTTGTGGTTCACGCCTGAGACCCCAGCACACAAGAGGTTGACGCAGCTAGGTTTGAGGCCAGCCTGGATGATCTAGTGAGCCAGCAGGAGGTTGATTGGCTGCATCCTGGGCTACAGAGTAAGACTCTGCCTCAAAAGCCTCCAATCAACCACACAAGAAACAACCAAGAGGTTCGGAGGGATTGTGCCCAGGTTCAGAACCCACGAGGCTCCTGGGGTGCTGTGGCCCGTCTGGCCGGCTATTTGTCCGGATTATCTCCCCATTGCTCACACGCTTCTTATCCACCTGTGACGGCCACGCTGTCAGCCCAGATGCTTGTCCGCAGATGACTGAAATGTGCCCTGTCCACGGAGGAGCATGACTCAGTCACAGAAAGGAAGGAAGGGTGGGGCACTGTCGCTGCCCAGCAGCCTGCAGAGGAGGCCCTAGGGTCTGTCCCCACTCTGGATAAAACAAACAAAGTTCTTGACCAAAGCTGTGGTTGTTCACACCTATAATCTCAGCTCCCAGGGGGCTGAGTTGAGAGGATGATGAGATAGGAGTGGTGTAAGTTCAAGGCCAGCCTTGACTGTGTGACGAGACTGTCAAAGAAAAAAAAAAACAAGAGCCAGACATAATCACTATAGTGATGACTCAGCATTTAAGCTTGCTTGCTGCTCTTACAGAGGACCAGAGTTCAATTCCCAGCACCATGTTGGGTGGCTCACTACTGCCTCTAATTCCAGCTCCAGGGGTCCAGTGCCTCTGGCTTTGCCAGTGTTGGTCTTCGTGTTCCCACACCATACATGGACGCACACACATACAGAGGATTTAAAATAAAAATAAACTTTAAAGTGAAATAAAATGAAAGAGGGGACAGTATGGCCACACATCTGTGAGCAGAGAGCCCGAATTCACTAGGGTGGATCTGTGAACGCATCCACACTGCTTGCTGGGCCACCCCTGTGTGCCCCCTCACTCCGATCTGAGGATCCTCCACTGGTTAGTCTTCTCACCTTTCTGTGACCTTTGGCTCACTGGTGACTCCGGGTGGAGTCCAGAAGCCTTTATGGAAATGAAAAATTTTGGGACAGGCTGGGGATCGGAGTGGACAGGGACCCACAGTGCAGGCCCCTGGGTCAGCCCCTGGGTCAGCCCCTCTAGACAACGCTCCTGCCCATCAAGACTGCAAAGGCACCAGGAACCCTGTGTGTCATTGTTAGAACCTGAGCAACTGTGCTCAGGAGCCCTGACTGTGACCTGGGTGGCCTTAGATGGCCCCTAACAAGGAGGCCCTAGGCTAGGCTGTGTGTTGAGAATTGGAGAAAGAACACAATTTTGCCAGGTGGTGGTGGCACACACCTTTAATCACAGGACTTCGGGGGCAGAGGCAGGTGATCTCTGTGAGTTTGAGGTCAGCCTGGTCTACAGAGCTAGTTCCAGGATAGCCAGGGCTACACAGAGAAAACCTGTCTCAAAAAACAAAAACAAAACCAAACAAACAAAACAACAAAAAAGAATACAATCTAGAATCCTAGATTCTAGGCCGTCGGGGACAGATGAGAAAGCCTTCAGAATCAGCAGCTGGGCAGGCTGAGACAGAGACTGCTTCATGGGTGTAGGCTTTCTGGGAGGGGTGGTGTAATGAAGCCCCTCCCAGGACTGTCACGTTGGTTACACAGCCTTGTGAATGCACTGAGGTCTGCTGTACTGCACAGTAAGAAGCTTACAATAGACACGCTCATGCTATATGTATTTTATTTTACTGTGTGTATGTGTGCGCGTGTGTGCGCATGAAGATGTAAATGCTTGTGTGTGCAAACGTGTGTGGGAGCTAGGTATCTTCTTCCTTTCTTTTGTTTTGGTTTTGAGATAAGGGTGTTTTATGCCAACCTGACACAAGCTGGAGTCACCAGAGAGAAGGGAGCCTCAAATGAGAAAATGCCTCCCTAAGATCTGGCTGTGGGCAAGCCTGTAGAGCACTTTCTTAGTGAGTGATTGATGGGGGAGGGCCCAGCCCATTGTGAGTGGTGCTATCGCTAGGATGGTTCTATAAGCAGACTGAGCCAGACAGTGACGGCCTACGCCTTTAATCCCAGCACTTGGGAGGCAGAAGTAGGTGGATCTCTATGAGTTCGAGGCCAGCCTGGAACCTGGTCTACAAGAGCTAGTTCCAGGACAGCTATGGCGGTTACACAGAGAAACCCTGTCAAAAAAAAAAAAAAAAGCAAGAAAGAGCAAGAAAGCAGGCTGGGAAAGCCATGATGAACAAGCAGTATCCCTCCATGTGCCTACCCTGTGTGAGTTCCTGACCTGACTTCCTTTGATGACGAACAGTGATGGAAGTGTAAGCTAAATTAACCCTTTCCTCCTCAAGTTGCTTTTGGTCATGGTGTTTCATCACAGCAATTAGTAACCCTAACAAAGACCCAGGATTTCTCTTGTGTAGCCTTGGCTATCTAGAATTCACTCTAGACCTGGCTGGCCTCAAACTCAGAGATCCACTTGCCTCTGCCTCCCAAGTGCTGGGATTACACTGGCTAAGATGTCGTCTTGAGAACTCTCTACCTTACATTTTGAGGTGGGGCCTCTCACTTGAATCCAAAGCTCACTAATTCTGTGGGATCTCCATCTTCTGCACGCATGCTGAGGTTGCAGGTGGGCTGCCACACCTGCCTGGAATTCACGTGTGGGCTGAGTCGTCCCCTCCCACTGTTCAGACGTTCTTAGCAAGCGCTGTTATCCACTGAGCCATCTCTCTACACCCAAGTTACTGGTTTATTATTTATACTTATTATGACTTATTTTTGGTTTATTAACTTGTTCCTGGTCGTGTGAGTGTATGTCATATGTGCGGGTACCTTGAAAGTCAGAAAAGGATGTTGGGGACCCTAATGCTGGAGTTAAAGGCAGGGGTGAGCCACCCAGTGTAGGTGCTGAGAATTGAACTTGGGTCCTCTTAACCACCGAGCCCCTGTTTATTTATTTTTTGAGTCGGGGCCTTATGTAGCCCACGCCGGTCTCGAGCATGCCACTTAGCAAGGATGACCTTGAACTTCTGGTCCTCTTGTTTCCATATCTGAGTGCTGATAGTACAGACTGGGGAGGGTGAAATTCAGAACTTCATGGGAGCCAGGCGAACACCACCAACGCTCCAGCTCCCCCGTTTTTTGTTTTAGTTGAGGTGAAACTTAGAGAACGTACAATCAGCCATCTTAGAGTAGACCATTTGACGGCGTTTAAGAACCTACAGTGCTCTGCCTACATTACCTCCCTCGAGTTCCAAGCCGGTCCCTCACTACAGCCGCTGTCTTGGGGATCGAGTGCATTCGTGTTTGAGCGTCTTTCGAAGAGATCTGGACGGGTTCGTGCAAATGAAGTGGGTGGAGATAATTAGCAGAACCGAGCTACGAGGAGGTTATGTGTGGGTGGAGGTGGTGATACTAATTCACGTTTGTTGGTCTGGGGCAGGAGGGAGCTTGGTCCACACATGCACCCCCTTTCCTCAGACTTCCCTGCACCCAACACGTCACCCACTCTTTCTCCTAGTGCAGTCACATCTCCCCTTAAGGTTTGGAGCAAAGGAGGTTGTGATTTAACTGTGCTGTTGGGAAACACCAGATGACAGTGTTACAGTCACTGTGCCTTGCTGATCCCGGGGCAGAGAACAAGGTCCCCTCAGCGAGTCCAGCAAGGATAAAACAGCTGGTACTGAGCCATACCCTGCGGCAAATTGGGTTATCTTTTGCTGCCACCTTGTGGTAAGTCTGGAAATTTCAACTCCTATTTCTGTACTTTTTAACCTAGATAGCACTTAGCACTGTCTGCTAGGTCCTGGTAAGAGCTTGCTGCTCCCTGGGCATTCACGACAAAAGGATGGCAACGATACCGGGGCCATCTCCTTTGCTCTTGCAAGGTGAGACAGCAGGTTGGGAAATGGGAGGGCTGACGGGAGTGAGATTGGTCCCTGCGAACCCTGGGAAGACTGTCATGGTTTGGATGCGGGTAAAATTAGAATAGGCGAATGCCTTCCTCCCAGTCACCCCTGCACTCCTTTCCTGGTTATCTCTTTCTCGGTACTTTTCACCATATTTAAATTATCAAATAATAAATATTACTCTATTCTTAACATTTACTTTTGTTATTTTAAATTATATGTGTGTGTGTGTGTGTGTGTGTGTGTGTGTAGGTATGTGCACGTAAGTGCAGGTGCCTACAGAGGTCAGAGGAGCTGGTTCTCCCCAGAGGTGGGCTCACAAGACGTTGCGAGCGCTTGACTTGGATGCTGGGAATCTAATTCCGCTACTCTGACTATCTCTCCATCCTGCCGAATTTATTTAACATGAATTTATTTAACATCCGAGGGCCTGACAGTGCGCGCTCTGCGAAGGTGTGAATGGTGAATAAACAATGCTTCCGGAAAGGTTGGTCTGGACCACTGCTGCCTCGGAAGCGACCAGGTGGAGGAGCTGAGCTCAAGGCCAGGTATCAGCTGGGCGTTGTGGCGGTGGTCTGTAATCCCAGCACTTGAGGCAGTCTAGCCGCGAGTTCGGGGATGGACAGGTCCGCCTCAAAGCAAACCAAACAACAACAAAAAGTTCATCCCACTGCATGAAGGAGAGGTTACACAGAGCGAGGCTGCGCTGAACTGTACCTATGGGCAGGTTCAGGTGAAGGGGTGCACGGCCTGGAGGCTGGGTCTTCATGGGGGCGGAGATTGGGTAGGGGCGGAACCTTTGCTGAGTCTGGATGACTGTGGATGCGTTCAATATGGGCGGGGCTTTGTCGAGCCGTGGCGTATTGGGAGCAAGGGCGGGGCTGAAGGCGTGACCAAGCAAGGGAAGGGTAAAACCGAGGGGCAAGGTATAAGACTGCGGGCAGAGTCTGACCGGTGTGGGTTGGGACCAGACCAATCAGGGAGCAAGATAAACCTCTAGGGGCGGGGCCAAGTCAAGCTAAGTTCTCCCGCTGTCCCGGGTCCTGGAGCTCTCCGGGCGGCACACGTCTGTCACCGCTCTGGTCCTTCTTTTGCAGGCTGGCCACCGCGTATGTAGGATTGAGCAAGAGACTGGTGCCAGGCTGTTGAGCTCCAAGGCTCTGTGCTTCGGGCAAGGTGTCTGCTGGGACTCTGGCGAGTTCAGCTCCCTGGTCAAGCAGGTGCCAGAGCACTGTGCTGTGTCTCCAGCAGCTCCAAGGGTGAGCGGGACTGTGGGGCCTGCGCGTGCTTGCATAGAATGTTTGAATAGCTTTGTGTGGGTGAGCACTGTATGCACCTGGGGAATTGTGTGTGTGTGTGCGTGTGTGTGTGCATGTAGTTGCTACAGAGAGCAGAGTGTCTGTGCAAAGTTCTGTGCTGCGTGTACAAGGTCTGTTCTGTGTGGGCGTGGAGTGCAGGGGAAATGTACAGAAGGGTGCATGTATTAGGGTATTACGCAGGAACATGAACCGGCAGGCACAAAAATACTGGGGGTGGCGGGTGGGCAATAGGGCAGGATATGCACGGCAAGCCGTGGGGAGACTATGTAAGGACAACGGTGGGAATGGAAGAGTTGAAATGCATGTGCCTGTTTGAGTGGGTGGTATTGAAGGTACCTATGGAGGACTCTGGAAGAGTGGGGATGGGGAGATGCCATGCTTGCTCTCAGAGGGGTGGTACCTGGCCGGGAGCCGCTGGCAATCATATCTGTTCTTCGTGTGATGGGAGCTGCCGCCTCACTAGTAACGCTTTGTTCCCAGGCTCTGTGCTCACCCTGTCCTGGTGGCGTCTGAGTTTGAACATGGTGCAAAAATACCAGTCTCCTGTCCGAGTGTACAAGTATCCGTTCGAGCTGGTCATGGCGGTGAGTGACCCCTGGTTCTCGGTCCCTCTTGTGGCTGGAGGTCAGCTATGGTGGGAAGGAGAGGGGGCATTTCAGACTATGGAATGGGAAAGAATTGCTGAACTATTCCGCTGCCCTGACTTCTTTGCCTGGCCACCGCCTTCCATCTGTCATGACTCTTGGAACACTGCCTAGCAGATAGAATACAAGATCTAGTGTGGTGGTATGTGCCTGTAATCCCAGCATTTGAGAGGCTGAAACAGTATGATCGGAAATTCAAAGTCCTCCTGGGTTACATAGAAACAAAAATAGGGGATGGAGATGTAGCCTCCTAGTCTGAGGATGTAGATACGATATGTCTGAGTGTCTTACTGGGAGGCAGTTGGTTGCCTAGGACTGAGCCCAGATCCTTGGCCTCCTGAGGCCAGAGCTGGGGCATGCCTTGGATTCCTCCTCTGGGTTTCATCACTCGGCCTCCTGGAGCTTCAGTCTTTCCTTGGAGAAATGGGGGCAGTGCAACAGGCTTATGGTGGAGAGTAACAGAAGTGACTGGTGTCCCGGAAGGCACATGATTGACACATAGTAGGTACCTGTGACATATGGCACTCCTGTTATCACACAAGATTTAGAGCTGAAAGCAAAGCACAGCAGTGAATGCTTGCCAAGCTAGTGCACACAGAGAAAGGGGGGAAGAGACACACACACACAGAAAGGGGGGAAGAGACACACACACATATACACACACAGAGAGAAAGGGGGAAGACACACACAGAGAGAGAAAAGACAAGGTTTTATAAATAATTATACTGAAATATCTTGCAAGTGTGTCCAACCTGTGACCCATGGGCTTCATGTGTCCCAGGATAGCTATGAATGTGGCCCAATATAGTAGTAGACTATAGTCATTCATCATATGAATGCGTGCCAAAGTGTCCTAAACACCAGTGTTTCCCCAATCTGCTGCACCCCACCCCTACTGCTAACCCTAGCCTTCTTTGTAAGATCCATCTCAGCTGGTGGATATGCACAGGCTTCCTGTTTGGTCCACCTCTGTGAGCCCACATGCTTCTGTTTTCCTAGTCAGATAAACGATGGAGGCCCACAGGAGGCATCATTACACACAACTGGTTCCCAGGGTGGGAGGCTGGCAATGTGGGTTACTTCCCTCCCAACCAGTTCTCTGCTGCCTGTCTTTAAAGTGGGCATCCCTGGCTTTCCAAATCATGGTGATGGCCGTGGACATCTGGAAGCTCCTACAGCAGGCTCTGATGAAGAGGAAATGCATCTTGAATTCTGGCTCTTACTGTGGCTCTTGTCCAGGCAGGCTGTAGGGTTGGTTCCCCTTCTTTGCCACGGGGCTGTGACTCCAGAGGGTGAGACTCGGTCATTTTGGTCAGAAGCACTAGATCCACATTGTTTCATGGCCCACTCTGGCATAAGGTTGTCATGGTGATTGACTCTGTGTGTGTGTGTGTGCGTGTGTGTGTGCATGTGTGTGTGTGCGCGTGTATGTGTGTGTGTGTGTCCATCCCAGGACAGAGCTCACTTCATACCAAGCAGATGAAAAATACCGGATGAGGCCGGGCGGTGGTGGCGCACGCCTTTAATTCCAGCACTTGGGAGGCAGAGGCAGGCGGATCTCTGTGAGTTCGAGACCAGCCTGGTCAAAAGAGCTAGTTCCAGGACAGGCTCCAAAACCACAGAGAAACCCTGTCTCGAAAAACCAGAAAAAAAAAAAAACCAGATGAGATGAGAGGCTGTATATCTTGTAGACCAGGCTGGCCTCGAAATCACAGAGATCCGCCTGCCTCTGCCTCCCAAGTGCTGGGATTAAAGGCGTGCGCCACCACCGCCTGAGAGGTTGTATCTCAACTGGAGGCGTGCTCTCCCAGCATGAACAAAGCCCTGAGCTCAGTGCACAGCACCTCATAATTTCACATGGTGGTGCTCAACTATAACCCCAGCACAGAAGTTTAGAGGCAGGAGGCCTCTTGTCATGAGTTTAAGGCTAGCCTGAGCTATTTGAAGATGCCATGGAAAGGAGAAAAGTCTGCTGAGATGGCCCATTGGGTAAAGGCGCCTACCTTCAGACCTGAGAACTGAGTTCCATCCCTGGCACCCAGATTCCCACAAGCTGTTCTCTGAACTCCACATGCACAGCCTCCCAAATAAAAAAAAGTATTATTATTATTATTATTTTGGTTTTTTTTGGGGGGGTCAAGGTTTGTCTGTGTAACTTTGGAGCCTGCCCTGGTACTAGCTCTGTAGACCAGGCTGACCTCAAACTCAGAGATCTGCCTGCCTCTGCCTCCGAGTGCTAGGATTAAAGGCACATGCCACCACCGCCCGGCAGTAAATGTAATTTAAGCATTTCAAGACATCTCTGAGGGGTAGTGGTGGTGACTCTAAGTCCCTACCGCTCCTGGCAACTCACGCTTTGTAAGCTTCAGAACCCACTCACTCACTGAGTCGAAGAGAAAGCCTGTCCTCACCTTCTGGGGTTGTTTTGAAACCAGGGCGTTCAGTCATGAAACCAAGACACCTGTCTGTAGGGTGAAAAATGATGTGCTGTGTGGGCCTTATAAATGTAATCTCAGCTTATCATGCCCAGGTTATAAAATAATTCACAATCCAATGTGGTTGGTACATGCCTATCCTAGCAGTAGTTGAGAGAATGACAGAGACAAGAGCTTCAGGAGACCAAAATCATTGTGAGCTACAAGGCTAGCCTGAGCCACGTGTGACACTATCTCAAGCCTCCTCCGCCCCGATTTAAAAAAAAGGAAGGTTTTTAAATAATGAATTTCCAGCACTTGGGAGTCTGAGGCAGGATGATCTCTGTGAGTTTGAAGCCAGCCTGGTCTACACAGAGGGTACCAGGACAGCCAGGGCTGCATAGAGACTCTGTCTCTAAAACCAAACCAAACAAACAAATAAACAGCAAATTGCACTGAGTCATTTTCAAAGAGTTCTCTAGAAGGTGGTCACAGCCATGGCCTCTCTTCTTCCGTCCTGTTCTTGTCTGTATCCAGATCTGCAGCTTCTCCACAGACAAAGACACTTTGCTAACGTTGACAAAACACTATTGTCCCTCAAATAGCTACATAACTAAGCGGAACTTGTGGCTCTGGAGGCACAAAGGGGTTTTTCTGCCCTTAATGCCCCTCTTTGTTCCTCAGCTGATACTTGCTCTCAGCGTGGGTTCCAGGTTGGACCACTGGGGATGAACTCAGCTGCCTCCAGGCATCTGAGGAGCTGCGGGCCGGTTGGTGTCTGTTTAACAGAAGTATATGGGACACTGAGTCACCCTTTCATGCTTTAAAAGCCCACCAGCAGAAAATGAAAAACAACTGATTTTCTGACTGATTTATAAAACATTTTAAAGATTAATTCATATATCTATGACATGATATGAAAGATTATATCATATATTATGTGTATGTATGTATGTATGTCTGCATGAATTTACGTGCATCTTATGCATGTAGGTGCCCACTGAGGCCAGAGCATGTTGGAACTGGAGTCACAGGTTACAGTGAGCCACCCGATGTGGGAACTGGTAATTGAACCCTGGTCCTTTGGAAGAGCAGTAAGTGCTTTTAACCACTGAGCCATCTCTCCAGAAAGATTTTTAAAACACTTTATTACACTATTTTAAAAAGAGAAAGATACTGGGAATGGGAATTTATATGGAAGTCAGAGGACAATTCAGGTTTTTTGTTGGCTTGTTTTTGCTTTTTTTTTTTTTTTTTTTTTAAACTATGTGAGTTTTGGGAATTGAACTCAGGGCTTTAGTCTTACCACAGGCACCTTTACCCACTGAACCACTGGTCCAATTGATTGAGTTTATTTTGAGGTAGGATCTCACTCAGGCTGTAGCTCAGGCAGCCCTGGAACTCACAGCAACACTCCTGTTTCAGCCTCCTAAGTGTGGAGACTGTTTTAAAAGATTTGAGCCAGGGAGATGACTCAGTGGGCAAAAGAGCTTGCTGTGTAACTATGGGTACCTGAGTTAGGATTCCCCTGCACTCATATAAAAGCTGGGTGCAATAGTGTGCACCTCTAACCCTCAGGAGGGGGTACAGAAACAGGCAGATCTCCAAAACTCACTGGTCAGTCAGCCTAGTAGAGATGCACAGAGCTCCAGGCTAAGTGAACAATTCTGCCTCAAAATTAAATGGAGATTAATGGAGGAAGACACCAGCATCAACTTCTGAAGTCCACACACACACCTATTCACACACACACACACACGCATACACGCATACATGCCCACATGCACACATACATGCATGCACAAAGAGAGAGTTTGGACATTTTAAGCTAGATGTGGTGGCTCATGCATTTGGCCGGCTAAGGCAGGAAGATTGCAGATTCAAGTTCAGCTTTGGCTATATAGTGAGACCTTTAAAAGGAAAAAGAAAAGAGAAAAAGGAAGGGACTGTTGTGTGTTTATGCATGTGTGTGGTATAAGTACATACAGTGTGGATGTATACATGAACATGCATGCGTATGAGAAGGCCAGAGGTCGCTGCCAGGCACCATGCTTCCTTAATCATTCTACACCTTTATTTTGTTAAAAACACTTTCCAGTACTTTTCTTGGGGAACATTGGGGGGCAGGGTCTTACTATATAGACTTGACTTGGCCTAGAACTTGCTAGGTAAGCCAGGCTAACCTCAGACTCACGGAGATCTGCCTGCCTCTGCCTCACAAGTGCTGTGATTAAAATCTCACTGCAGCATCCAGCAATGACTTATAAAAGATTATTGTATTTTAAATTATGTGTATGCGTGTGTGTCCATGGGTAAGCAGGCACACATGTGTGTAGGTATTGATGGAGTCCAGAGACATCAACCTCCCTGGAGCTTCCTGACATGGGTGCTGGGAACAATGCTGGGGTCTCCTAGAAGAGCAGTACATGCTTTTTAACTGCTGAACACCTCTCTAGCCCCTTAAAGTTTTTATTTTATGACTAGATAATTTACACATTGAATAATACTATAATAGAATGATCTGATTTTTTGTTTTGTTTTTTTGAGACAGGGTTTCTCTGTGTAGCTTTGGAGCCTGTCCTGGAATTTGCTCTGTAGACCAGGCTGGTATCGAACTATCTGCCTGCCTCTGCCTCTCAAGTGCTGGGATAAAGGCATGCACCACCACTGCCCGGCTTCTGATATAGTTTTAAACAGGAGGAAAAAAGGGGAAGTTTTGAGGCAGCCTAGCTCCTGCTTCATGTGCACAGCCAGAGAGAGACAGAAAAAGGCACCCACTTTTATTTGAGACAGGCTTTCACTGAACCTGAAGCTCCTTGTTTTTTTATATATATATTTTATTTATTTATTATATATACAGTGTTATGTCTATCTGTATGCTTGCATGCCAGAAGAGGGCAGAAGATCTCATTACAGATGGTTGTGAGCCACCATGCGGTTGCTGGGAATTGAACTCAGGACCTCTGGAAAGGCAGTCAGTGCTTGTAACCTCTGAGTCATCTCTCCAGCCCCAAGCTCCTTGTTTTTAAATGTGGGGCTGGGGATGAAACTTAAGGCTTCATGCTTGGTACCCACACTCTAGGTAGCTACAGCTTGCTGCTTTAGACATTCTCATTTGAGATATCTTTAACAAGACACAACTCTCTCTGAACAAGATTTTGGCTTTATGAGCTGCATTGAAGTTTCTTGACCCAGTCCTAGGAAACAAACTTCAGACTCCAGGGTGAGAGACTTTTTCCCTTCCTGTGTGTGAGTATGTAGTGTTAGAATCCCACTGCCAAGCCCCCCTCACAGACACCGATGGACGGGCACCCTCCTGGGATATGTCTATAATCTCACTTGGGAAGTGCACCTACACAAAGGGCACACATTCTGTTCCTCACTCTCTTCCTTCCCTGCTCCTGCCCCCTGCCCAGGAAGCAGAGAGCCTGGCTGCAGGCTTGCCCTGAACACAGAAGCTCCTTCCTCTGCTGAGACTCCACCATGCTGTCTGTCTCTGGAGCTGCAGCCCGAACTCTACAAAACGTTCACCGTATTGTTGCCACTTTGGCTGTCCACAGAGTTCATAACCCTTGTAGTAAATTCCTTATTCTTCAGGAATCTGTCTGTGTCCTTTTGAGCCCCCACCCCCATACAAACCTAACACTATGTTCCTTTAACTTTTGATGTCATTTTGTCCTGTGTCAGTAACACCCAGCACACAGCAGAACTGGGACCGAAATTTAGAGAGCCTCACTCCGTAGAGTGAGCTTACGTCGTGACTCTTGGTAAAACCATGATCAAACCCTTGGCCCTGAGGATTCAGAAATGACCTTGTCCTTTCTCGTGTGGCCACTGTCCCAGGTTGTCTTGGGTTCCGAATCCCCTTTGATTCTGCGAATGTAAGGAGAGACAGCGCGAAGCGGAATTTCGTAAGCAGTAGATTTCCCACAGGTTGTGGGGACGTCATTCCATCCCCCTGCAATTTCGTGTTAAAATATTTAAACCTTGGCCGTGCTGTATTGATACACAGCGTGTAATTGAGCAAATGGATCATTAATAAGGAGCCGGATCCTCTTGCAGCACAGGCCAAAAGCAGTTCCCGTGGACTGGTTGCTGTGGACAGCCTTTTAATAAAGCAGCTGGGGCCTTATTTAAGTGAGATTAAATGAGTTCCCTGGGGCATCATTTGATCTGGTTGCTAACTGATGAAGGGAAGCAATTCTGCCTTGGTGATGAACCCTGATTTGGGCAATCCCTATCAATTGCCCAGTAGAGTCTCCTGATGTCAGAGG
Organism: Chionomys nivalis; assembly: GCF_950005125.1. Classification (NCBI taxonomy): domain Eukaryota; kingdom Metazoa; phylum Chordata; class Mammalia; order Rodentia; family Cricetidae; genus Chionomys; species Chionomys nivalis. The sequence continues at coordinate 9,801,399 of NC_080092.1, read as the reverse complement.
GTGGCAGGACACGAGGAGGTCCTGGGCCATCATTCCTTTCTGCATGCATTAGCTCCCAAAGGCACTAGATCACTGATTGTTGACTTGTTTAGTTGTTTTTAAGGGTCTTTTTTAAATTAAAGAACTTTCTGGAAGTTGATACCGTGTCTGTCTGGTGGTCAAATTTTCTTTCTTTTCTTTGTGCGTATGGCATGGTGTCTGTCTGTGCACGTGTGTCCATTATTCTCCACCTTGGCAGGTCTCTCAATTTAGAGCTGTAAGCACCAGCAATCCTCTTTTCTGTGTAGTAACCGTGCTGGGTGTATCTCAGATTCTCATGTATCTCAGATTCTCATGCTTGTACTTTCTTACCTACTGAGCTATCTCCCCAGTTCCTGATTATTTATCTTTATTGTTTGTTTGTTCGAGGCAGGGTTTCTCTGTGTAGACCAGGCTGACCTCACACTTAGAGAGATCCACTGTCTCTGCCTCCTGAGGGCTGGGATTAAAGGTTATCTTTTGAGACAGAGTCTTGCTCTGTAGCTCTTGGCTGGCCTGGAACCCTTATGGATATCATGATACCAGGATGACTTTGGACTTGTGTCTATTCTCCTGCCTCTGTTTCCTTAGTTCTGAGATTATGTCCTGTGCTACCATGTCTGGCATTAAAAACAAAAACAAAAACCACATTTTTTTAGATTAAAATTACTAATTTATGTATGAGTGTTTTAACTGCATTGTGTGCATGTGTGTGTGTGTGTGTGTACCACATGCATGCCTGGTGCCCAAAGAGATCAGAAGAGGGTGTTAAATCTCTTGTAACTAGAATTATAGATGGTTGTGAGCTACCATGTGGGAGTTGGGAACCAAATATTGGTCATCTGTGAGAGCAGCCAATATTCTTAACAGCCAAATCATCTCTCCAGCCCCCTCTCCGACACTTTAAAGGTATTCTTGTCTCCTTCCCCTCAAACTCTCACGTAGTCAAGGCTCAAATGCAACATGCAGCCAATAATGCAATATGCAGCTAAGATTGGTCTTGAGTTCCTGACACAGCTTCTAGGTGCTGGGGTGGTAGCTGTGTGCTGCCAGACCTGCTTGGGTGGTCAACAGCACAGACATAGCGTTCCTGGTGCTGAGACATGCTGTCCGAAGCATTTGCTTGTCGCTCACAGTGCGGTACACACCAAGTTCACTGCTGCAGGCTGGGCTGCCGTGCTGTGGCAGAGCACGTGCCAAGTGGGTTCCAGCTTCAGCTCCATAAACAACAGCAACAAAACAAAGCCCCACCATGGCAACTACTTTATCTCTACTGTCAGTGACACTAGGGACAAATGCATTGCTGGGCAACTGGCACCCCCAGAGGCCTCTCACCGCCCAGCTGAGACTACCTGCAAAACACCTCTCGCTCCACCACTGCCGTGGACTCTGGAGACCCGCCGCATTGCTTGGTCTACAAGTTAAACCGTCCTAGGTGTCTCGAAGGGAGGGAGTCACACTGTGCTGTCCCTTTGTGCATGGTTTCATTCCACCCAACTCCATCCGAGTTTTATTAATGTTTGCACTTTGTTTGTGTTATGGAGGGGGTAGCGTTCATGCCATGGCGCAAGTGTGAAGTCAGAAGACAATGTCTGTCTGAGTCTGTTTTCTTCTTCTACTTTATGGGCACTTTGGGGAGGGGTCAATCTCAGGTCACTTAGCAGCAAGCACCTCCACCTGCTGAGCCATCTCACTGACCCTGCACTCCTAGCCCATACCCCCCCCCCATGTATGTGTATGCATGATGTGTGTATGTACATGCGGGTACCCATGGAGCCAGAGGCATCGGCTCCCGCAGAACTCGAGTTCCAGGCAGTTGAGAAGCACCTAACATGAGTACTGGGAACCAAACTCAGATCCCCTGGAAGAGCAGTGGGAGCCCTTACCTGATGTCCTGCCTAGGCATCAGCTTCTATAGACTTCATCGTCTCTCAGTAGTGTTTCACTGGGGACCAAGTGAAACTCACTCAAAAATGTGTCTTTTGTGGGAGAGGAGGCTGTTAAAGATTCAAGCCATAGTTTGGGGGAAGCTGTATTAGAATTCTGTTGCCTGGAGGTGGGCATCCAGCCAGGAATGCAGGACTGCCAGACTCCAGTCTTCCTTCTCTACCCTAAGAGTGTCGGTTTCATTCTGCAGAATGGGGTCCCATAGGATGTGGCCTTGCCTGGACAGGCTCTGGACCTTGGACCCGCTCTTTTGCCGAGCAGGCAAGCCGGGTTGTTCAACACCCCCCCCTCCACTGCCACCTGGCAAAGAGGCTGTAACTGGATGCTCCTGTCACCCTGTGACCCCCAGAAGGCCACACCGCATGCCTATTTGGTCTGAACAGGCGCAGGCTTCCTTAGCGGGTGGCCAGGCCAAGTATGGGGACATGAGCTGGTGGCTGAGGTGCCTGGCAGGGACTGAGGTTGTTTGAGCGGTTGCAGCATAGGCAGGCCCTGTGACCCACTGGTGGGAACAGTGCTCAACCACCCTGTCACCTTCAGGGTAGAGTTGTCACGCACTGAGCCAGCATTTAAATTTCTGTTCCTTTTCTGAGCGCAGCACAGGAAGGGGATACAGGGCTAGCTCAATGGACCCTCAGACAGGCTCTTGCGAGGGCTGAACTGGGAGGGCAGACACACTCCCACGTAACTGAAACTGAGTATCCAAGAAGCCATGGGATGGGCGTGTCAGGACGGTCTAAAACATGAGTTTACACCACCCCCATGTGTGTTTGTAGCGTGTATGTGTTTGTGTGTATGTGGTCTGTTTGTGTGTGCGCATGCATGTGCACACAGGGGACCATTTGGTTTGAGGGGGAAACACAATGCAAGAACCAGGAACCCATACTTTAGTGGCCAGAGGGTCAAATGTCAGCTTCTCTCCTCACAAGCTGTGTGATTGCGGGCAAGCAGGTCAGTCTCTCTGAACTTTGGATTCTCTGTACCCACATGATTCCTGCCTACTTCCTCGGATTGTTGGAAGGGGTAATGTGAAATGCCTGGAATGTTTCATCCTGACCCTCAGTGACTGACCCTCAGTGCTCACTGTTCATGTTGCCACGGCGACAGCCGACAGCTGCACTGTACACATCCCTTCTCGGGACTCAACACTAGGAACTCAAGCAAGATTTTCTGGGCAGTGACCACATTCTAGAACATTCTCCTGTGAAAAGGCAAGGGCCCTCTAGTTCCTGCCCTGGGATAGGAAGGAGTGACTTATCTTTCTGCAGTTGGAGCAGCATCCTGTTTTCCCGACTTTAGGATGAGAACGTGAAATATGACAGGCAGGAAGGAGTGGCTCAGTGGTGGAGTGCCCTCTCGCCAGGCTAGTCCCCTGACTTCCCCCTGCGGGAGTGGGGTATCATAGAAATGTGACAGGGGACACCAGGCTTCCACACTGTTGTGCTCTGCATGGGTCTTTTATGCTCTCTGAAAGAGGAACAGCGGTGCACAGCGTTCCTTGGTGACCACTGTCCTCGACACTGACAAGTAGCTTTGGGTTGTTTATCTCCCCCATTGCACTGGAGCCCTGGGGGCCTCTGGGTGAAGATGGGGCCCTTTCTCTTACAGTTGTAGAGAGCCACCTGCTGCAATCAGCATCCCCAAAACTTGTTATCTGAGGTCTTCAGATGGAATTCTCCCCATGGGAAGCAGGCTATCCATCGGCTGTGGTGCTGAGCCTGCGGCCTGTCCCCTGTCTTTGGATGCCATTCAGGTGGTTCTCGGGCCTTGACATGGTAATATGAGTTCCCTGATTGCATTGCCATTTGTGTGCCGGGGAGAGAGCCAAGGTTGGGGCTGAGGACTTCTGTGAGAAGCAGTATGTGAAAACACCTCACCCCCATGCATGGACATGCGCGCGCACACACACAGCTGATTTACAAAAACCCAGAGACAGGAATTGGGGTTCAACTTGAAGGTCAGAAAAGCAAAACAGTCAGTCACTGGGTCTTACCTTGACCTCCGTCCATAATGGCGATCCTGCCTTCAGGAATCTCAGAATGAGACTGTGTGAGAGCTGTCTCCTCCTGCCTTATATTCCTCGCTAGTGCTGGGATTAAAGGAGTGCACCCCTAACCGCCTGATTTCTATGGCAAACTAGTGTGGCTACCAGGATTAAAGGTGTGTGTCACATCTGTCTGGTCTGTTAGGCTGACCAGTGTGGCTCTTTTACTCTCTGAATTCAGGAAGGTTTATTTATTAAAATACAGATAAAGTATCACCACACACACGCACACACACACACACACATACATACTCGCACACGCACACACGCCTATCACTAGGCGTGTTGATAAGAGCTGTCGAGGAAATGAATGGGACAAAAGGATGGAGAGGAGGCAGCTATGGGGGGAGGTGCCCGGGATGAATCCCTGGAAGAAGGGTAGCTCCCTCCAGAAAGTCCTGGTGACTCATACCTCCCACTCTCTCAGTCATCCAATAGATGAGCTTCTCAGGCATGGGGACAACTGGTGCAAGGTCCTGTAGCAGGACGAGCTGGATGCGGTTCAGAGCTAGCAAGGCTAGTATGGCCGGAACAGGGTTAGGGGCTGAGTGGGAGGGGGGCTGAGCGGGAGGTGGGTTGATGGACCTGGAGGCCAAATAAGGAATGTGAAGTTTGTGCGTGCGTGCGTGTGTGTGTGTGTGTGTGTGTGAGAGAGAGAGAGAGAGACATAGAGGCACACACACAGAGAGACACAGAGAGACAGAAAGAGAGTCTTTGCATACTTACAGTTACATATGTAAAGGCCAGAGGTCAATTTCTTGTTCCTTAGGTGCTGCCCATCTCATTTTTTGAGGCAAAATCTCTTGGTGGTGGAGAATTCACCCAATAGGAGCTAGGCTGGTTGTCCAGTGAGCCCCAGGGATCCACCTGTCTCCACCTCCCATCTCTTCATCGCTAGGATTGCAAACATGTACCACCTTGCCCAGCATCTTTTACATGGGTTCTTAGGAACTAAAGTCAACCCTTGTGCTTATGAGGTATAAGGCAAGCACTGTCCTGATGGAGCCGCCCCCAGCCCAGGGCTTGCTCCTTTGTTTCTCTAGGGTGGTAGCAGGGACTTGACGGTAGTCCAAGACGGGGTGGTGCAGCCGTGGCCTTGCAGGAATTGAAAGACTTAGGGCAGAAAAGGGAAAGATGTGGCTGGACAGGCCCGGAGCACAATGTCTGGTTCTGTTTCTGAGCCTCCCACAGGAGCAAGTGCTGAGCAAGGGATTCCTGGAAGGGGGGGGGGCTGGGTACTCTGGATTCAAGTCCAAATTCATCATTTCATTCTGTGTGACCTGGGGTGAATCAATGAGTCAGTGAATCAGAATCAGTGAGCTCCGGCTTCCGAATTAGTCAAAAGAAGACATTCTTCCAAGGATGGGACAGAAGAGAGCTCGCAGCCAGAGGAGCACAGCCCAGACTTGCTGTGTGACATCCTTGCCGAGCTCTGGTGATACAGGAACTTAACCACGTCATTCTAGTGATGGATCAATGGAGGCTCTGAGAGGACCAGTGACTTACCCGAGTCCCCTAGTTAGGAGGCACCAGAAACCAGGTCTTCTTGAGTTTGTGCAGGGGTCACTTTCTGCTAGCTTCCCAGATGCTACATCTCTTGCTGTTAACATTCCTTCCCCGGGGAGATCTAACAACATTTACCCCCCAATAAGGTCTCAACGGTGAACCAAAGTACCATGCCACCAAAGAGCCACACGGGGAACTGATGCGCTCATTGGGCTTACTTCAGAGCACGGGTGAGGAATTGCTTATAGGAGTGTGTGTGACCCCGAAGACACCGCACCGGAAGATGACCACAGCGAGAATGAAGGTTTCCTCATAGCCTCAGAGCTGGAGATCTTCTGTCAGTTAAACTATAGACACCATATTCTTTTTTTTTCTTTTTTTTTTTTTTTTTTTTTTTTTTTTTTGGTTTTTCGAGACAGGGTTTCTCTGTGGCTTTGGAGCCTGTCCTGGAACTAGCTCTTGTAGACCAGGCTGGTCTCGAACACACAGAGATCCACCTGCCTCTGCCTCCCAAGTGCTGGGATTAAAGGCGTGCGGCCACCACCGCCCGGCTTAGACACCATATTCTTTAGCACACCTGAGACCCCACATGAACTTCGGGCAGAACCGCAGAAGGCATGGTTGGGCCAATGATCCTCCCCACTCCCTCCTCCCATGAGAAAATATCAAAGGCACCCCAGCCCAATGGGCAGTGACAGCTCCTGCAAGCAGGCCCAGCTGATCTGATGGAGATGGTGACTGTTCTCTGAAGCAGCTACTCAGAGGGGAGATGGAGTCTAAGCCAGCCCCATTCTCCTTCCTGCATTTGGTGCCTGAGGAGGAGTCGGCTTGTCATACCACCCTGGGCTGTCACTGTGTTCTGACACTACCTTGTTTCAGGCCTAGAGAAGGGTCTTATTTGGGCACGCTGGGAGCAGGTGGCTGCCGAGGGCCCCTGCAGTCTCTTAGACTATCTGCTCTGCAACCCTGCTTAGAGGGGAAACGCCTATTCTGGTGGTGGGACACACAGTTCTCAGGTGTCTCCCTCGGTAGCCCTGCCTGTCACTTTGGGCTGTTGGAGCCGGAGGCTCTACCCAGCAGCTCTAACAGGTAGGCTCAGCTATCCATCTTCAGTGAGCCTGTTGAACAGAGACATAATAGTGAAAAGCAGAGAAAGGATTCCTTCACTGTGGTCACACCTGGAAGAAGAACAAATAAAGAGGCCCAGTGACCTTTAGATGGGTTTTTCATTGGGACCGTCGGCTCCCCAATAATAACACAGAGACTGATTATTAATTATGAAAGCTCTGCTTAGCATAGGCTTGTTTCTAACCAGCTCTTATAACTTAAATCAACCCATTTCTATTAATTTACTTTCTGCCTCAAGGTTTTATTACCTCATCTCCATGTTGCTCATCCTACCTGCTCTGCATCTCCACCTTCTTCCCAGCATCCTCTCTCCTGCCTAGCTATTGGCTGTTTAGCTTTTTATTAAACCAATCAGAGTGACACATCTTCATGGTGTACCAAAAGATTATTCCACAACAATGACCACCCCTCCCAGCCCATCTTTGGTGCCTTGGCATGAGGTTTGGGTTTAAGTAGAAGGCAAGAGGTCTATGTAGCGAAGCTGTCTTGACCGAGTCTGGTCCCACACATTGCTCACCCATCACTGTCTGGGTTCTAGACGCTCCTGCAAGGTGGTTTGACAACTTGTCAGAACTGCGACGTCTGTTCCTGGGAGACAAGTCCCCCTTTTACTGGCACCAGGCTTCGGTCTTCTCCTTCTAGCATGAGGCTCCTGGGAAAATTCTAATTTCTTGAAGACCATCATTGCAGTAGTCAAAGGGAGGGGTACAAGTGTCTCTCTTTTTTAAAATTTAGTGATTTCATTTTTGATATTATGATATAATCACATCTTTTCCCCCTTTCCTTTTCTCCCTCCAAATCTCTCATATATCCATCCTTGCTCCCTTTCAAATTCATGACCTCTTTTTTCATTGAATGTTTATACATATGTATATACATGTATATTCCTAAATATATAAAAACAACCTGGTCGGTCTATATAACGTGACTGGTGTATATGCTTTCAGGGTTGACCATTGGCATTGAATAACCGTAACCCATTGTTGTGCCCTTCCCTGGGGAAGACTATTTTCTCCTCCCTCAGCATCTTCAGTTGCCTGTGGTTCTCTGCGCAAAGTTCAGGCCTCATGGGCTCCCCACCCAAGACATCTCTTTAGAATGTCTTCATTCCTGCCATGGAGAATATGCTGTTGCCTCAGAAGCCAGGAGTCCCAGGGTGTGTGCCACATATATTAGCGATGGGGGGTCATGTTTGCTTGGCACTCTGCGGGACCATGTCTGCTCCTCCTCACTGGCCTCTAGCCTCTTTCTGTGAGTCCTGAGGCCCCTGCTCCTTCCAGGCCAGGGTGGTGTCTCCTCCCAGGGGCTGAAAGGACAGAGAGGAGGTTACTGTCCTCAGATGCTGCCACTACTTCTGGAGTTTGTGCTGGTCTCAGGTTTGGGGCATGTGGGTTGTGCCAGGCTCAGAGCCGAGTCTGGTTGGAAGCATCTAGAACGGCGCAGGGTGCTGCCATCTCTGAAGACTTGATAGCTTGGGGGTCTTCTCTAGTCACCCTCACCAGCTTTGCATCTCAGGGAACCTCAGTACTCAGAAAGAAGCAACCCCCACATCCAGGGTGTGAAGCAGTTTTAGGGACAGCAGCCTCACGGATACTCCTTTGGTGGGCTCATTGGTGTGGAAGCCAACTAGATACCGAACAGCCATAATGAAGGATCCCACCTGCTCCTCTCTAACCCCTCAACACTCAGTTCTCAAAGTGACCCTTTACAGTGGCACAGAGAGGTTCAGTGTCCTTCCTAAAGCCACATAGTTTATGCATGGTAGAATTTGCACCCAGGTAGGGACTCACTCATCATGACTGAAGCAAGCATTCCATGGGATCACACACACACACACACACACACACACACACACTGAAAATATACCATACTAGCCAGGTGGTGCACACCAATCATCTCAGCAGGTAGAGCAGAAGTTCAAGGTCATCTTCCATACAAAGCCAACCTAGGCTACGTAAGATTCTCTCTCTAAAAAAAAAAAAAAAAAAAAAAAAAAAAACCCAGGAACATAGCTCACTGGTAGAATGCAGGCTTAGCATGCATGAGACAAGGCCTTCCTTGAACTTTTGTTGGTTCTCCTGGCTCTGCCTACTGAGTGCTGGGATTATAGGTGTGCAACTATGCCTGACTCATTTTAACCTTGTGTATTCCTTTTTCCTTTTCATTCTTTTTTTTTTTGTTTGTTTGTTTGTTTTTCGAGACAGGGTTTCTCTGTAGCTTTGGAGCCTGTCCCGGAACTAGCTCTTGTAGACCAGGCTGGCCTTGAACTCCCAGAGATCCGCCTGCCTCTGCCTCCCGAGTGCTAGGATTAAAGGCATGCGCCACCACCACCCGGCTCTTTTCTTTCATTCTTTATTTAAACTTTCCCCATTTATTGTGTGTATGTCTGTGATGTGTACGTGGGAGTTGGTTCTCTCTTCCATGGAGGTTTTGGGAAAAGAACTCGGGCTGTCAGTCTTGTTGGGAAGTGCCTTTACCTGCCAAGCTATCCTTTCTTCTTTAAAACAGATTTCAGTAAATTCATGTGTGTGTGCAGGTGTCCAGTGTGGGGACTGGGAACATGATTCAGAATTCAGGTCCTGATGGCTCTTAACCTCTGAGCTGTTTCTTCAAAACAAAAAAACCCTCCATTTTTGCTTTCTTATTTTTTTTATTATTATTTATTCATTTATTAAAGATTTCTGTCTCCTCCCCGCCACCACCTCCCATTTCCCTCCCCCTCCCCCAATCAACTCCCCCTCTCTCGTCAGCCCATCAGGGTTCCCTGCCCTGTGGGAAGTCCAAGGACCTCCCACTTCCTTCCAGGTCTAGTAAGGTGTGCATCCAAACTGCCTAGGCTCCCACAAAGCCAGTACGTGCAGTAGGATCAAAACCCAGTGCCATTGTTCTTGACTTCTCAGCAGTCCTCATTGTCCGCTATGTTCAGCGAGTCTGGTTTTATCCCATGCTTTTTCAGACTCGGTCCAGCTGGTCTTGGTGAGTTCCCAATAGAACATCCCCATTGTCTCAGTGTGTGGGTGCACCCCTCGTGGTCCTGAGTTCCTTGCTCATGCTCTTTCTCCTTCTGCTCCTGATTTGTACCTTGGGGTTTTTTCTTATATTTTCTTTAGATTATTAAATTTTATTTTATGTATATGACTATTTTGCCTGCATGTTTGTCTATGCGCCTCAGGCCAATACGTCAAACAGCAACAGATCCCCTGGAACTGGAAGTGTAGATGCCTGTGAGTTGCCATGTGGGTGCTGGGAATTGAACCCGGATCCTCTGTAAGACTAGAAGTGCTCTTAACTGCTGAGCCATTTCTCCAGCCCTCCTTTCACTTTTCTATTAAAGCCACAAAGCCTCAAGTAAAATCCAGTTCTCTTTTTATTTTGACACCACAACTAGGAAAGTGTTGCCTAGCTCAAGGTCACAAGTTTGTTTGTTTGTTTGTTTTTCTGAGACAGGGTTTCTTTGTGTAGCTTGGAGACCAGTCTGGAACTTGTTCGTTCTGTAGACCAGGCTGGCCTTGAACTCACAGAGATACACGTGCTTCTGCCTCCTAAGTACTGGGATTAAATGTGTGCGCCACCACCACCCAGCATGGTCACAAGTTTATTCCTGCCATTTTTGTTGTGTGATTCTGGGGGCAGAATCCAGGGCCAACCACATCCCCTCCATCAGTGAGCTAAGTTCCCAGCCTGAAATTTGTCTTAACATATGGAGCTTGTATCCTGTGACCTTACCAAACTCAATTATTAGTGTGTTAATACTGTGTGTGAGAGTGTGTGTGTGAATGAGTGTGTGTGAGTGTGTTTGCGTGTGTTGAGAGAGACTGTGTGTGTGAGAGAGTGTGCGTGTGTGAGGGAGAGAGAGAGAGTGTGTGTGTGTGTGTGTGTGAGAGAGAGAGAGAGAGAGAGAGATAAAGAGATTTCAAGGCTTCTTTTATGTAAGATAATGTAGTCTATAAATAGAAATAGCTTCACGTCCTTTCAGACTGGGTTTCTGACCCCAGTCTGAACTTTGGTTTTAAATAGAACTGAGGAGAACTCACACCTGAGTCTTATTTCTGACTCGCTGGGCAGAGTATTCAATCTTTCACCCTTGAGTATGAAGTTAGCTTTGGGTTTTTCCTCCTTGGCTGCCCTTTTATTGGTGGTGTTGTTATCATTTTTTTGTTGTTGTTGATGTTTTTTGGTCTTTGTTTTTTGTTATTTTTTAATTAGGAAGGGTGTTGCATTTTATCAGGTTCTCTCTCTCTCTCTCTCTCTCTCTCTGTGTCACTATCTCTTTCTCTTCCACCTGCAGGGCTGTTGTGTAACTTGGTTTGACTCTCAGCACTTAGTTCTCATCCACATTGACCGCAGGCTTTTGTCGTGGTAATGGGGTCATAGGTCACCAAATTACAACTCTTGTTAGGAGAATCCTCACTCTCATTCCTTTTTCTGGACAAACATACATGCATACGACATGGAACATTCCTTCTTAATGCACACATCTGGAGTCCCATGTCCTAAATCGAATTCCAGACTTCTCTGGTTGCCTGAGGATCATGTTTCTTGAAGCCAGCCTGTGGATGCTCATGTCAGTGTTGGTGGTGTCTTCCCAGGAACGCCTTGTGGGTGGCAGAACAGCCTTCATTTTTCTGAAAACCCATCTTTGTGTGGAAGCCATTCTGCCTGGCCCAGGTTAGAAAGGCTCAGGTACCTTTTCTGAGAAATAGAAATTTTTTTCCTTTTAGTGTCGAGCTAGGAACTAGGTCTAGTAGCTCAGGCTGTCCCCCCTGCCCCAGAAGGCTGTGAAACTGCTTTTGACTGCAGAGTGAGTTCAAGGACAAGCTGATCAACTTAGGGAGACCCTGCCTCAGAAAGGAAAGAGCTCTGAGATTGTAGCTCAGTGTTAGAGTGCTGGCCCTGTTGGGTTCAATCCCTAAAGTCACCAAAATAAATAAATAAAAAATATAAAAACTGTCCTGATGGGGCCTCTGTGTATCGCTGCTCCGAAAAGGAGCCAAGAGGTGCGTGTTCTCACTGTGACTGGGTGCTTCTGTCTAGGGACGGAGCGCGAACACACTGTTTCTCTGTCCACAGGCCTATGAGAAGCGCTTCCCCACCTGCCCCCTCATCCCTGTTTTCCTGGGTAGTGAAATCCTGGGCGAGTGGAGAAGCGCCGATGGGGCTGTGCACACGGTGGAGCGGAGCTGCCGGCTGCGTGTGGATGCCCCGCGGCTGCTGCGGAAGGTGGGCACGGGGCTGGGGTCTCGGTGTGCGGGCTGTGAAATGGGTTCACTTGTGGTGGAATGGGGACGTTGGGGCCTTGAGATCTTGGGAGGTGTAGCAGCGGGAGAGCCCAGGCGTAGGGTCTGCGAACCAGAGGCAGGTGAGAATCCTGGGATGTAGAGTGGGGTGTGCCGGTTTCAGGGTTTGGGCCACAGCAGGGTGGTGGAGGTGGCTGGGTGATAGTGCTGTGTCTGGGATTGGGGAAAGGGCAGGACCAGACTGTCTGGTGGCAAAGGCCCCCCATAGGCACGGTGCGTGGGTGGGGGAACTCTTGGCTTGATGGTGGTGGCAGTCTAAAGACTTGAGGGTCCTCATGGTGGGAGTTATTTGAGAAAGGCTGAAAGTCTCCCCAAGGGCCCCGAATTCTGTGTTGGGCGTGGCCTGAGCCAGTGTGGATGGTAGCAAGAGCAGGAGTCATCCCCCTCCCCCCCAGGGTGGGTGTCTCTTGTTGGACTGGATGGCAGAGGGAGCAGGGTATCTGTTTCTAGACTGGGGATGGCACAGGCCAGGCTAGAGGGTGACAGGAGATGGAACTTGAATTTCCAGCTGAGGGGTGACCCAGGCTGTGTGGGAGCGGGAGTGGGGATCAGGGCGGTGGCCTGCGGGCTAGCGCCTCTTCCTTGGGCTCTCCCTTCTCAGATTGCTGGTGTGGAGCACGTGGTCTTCGTGCAGAGAAACGTGCTGAACTGGAGAGAGAGAACCCTGTTGATCGATGCCCACAACGAAACCTTTGCCAGCCGAGTGACCGTGAAGGAAAACTGCCGCTACACAGTGAGCTCCTCCGACCGACCTGGCACCCCGATGCTGTCCCAGGGCTGGGTCCTGTGTGTCCCTCCGGTCTTCCCTCCCCCACATTCTCCTGGCCCCTCGTGGGTGGGTTTTACTCCCATCTCCTTTTTTAAGACCCAGCATCACTATGTAGCCCAGGCTAGTCTGGAAATTTGCCATTCTCCTGACTCAGCCTCCTGAGTGTTGGGATTATAGGTGAGTGTCGTCATACACAGCGACGATTTCTTTTAATTGCTGACATATATAAATATATGAACATTTAAGGATATTTAAAGTCATTGTATATAAATATATGACATAATAACTATCAAAATATATCTAAATACATATTGATAATTTGTATCATGTACACGATCTGCACATTACACATACACCATTTTATCTCTTTGTGTATGTGATTTTCCCTCTCTCTCTCTTTCTTTTTTCTTCTTTTTTTGAGACAGGGTCTCTTTACATAGCCCTGGCTGTCCTGGAACTCACTATGTAGATGTAGACCAGGCTAGCCTGGAACTTGTAATTCTCTGGCCTCGGTCTCCTGGTGCTGGGATTATAGGCGTGCACCACCATGCCCAGCTTGGGAAAGGGCTCTTTGTTCCCCGCACTTAGACTTTGCATCATCGTCTGGGTGGGGAACGCTGTCCATGGCATGCTCTGGTGGCCACAAGAGAAAGAGAACCCAGCACCCCATACTGAGGCCCTGCCGTGACCCCTTCCCATCTGCAGGTCCATCCTGAGAATGAAGACTGGACTTGCTTCGAGCAGTCCGCCTCCCTGGATGTCCGGTCCTTCTTTGGCTTTGAAAGCACCTTGGAGAAGATCGCCATGAAGCAGTACACGGCCAACGTCAAGAGGGTGAGTGACGCTGTGCTAGCCACACCAGGACGGTGCGCAGGCCTGCTCTGCCACCAGCGGCTCCTGGGGCACTGGACAGCAGCCCTGGCTTCTTATTTCGGAAATGAACACTGGGGTCATGACCACACCAGTGAGGTCACAAGTGGGAAGAACTGGCTTGTTCTGGAGGTGTCCTGACATGGTCCCAGCACTGCTCCGAGGTGCTGCAGCAAGTCCAAGACCAGCCTAGGAACTCAGTGACATAAACAGCCGGAGGCACAGCTCAGTATGGAGCACTTGCCTGACATATGTGAGACCCTGGCTTCGATCCCCAGAACCAGGTCATGGGAAGAAAAGTCTCACTGGGGCCGGAGTCAGGATTTAGTGGTGCAAACTCAGCCTAAAGTCTGCCAGTGAGAGGCTGAGGGTGTGGCTTAATGGTAGAGGGACTGCCTCCAATCCTCCAGTGAGGGATTGCAGGTATAGTTGGGTGGTAGAGTGCCTGCCTAGCCTGTGGGAGACCTTGGGTTTCGCTCCCAACACTACAAAGTTTATTTCAATTACTGTTTATTTCAATGGCCTCAGACTCCAGGTCAGATAGTGGCCTATTTACCAGGTGGACAGTTTTCTTCTGGTGATACACATTACCAACATAAAACCGAGCTATCTGCATTTGTCCTGTGTTAGCCTTGCTCATCTCCACTCCTCTTGGCCTTGTTTTAGCTGTGCAATAGCCATATGTCAGGACTGGGACCTGAGCACGTATGCCCTCAGAGCCGGTGTGGTGACCTCGCAGTGTGCTGCTTGCTTGGTGACATCTTTGGGTCTGTTGCTTCCAGGGGAAGGAGGTGATTGAGCACTACCTGAGTGAGCTCATTTCCCAGGGAACATCTCACATTCCCCGCTGGACACCTGCCCCAGTCCGGGAGGAAGATGCCCGCAGCCAGGCTGTGCATCAGTGTCCCAGCTCCATGGTGACAGATGACCCCAGTAATGCCCCGGGCCCTGATCCTGAGATGGACACAGCGGATGGTAGGTGACTCCAAGTCTGTGCCCTCACTTGTGGCTCTAGGAAGCCGGCCACACCGCCTGGCTCCCCGAGAAGAGGGAAAGAGGCTGTAGGTTGCCAGGGTTGGGGACAGTCTGGCACCCACTCAGCCTCCTCTCTTGCTTCTCAGAGTCGATCTATTTCTAGACCAGGAACTGACCTCTGGTGATTTGAGGATATTTTTAATTGCATGAGTAATGCAAGATCATGGTAGCAAAATATCTAAACGAACTGGAAGATGAATAGTGAGAAGTCAGGGCTGGAGAAGTGGTTCAGTCAATAAAGTGCTTGCCTTGCATGAATTGCATCCCCCCAGACCCCACTAAAAAAGCCACCAGGCACGGTGTGCCCACTCATGATCTTACTGCTGGAGACGTGCCAGCTGAGACTAAGTGGTCCTATCTGGAGAGCCCTATACCAGTGAGAGATTCTCCCTCAAACAAAGCCAAGGGAGGCGATACCTGAGGAACCATACCTGAGATTGGCCTCCACATACATATACATACATACATACATATATATATATATATATGCATCTGATATTCACACATGCACATACAGACACATGCAAAAGAAAAGGATGACGATTCGTTCCCTCTCTCTAGAGTCATCAGTAGTTCTGTGTTTCATAAAGCTTGCTGGGGCATATGGCACATGAGGGCACACGCCTCCACACGCATGTGTACATGCATATTCACACTTAGAAGATATGGAACGGGTGGCAGGATGCCAGGCATCCTTTTGTACTTTGCTGGTCCTCACTAACGCTGTTAGCACACACACCCTAACACCTCATCGTACTGTATGAATGCTCTATGACTTACTAATGTTGGCTCGTTATTATCGTTATTGTTTGAGACAGGAGCTGGCCCTGAATTTGGTATGTAGCCGAAGATGACCTCGAACTTACATGCACGGTGCAGGCTATTTTAGTCTACTTTAGAACTTACTGCAAATCATATGGTGTATGAAATCATATCGTGTGTGTGGCCCACAGTTTGTATGTAGAGGCCAGAGGACAACTTGTGGACGTTAGTTCTCTCCTTCCACCATGTGGGTTTTGGGCATCGAACTCAGGTCAGCTGATTTGGTACTAAATGCCTTTACCTAATGAGTCATCTCACCAACCCCCTAGTTCTTTGTTTTAAAACAGAGTCTCAAATAGCCCCTGAATTTGCTGTGGAGATGAGGACGTTCATGAACTCCCGATCCCCCTTCCTTCTCCTCCCTAGTGCTGGGATTACAGGTGTATATCACTTTGCCTGTCTTAGGTGTGCATGTGTGCATGTGTGTATGTGTGCATGTGTGTATGTGTGTATCTGTTCATGTGTGCATGTGTGTATGTGTGCATGTGTGTATGTGTGTATGTGCACACGTGTGTGCTTTAATTAGAAGTAATGTGATACATCTTTGTACTCAAGGGATGAAAAAATATATGTACTATATACATAGTACAGCATTATTTTATTTTATTTTATTTTAATTTTTAGAGACAGGGTCTTATCATGTGTTTCTGGGTGGCCTGAAACTTGCTATGTAGACCAGGCTGGCCTCAAACTCACAGAGATCAACTTGCCTCTGCCTCTTGAGTATAGACCTAGTACCATGCCTGGCCTTATATATTTATTTTTGAGGTAAATTTACTTTGAGATATTATCTCATGTATCTCAAACTGATTGTTAGCTCTCGACCCTTCTGTCTTTACCTCCCCAAGTGCTGAATTTATACGTGTGCACCACCATGTTTAGGGACAAGTCAGTCTTTAATGGTATAGAAAGTGCTCACAATATGATGTTAAAAACAAAAAGTAAAGACTGGGGCATCAATAGTCAGAACCTCAGCACAGAGTGCGAGAATCACCTCCACACCGAGATGGAGGAGAGGAATCCCCAATCGTGGTAACATCCAGGTTTCAAAACTATCTAGATAACCATTTAGAGAGATGATTTTGGAGCTCTTATGGCTGACTCCACAGCCTGGCTAAGAACCACACTTCAGAGCTCAGGCAGAAGACAAGCAGAAAGGGCCACAGAGAGTAGGCCATGTGGTAAAGACCCAACGCCACCAGACGTCATAGCTAGTTTTATGTCAGCTTGACACAGCCAGGATCACCTGAAAGGATCTGGCTGTTGGGGATTTTTAAAATTAGTGATTGATTGATGGGAGAGGGCCCAGCCCATTGTGGGTGGGGCCACCCCAGTCTGATGGTCCTTAGTTCTATAAGAAAGCAGGCTGAGCAAGCCAGGATGAGCAACATCCAGCCAGTAAGCAGCTCCCTTCTGTGGCCTCTGCACCATCTTCTGCCTCTATGTTCTGCCTTGTTTGAATTCTCCTTACTTCCTTCTATGGTGAACAGTGGCATGGAAGTGTAAGCCAAACAAACCCTGTCCTCCCCACGTTGCTTTAGTCACAGTGTTTCATCAGAGCAGCAGGAACCCTAATGAAGACGCCAGATTCAGTGACACAAACCTCTAACTTAGCACTTGGGAGGTATGGGTGGAAAGATCAGGAGCGCAAAGATAGCCTCTGCTATGTAGTGCATTTGAATCTAGCCTGGAGCATGTGAGACCCTGTCTCAAAACAAAAAAACAAAAACAAGCAAACAAACAAAAAAACTAAAAAAGAGGGAGACGGAGGGTGGTCTCTTACTCCCCCTACCCTGAAATCCCCATTTTCCTCTCTCCAGGGCACAAGCTGGATGCAGACTACATCGAGAGGTGCCTGGGGCATCTCACTCCTATGCAGGAGAGTCGCCTGGTCCAGCTCCGGCGCTGGTTACAGGAGACTCACAAAGGCAAGGTGGGTGTGGGACACGCACTTTGGTGACAGGAGTCTAGGATTGGGGAGGAAAGATAAGCAAGCTTATGCTATCAGTAATACTAAAGACTTATGTTTTGATTCATTTGATCACATCTGTCCTTCACACACACTGACGCCACCACCCTCCTGCTAGTGATACTTGGGGCCAGGAAGTTCTTTGGTGTAGATGTTTATTACGTGTATTGTAGGGTGCCTGGTAACACCCCTAGTCTCCAGTCAGTAGATGCCAGTTCCTTGCCCCATGCAGGTATGACAATTCAAAATGGCCCTTGGCATGGGCATATGTCCCTGGGGGGGCGTGTGTGTGTGTGTGTGTACCTGCACAATCAGGTGCAATTGAGGACCATAGCTATATAGTACCATGCTCATTTGACCATGGACTCTGTCCTTCTCTAAGAGTCAAATGACTTAATAAGGGTGATTGTTGATTGTCTAGCTTTGGCCTTTAAGCTCTAGCTTCAGTAACATGAATGTGCACCACATACCTCAGTCCCAAGCAGGACTCTGTCGTCAGCGCTACTGAATCAGAACTTCTTTGCTTAGCATGGATCGCCTACCTTTCCCTCCCCAGCCCTGGGGCCAGACAAGAGAGTTGCTCAGTGTGGGCCTATGGTATAACCTGTCTGCAAATGTAAAACGGGGACATTGTTCATATCATGTGGGTCACAAACACTGATCCACATCAAATGCTTAGGGCGGAATCTGGCTCAAAGGAAGAACCCCAGAAAAGACGGCTTGTGCTAGGATTGGTTTTGCACTGATGTTATATTGGGAAAGGAAGAGGAGTAGAAGGGGGGCAGGAGAGAAGGGGGTGGAGGAGGAGTTAGCCCAAGGAAAGATGCTATTTCCAAGACAAACAGGGAGGGATGCTAGGCAGCCACAGTGTGCAGCTGTTCACCACAGCCCCTCCACCTACCGTTTCTCTTTGCTTTGGCTATTTTCCCCAGCTGTTTTGCAGATGAGGTAAGAGGGTCATTTCTGCCGCTTCATCTGAAGGGTTAGAAGTACCGTTCTGTGGTCTTATCCCTTCTCTGCCTCTCAGATCCCCAAAGATGAGCACATCCTGCGCTTCCTGCGGGCACGGGACTTCCACCTGGACAAGGCCCGGGACATGCTGTGCCAGTCCCTGAGTTGGCGGAAGCAGCACCAGGTGGATCTCCTTCTGCAGACCTGGCAGCCCCCTGCTCCCCTTCAGGAGTTCTATGCCGGAGGTTGGCACTACCAGGACATAGGTGTGTCCCACATCTGAGCCGTGTGTGAGCACCGAGGACACTCTACACGATACACCCCATACTGATACCTCACGGTCCCTTTTAGATTCCTGGGGCATCTGGAGATACTTGTGACGTGTTACCCGGCTATGCAGAAGGTGGAATAGGCATAGATTTTGGTCTTGGGAAGATGTTTCCGCCCTAGGGCCATTGCAAGTCACACTCTTGTTAATACGGTATAGATTGACGTAAGCAGCCAAAGCAAACTGGTACTGAAACACCCAGTGCCAGCTCTGGAGGCTGGAGTATGAGATCAGAAGACAGCGGGCCTAGAGATCCCGTGATTCGTAAACAAGCAAGCAAATAAACAAAGGGAGTCAAGAAGCTCTAGGAGAGAGTCCTACCCCTCCCCTCTCAGCATTTGATAGCCCCTGAGTTTGTGGCTGCATCGTTCTTAATTTCTGTTCTCACTTGGCATGGCCTTCCCTGTGGGTATCTCTGCATGTCCCTTCACCACCTCACAGGAGCCCTGGGTCCTTTAGAACCCACCCCACATCTATTCTGATGTCATCTTGAAATCCTTACTTGACATCTGCAGCTCCGTTTACAACTTTGGTCCCATCTGAAGGTTCTGGTGGACATAAGTTCTTGGAGGACACTATTCTTCCTACTGTAGGTACCCTTTCCAGATTTAAAACGTATAGAGCGCTGAGGCCAATGACTGCTGTGTTCTTTAAGGTCTTTTATGAAAAATGGTGCCCATGCTGATAATGGCAAATGCTTGGTTCTCCTGAAGAACAGGCTGGGGTGGTTTCTTAACACGTAGTTGACTCCTTATTCATGGCTTTCATATTTGTGAACTCTCCCTACTTCTATTTTGAAATCCCCCAAACTAGTAGTTTGTTCCAGGATATGTTCAGAATGGTAAACATTTCCAGTGCTCTGAGGGGCCGGGGATATGGCTCAGTCAGCAAAGTGCTGGCTGTGCGAGATGAGGTCCTGAGTTCAATCCCCAGCACCCACTAGAGACCTAGGTGCAATCGCATGTGCTTATAGTCTCAGGGATGTGGAGACAGGAGGCTATCTGTGGCTCACTGTGGAGATAGGGCTATCTGAGGCTCACTGGCCAATCTAGGCAAACTGGTGAGTTCTAGGTTTAAAAAGAGATCCTGTCACAAAAACAAACAAACAAACAAACATGACGGACACTGGGTGTTGGTGGCACACGCCTTTAATCCCAGCACTCAGGAGGCTGAATCAGGAGGATCTTTGAGTTCAGGGCCAGCCTGGTCTACAGAGTGAGTTCCAGGACAGCCAGGGCTACACAGAGAAGCCCTATCTTGAAAAACAAAACAAAAGAAAAAATCTTGATGGAGAATAAATTAACTAATTAAAAGATAAAGAGGATGAAATCTGATGTTGACCTTTGGCCTCTACACTCACACACACACACACACACCATATTCACACTCATACACACCCCACACACCCACATACACACACACACGCACATACAGAGTCACCTGGCACACAGGATCTCTGTTGAGATTGGCCAAATCCATTCTGTATTTCTTCTTTTTTTCTTAAACTTTATTTTATATGTATGGGTATTGTGTCTGCCTATATGACTGTATAGCATTATGTGTACCTGAAGAAGGTATTAGATCTCCTGGAACTGGAGCCACAGACAGTCATGAACTGTTATGGGGGTGCTGGAATTGAACCCCAGGTCCTCCAGAAGAGCAGCGAGTACTCCTAACTACTGAGCCATCTCTCCTGCCCATGTATCTTCTTGTAGCTGTCTCCTTCTAAACAAATGTTCTTTTCTTGTGACACTTTCTTGTCTCGGAAAGATTTATTTTTATGTGTGTGTGAATGTGTGTGTGTGTGTGTCCGTGTCCACAGAAACCAGAAGAAGGCTTTGATCCATTGGAACTGGAATTACAGGCAGTTGTGGCTTTCTGCCGTGGATGCTGGCAACTGAACTCTGGACAGTATGGTTGTTGTTTTTTTCTTTTTTCTTTTTCTTTTTGAGAGAGTGGCTTATTTTGCTGTTTAAAATAACTAGCAGTGTTTGCCTAGTAGTCCAGGCCTGACATCCCAGCTACTTCAGCAGCTGAGGCAGGCAGATTGCAAGTTTAAAGCATGTGTTGGCTACAAAGTGAATTCAAACCTGGCCTGGGAACTCAGTGAGACCCTATCTCAAAACACAGCGTGAGAAGAGAACTGGAGATATGACCTAGAGGTAGGGCACCTGCCTGCGTGAGGCCCTGGGGCCCAACCTTAAAACCACAAGAGGGAACAACCAAACAGGATGGGATAGCTCAGAGCACAGGGTGGATGCACTGGTTTCTGCGTCAGGACCTTCTATAGGAGACGCTGTTCTCAGCAAGTTTCTGCCTCTGAGTTATGGTGCTGCTGGTTTTGAGGTCAAGGTTGGTGAATCTAATCCGTGGTCTAAATTACGTAGGAATGCAGGAGGCAAGGCTATCTGGTGATAAGGAGACCAAAGAGGTGGCAAAACACTCAAAGGGACCCAACTCTGTATCCCCAGAAGCCATGGCTGAGCGTTCCCTAATTCAGGGTTCAAGTGGCTTCACAGAGCACAACTTGCACACAGCACACGCGTGAGTGTGGAGCCAGGACGACAACCTTATTGTTTGGTGTGGGTGTCTCACTGAACCTGGAGCTCAATGACTAGATAGACATAGCAGGCTGGACGGCCAGAAGCCCCGGGACCCTTAGGTATCTGACTCCCCCGCAATGGGATTACAACTACATGCTACCACGATGGCCTCAAATTTAGAGACCCACCAGTTTCTGCCTCCTGCTGGGACTAGCCACGTGTGCCACTGCTCTTCACGACTCCGCCTGGCTTTAAAAACAAAACAAACGAACACAAGGGGGTATTGGACTCAAGTCTTCACACTTGCATAGCAAGTGCTCCACTGAGCAATCTTCCCAACCCTTAAAAAAAAAAAAAAGGAACTACTGATTTCAGTTTTAGGCAGAAAAGATGGCAAGATGGTGCAGGCGTCTCCACATCTGACTTAGGCTCCCTCCTCCATTTTTTTTAAAATATTTATTTATTTATTTTATTATGTATATAGTATTCTGTCTGTGTGTATGCCTGCAGACCAGAAGAGGGCACCAGACCTCATTACAGATGGTTGTGAGCCACCATGTGGTTGCTGGGAATTGAACTCAGGACCTTTGGAAGAGCAGGCAATGCTCTTAACCGCTGAGCCATCTCTCCAGCCCCCCTCCTCCATTTTTGAATGTGTCTTTGTGTTCAGTTTTCATAAGGGGTGGCCAGGTGCTGTCAGAAGCAGGCACAGTAAGCTTACTAGGAGAACCCTCCAGCATGACCTTGCTCCTAAGAGGAGAGTTAAGTTCTTGTGCGTCGCTTTGCCGGTTCCTGATGTCAACACTCCCCCTCAAAGCTATCTCTTCTCTTTGCTGGGCTCCGCCCACTCGCAAAGATGGGCGCCCGCTGTACATCCTGCGCCTGGGCCAGATGGACACCAAAGGCCTGATGAAGGCAGTAGGCGAGGAGGCGCTGCTGCGGCACGTGAGTGGATCCTTGGCTGGCGTCGGAGGGGGCGGGCTGGGGGCGGAGCAGCATACCCAGCTGTTCTCAGTACCATGCCTGCCTTCTAGGTTCTTTCTGTCAATGAGGAAGGACAGAAGAGGTGCGAAGGGAACACGAGACAGTTTGGCCGACCCATCAGGCAAGAACCCGAGTTGGGGACGAAATCCCCAAAGCAGGCTAGCTAATGCTGACTGCGCATGTGTGGGGCGAGGTAGCTGGCTAGGCACTGTGCGACAGTGCTATCCCCTAATTCTTACAATAATCTGCTGAGGCAGGACTCCTGGCCTGGGTTTTGCTGGTGGAGAAATCGGGACTCTGGCTGAGATAATTTGAACTGTTCCTGGCTGGTTCCACGCTTAGCTCCATAGTTCCTCCCCTTTGCTTCTTCTTCTTCTTCTTCTTCTTTTTTTTTTTTTTAATTTTATTTTTCGAGACAGGGTTTCTCTGAAGTTTTTGGTGCCTGTCCTGGAACTAGCTCTTGTAGACCAGGCTGGCCTCGAACTCACAGAGATCCGCCTTCCCCTTTGCTTCTTAAGGCCAGCCTTCCTCAGCTCCGATGGGACCTGTCTCCTCTTAGGGACCCATTGTCCCCCTCTTCCTCCCGCACATTTCCATTCCGGGGCTGAGTAACCTACAGGGACAGTGAAAGTGTCCCATGTCCCTGCTTCCAGCCCTGCCTTCCTGAGCCCTTTGCTCCATTCCAGGTGCCTGCGGGGGAGGAGGGGAAAGGCGGTGCTGGAGGCCCTGAGAGGTGGCAGAGCCAGGTAGAGCCCCAGGTCCCGTGTCTGTCACAGCTCCTGGACCTGCCTACTGGACCTCGAGGGCCTCAACATGCGGCATCTGTGGCGGCCGGGGGTGAAGGCCCTGCTGCGGATGATCGAGGTGGTGGAGGACAACTACCCCGAGACCCTGGGCCGGCTGCTCATCGTGCGTGCGCCCCGCGTATTCCCGGTTCTATGGACGCTGGTGAGATCAAGAGCCAGAGTGGGGCCACAGTGGGTGAATCCTCTCCCTGAATGATCGGGCAGAGATGATGCAGATCCAAGGTTGTCAGGCTCCATTCCTGGAGATGGACAAATAACTGGATTATGGTAGGGGTTTATGACATGACGAATGGACCAAAAGCCTATAAATCATGCTTTTTTTTTCTTTTTGGTTTTTCGAGACAAGGTTTCTCCGTGTATCCCTGGAAGTCCTGGGACTTGCTTTGTAGACCAGGCTGGCCTTGAACTCACAGAGATCCACCTGCCTCTGCCTCCTGAGTGCTGGGATTAAAGGCGTGCGCCACCACCGCCCGAATCCCGCACTTTTTAATTTTATGTTTTTGGACATAAGTGTTTATTCATGTGGGTGCACACCTGTGTCAGGTGCATGTGCACGTATGTACATTTGTGCAGCAGTCAGAGGTCGACCTTGGGTGTCTTTGAGACAGGATCTCTCACTGAACATGGAGCTCACTCATTAGGTTAGGTTAGCGGGCCAAAGAGTCCCACGGATTCAGGCCAAGCCCTAAGCACTGGGTTGACAATTGGGTGCTCCCAAACCCTGCTTTTTTTTTTTTTTTTTTTTTTTAACATGTGTATTCTGGATTTCAAATTCAATTCCTCATGCTTGTGTGACAAGTACTTTACTGGCTGAGCCATGTCTTTAAAAAGATAAAAACAGCTAGCTGTAGTGGTGTACACCTTTAAAACCAGGACTCATGAGGCAGAGGCAGGAGGATTTCTGTAAGTTCTAGGTCAGTCATATATATATATATATATATATATATATATATATATATATATATATATATATAGTGTTTCAGGACAGCTAGGCCTACATGGTGAAATCCTGTGTCAAAAAAAAAAAAAATCAAGTCAGTAGCCTTTTCAAAACAAAGCAAAAAAACCCAAAACCAAAAACTAAAGTAAAAACAAACACAACCAAACCAGAAAAAAAAATGAAATAAAGCCAACCAGTAAAATGACCTATTCGATTTTCTGCTCTATGACTTTGGCCCCACCCACAGGTCAGCCCCTTCATCAATGAGAACACCAGGCGGAAGTTCCTCATCTACAGCGGCAGCAATTACCAGGGCCCTGGCGGCCTGGTGGACTACCTGGACAAGGACGTGATCCCTGACTTCCTGGGAGGAGAGAGCGTGGTGAGTCTGTCTGTGGTCCTGGGTCCCAGAAAGGGGCGGGGCAGGAGCCTGGGGCCAGGAAGCTGATGGACAGCACTTTAGGGGATCCCGCCCCACTTCCTCTCGCCAATGGGAGATGCTGGCTTTAAGAGGGGATAGGCCTGGTTGTAGAAGCTTCCCCAGAGAGGTGACATCTCTTGAGGTGGGGGGGTCTTCCTTTGGTTCTTTTAAAGGCAGCGAGGGCAGGACAGGTGGTACAGCATTTAAGAGTACTTGCTGAGGCTGAAGAGATGGTTCATCAGCTAAGGACACTGGCTGCGTTTCCTCAGGTCCTGAATTTATTCCCAGCACCTACATGGTGGCTCACACCAGCTGTAACTCCAGTGTCAGGCAATCTAGTGCCCTCTCCTGGCCTCCATAGGCATTGCATGCATGTGGTACATAAACACGCTGACAGAAAACATCCATCATACACATAGAAATAAATGTTAAAACATTGCAAAAAGAGCACTTGCTATGCAATTTAAGGATCTCATATAGGAAGGCAGGAATTCGCAAATGCACAGATCCAGGGCAGACAGATGCAGGAGGACAGAGGTGGCTTGTTGGTTTCTAACCTTGCTAAGAGAATTGAGCCCCGGGTTCAGGGAGAGACCCTGTCTCAAAGGAATAGACGGTGTGATGGGAGACCCCCCAATACCCTTTTTGGCCTTCCCCTACATGTGTGCCGTGTGCATAAATTCACACACACACACACACACACACACACACTAAATAAATAAACATCTTTTTAAAGGTAGTAAGTGAGCCAGGCCCAACCCATGTCCCCTCCAGCTGGGATGCTCAGGGAAAGCAGTGTCTGGACTCCCTTATGCCTCCCAGGAGGGCAAACCTGGTCATGCTCTCATTCCCATGGCCATCTGTGGGCACACTCATCGGTCCCCCAGCACAAAATGCTGCACAGACGCTTGTCAGTGAAATGGTTTGCTTAGGAACTTTGTTCAACTTGACTGCTCTGTTCTCGTGACACAGATGAAGGATTTCTTTTGGGTGACTGACCTACGGCTCTCTCAAGGACTTACCGAAGGACAGTGGGCAGCGACTGGCCTGCTATCCATCCTCCCTTTTTGTCTTCAAAGTGAAATAAGGAAACCTGTGTGCCTATGCTTGGGGTCTGAGGCTTGGCCTTCCAGGGCACCTTTCTCTGGGAGACATCTATAGAACTAGACAGGTCCACACTGGTCAGTGCCCACTGCTGAAGGAAAGATGCTGCCCCCACTTAGAATGTATTGCAGAAGAGGGAACCACACCTAGCCAGACACCATGAAAAGGGCCAGGAGGGGGTCTCTCGGTCTCTCTCTCTCTCTCTCTCTCTCTCTCTCTCTCTCTCTCTCTCTCTCTCTCTCTCATTTTGTGTGTGCGCACACAAATACCACATCATGCATGTGGAGGTTGAACAGAGGCCTGCAGGAGTGCGTTCTGAAAAATGGAACTCAGGCTCAAACTTGAAGACGGGTGCCCTTAGGCACTGAACCATCTCACCAGACCCTGTTTGTTTTGCTCTTGAGAAGGGTCTCACTATTTAGTCCAGGCTGGCTCAGAACTTGGGGCCCCCCTTCCTGAATTCTGGAATTCTAGGCATGAACCATTATACTTGACCCAAACATAGTTTTGTGCCCTGGTCAGTCATGTTCACCCTGTGTGATCTTGGGAGAGCAGCCTGTCCCCCTTTATGGCCCCATCTTCCCTCTTTCCTTAAATGAGAAGAGTGTGTTTTACCCTGCTATTGGTTCTGAGGGCTCCAGAGGGTGGTGTCACAGGAGCCACTGCCCAATAGGGGTCACTATTCTAAGCTGTTTCAGGGCTCACAGGGCACCGAATGAGGCAACCCTGACCTGCTAACCGTTTTAGTCTTTGAAACCTCTCCTCAGTGTAACGTTCCAGAAGGAGGCCTGGTCCCCAAGTCCCTGTATCTGACCGAAGAGGAGCAGGAGCAGGCTGACCAGCTACGGCAGTGGAGTGAGACCTACCATGCAGCCAGTGTGTTCCGTGGGACTCCCCACGAGGTGCCACCTGGTCTGTGAGGGCGTGGGTGGGGCGGTGTCTTGGATCATGTTCCTTCAGATTGGTTGTGGGGTGATTCCAGTCTCTCAGTCTCTCAGCTCTGTCCAGGAAGCTTTGGGACATGGGATGGTTGCAGAATCCCTGGGTGCCCTTACACCCCTGGCACCTGCAGTTCACCCCAGGTGACCGGGCCTTTCAGGGAGAGGTGGGGTTCTGGCGGGGAGGGAATAGTGTATGTGCAGGTCATCCTGACCACAGGGAGACTGATAGATGACCAGAGAAGAACACCCTGACCTTCCACCTCTTCCACCTCTACTCCCCTTATGCAGGTTGCCGTGGAGATCCCAGAAGGAGAGTCAGTCATCACCTGGGACTTTGACATCCTCCGAGGAGACGTGGTGTTCAGTCTGTATCATGCAAAGCAGGCACCCAAGCTCGGTCCCCAGGAGCCTGGGGTTAGAGTCAGTGGGCAGCTGATCGACAAGAGCTGGGTCCTTGGGGTAGATTACAGCCGTGTAGAGGCGCCCCTCATCTGCCGGGAGGGCCAGAGCATTCAGGTGTGTAGGCATGGGCTTTGGGTACTGACTCAGCATGGGGTGTCAAGCATCCCTCCCAGGCCAGGTCTCTGGGGAGGCAGCTGTGGACAAAGAGGATATGCTCCCAGCTTCTGGGATCCTGCAGGGCGACTGGGGAGCGAGACCCACAGTGTCTGTGTAATAGGAGGTCCTTCTCCACCCCAGAAGGCTCCGTGAAGGGCGGATGGGCACTGAGCTAAGAGGCAGCTGGAAGCCAGGGAGAGGTCTTGGAGCTGCAGTTTCCCCACAAGGAAAAGAAACCATTAAAGGGCCTAAGTGACCTAAGTGAGGCTGGGGCCATAGCTCAATCAGTGAAGAGCTTGTCTTTCTTGTAAACACAAAGACCTGGGTTTGATCCTCAGAACCCATGTGGAAAAAAAGCCAAGTGTGGAAACACACTCAGGCACAAGCACATGCATACACATGGTGGCCCCAAATGGTTACCACTGGTGCCATTTAAATCAAACAAAATTTCTTGTCTCTAAATTTAGAAGGCCACAGGTCCAAAGTCAAGTAGCCTGCAGGGGTTTCCTAAAGGCTCGAGGAAGGGTTCTTTCTTGCCCCTTTGGTGGGTCCCTGGCTTGTCCTCGTTGGCTCTGCCCTCCGTGCCTCTGTTTTGTTCAGGTCCCCTCCCCTCTCTCCTGTAAGGATAGCAGTAGTTGTGTTTGGGATTGACCCTAAATTCTTAGATGAAAAACAGGAGAATCATCCAAATAAGGTCGTCTCTCTGAGGTTCTGGGTGGACATGGATTTGGAGGGACACTTTTCAACCCATGTAATCACCTCATGGTGAGTGAAGGATGGGGCTTTGGAACCCCAAGTCCCACTTTCCCATATGAGTTCATTGCAGAAGAGGGCCTTCAGGGTGGTCGGGGCTAGAGAGGTGGAGGGGATGTCCCAGGTGGAAGAAATGGCAAGGACTACACTAGAGAAAGAAGCAGGAGATGCCATGGGCTGGGATGAGTTGTGGAGCCAGAGGAAGCCTGCACAAATGGAATGGCCCCCAGGTCAGCAGCCAGATCCAGCACCCCAACACCCTGGCCTCAGAATCTTCCCAAACACCCCTACTACGAAGTTTTGAATGTAGGGCTGGGAGTCCACATCTCCTGCCTCCTATGATTCTGGCATGAAGGTTTCCATGGCAGCTGAGAATCTATGGGTCTAGGGTCAGAACATGAATGTGTTGTGAGCTACCATGCTCATTCCCACAATCTCCCCATGAGGCCACTGTTACAGGCAGTGTTATACCCCTGCACACACACACATTCACTCTCTCAGATGCACACATGTACATATTCGCATGTACACACATATTTACACATATACACATACATATACATTTACACATAAACACACACATGCACATATATGCACACAGAGGCACCCAGCCACCCAAAACACATAAATTGAAGATGTGGAGCATCTTCAATTTCTCCCCCCTTTTCACATTTAGTTTTAATTTTTCACATAGACACATACACAGATACACTGACACACACAGACCCCCTCACACATTCTCTCTCTCTCTCTCTCTTTCTCTCTCTCTCTCTCTCTCTCTCTCTCTCTCTCTCTCTCACACACACACACACACACACACACACACACACACAGAGTGAGAGTCCTCTGTGGAGCCTTGCAGATCACAGCCAGCTCCCCACCATCCCACCGAACACCCCCACAGTGTTTCCTCAGAGCTGCCCCCCTCCAACCTTCCCAAGTCCCCCTCCGTGTCCATCCACACAGTCTCCCTAGCACCCCCTAGTGGCTTCTCAGAAGCCCTTGGATTGTAGAACTCATCAGCTGAGACAGCGTTCCACAAACCCATCTGCTGCCCTGAACCCCTACACCCTAGTATCTCCTCCCCTACAGTAAGCAGGAAGCTCTGGTCCCTGGGATATGGGCAGTCACCACAAGGAGGCTTTGGGAAGTGCTTATATAGGATTTCCTGGGGTATTGGAAAGGACCAAATAGAAGGAGTCTCCTTTCCCAAGGCTGGCACAAAAAATCCATGAAGGCTCAACCTCCCATCTTGTCTCCAGGAGAACCCAATTCCCCATCTTGTCCTCAGGAGGGCCCAGTGGAATGCAGCTCCCCAACCTGTCCCCACCTTGTTTCCAGGGGAACCCATTTCTCCATCTCTTCCCCAGGAGAACCTGGGCTTACTGTGGGTTCTGTGTTTCAGGGTTCCCATGTGACTCAGTGGCCTGGCACCTACCTGCTCCAGTGGCAGATTCACAGCCCCTCTGAGAGTGTAGCCTGCAGCCTCCCTGGTGTGGATGATGTCCTGACGGCTCTGCACAGCCCTGGCCCCAAGAGCAAACTGCTGTACTACTGTGAAGTGCTGGCATCCCAAGACTTTAGGTAGGGGAGGCCTGGGACTCCCTCCTGCTCTGTGATGGCTGACTGATGATGCAGTGGCTTGGGGTTGGCTTCTCTTGGGTGGACATCAGTAGCCCTCTCTCAAATGCTGACCCTTCACGCTCTGTAGAAGCAGACCCCTTTCAAGGATCTCAGTGCACCAGGCCTGGGAAAGACCCTTCACCCTTAGAGTCCTCAGTTTGTAACTACTCTAAATATTCTAGAACAATGTCTTGCAGATTGCTACTTTGGGTGACTAAGATACCCCCCCCCACACACACACACCGAGCTTCCCAGTTGCCTTGTGCTGCTAAACAGGAAGCACTAAAGATGCCACCCGGCACACAGTAGGCACTCAGAAGTGGATGAAGCAGGCAGCCTGGATGTGGAGCATCTTCAATTTCTCCCCCCTTTTCACATTTAGTTTTAATTTTTCACTAGTCTTGAGTCAGGGTCTCACGAAATATAGGTTGGCTTTGAGGTCACTATGTGGCTGAGAAAGACCTTGAACTCCTGCCAAGTGCTGGGATCACGTGTGTGCACCTCTACACCTGGCTTTAGGTGGTACTGGGAACCAAGCCCAGAGATTCGTGCCCGCCAGGCAAGCACTTTGCTGATGGAATTATGCCCATTCCCTTTAGTTTTATTTGTAGAGAATGAGTGTAGCTATATGTGGTAGCATATAAAAGGCCAAGACAGGAGGATCCCAAGTTTGAGTCCAGCCTTGGCTACATAATAAGAAACTATCTCAGGAAACCAAAAGAAACTAGAAAGTTTTTTTTTTTTTTCTGGCCATATCTTATCTGTTATCTGGAGTGGGGTTAACTGGACAGAAGGTCCATCTTGGTAGCCCAGGCTGACCTGGGCCTCAAATGCTCCTACCTTGACCTC
Organism: Chionomys nivalis; assembly: GCF_950005125.1. Lineage (NCBI taxonomy): Eukaryota > Metazoa > Chordata > Mammalia > Rodentia > Cricetidae > Chionomys > Chionomys nivalis. The sequence goes on along the minus strand of NC_080092.1, from coordinate 9,771,193 downwards.
TTGAGTGCTGGGTTTGCAGATTTGTGCAACCATACTTAGTTGTTTTTTGTTTATTTGTTTTGTTTCTTTTTGTTGTTGTTGGTTTTTGGTTTTTTGAGACAGGGTTTCTTTGTGTAACAGTCCTGCCTGTCCTGGAACTCGTTTTGTAGACCGGGCTGCCTCGAACTCACTGAGATCCGCCTGCCTCTGTCTCCTGAGTGCTGGGATTAATGGCGTGCACCACCACCGCCAAGCTCCGTACTTAGTTTTGACTGAAGAAAACCAGAGAACAAACCTGGAACTGAGATTTCCCAGGCTATGGGTTTTTTCTGCTCCATTCTAGTCAGCATAGCTCCTGGCTGCAGTCAGCCTAACTGGTCTCTGCGAACGAGTTGCAGGGAGCTGGTTGCTCCTCTCTGCTTGTGATGGCATTACTGAGTTTCCCCTCTGCATTGGTTAGCCCCTGGAGGTGGTTAGCATTCTTGAGGAAGGAGCCCTGGGGCCTCATTTGCGGTATTAACAGCTTTTGCCTGGAAGATAACTTAAGGTGTACACACGCTTCTTCCCCAGGGGCTCCATGTCCAGCCTTGAATCCTGCACCAGCCGTTTCTCTCAGCTCAGCGCCACCACCTCTTCCTCCTCCTCTGGCCAGTCCCATAGTGGCTCAGTGGTGTCCAGATAGCTGGCTGGGAACCTGCTGGCAGCCCAAGTGCCTCTGGTATCAGTGTCCAGGCTGAGAAGAGAATCAGTCCAGACACCTGGGCCCATGCTGGATACAGACGATGCCACAGCTGGGGTGTGGGGACTCCCACAGCAGAGATCCACCTCTCTGCCTGTGAGCTGAGGGAGCCTTACTTCTCTGCGCATGAGCGGACAAGGACAGACTTTCTTTTAAAAGCTGAGACCTCATGGATACTCCATCTCCTCCTATGTCCTGGATCTGGAGTCTAGGGCTGGGACCAGGACTGGGCCCCTTCTCACCATTTACTGTGCTTCTAATAGGTTGGCTCTTTCCTCTGGGAGGCCTTTTCTACCATGGGATCATCACTGTTGGGCATCCTCCGCTATCTCCCAGGAGAGTGCAAAGGAACGGCCCTTCCCAAAGTTCTAGTCCACTCTCCTTAGCTTGCTGGGGCCCGGGTCCATTCTGAGCCTATCACAGTTGCCAGGGAGTGTGAAGGGCACTTGATTGCCAGCACGGTCATATAGCCAGTCTGGACCAATCACTGTGACTTGGGGGACTACAGTGTAGTGATTGGCCAGCCTGGATTACGGAATAGTGCTGGGGCCAATCACGTGGTCTGGAAAGGGCTAGGTGGGCTGAAGGACTACTGGGGATGGGTCGCCTCGAGATGGAACCTTAGTCCTTAGTGCCTGGTTGTTTAGCTGTTTGTGGCTGAGCACAGTCCAGGGAGCTGCGATGGGAGTCAGGGCTCCGCTTCCTACAAGAAACAACCCACCATGGACTGCTTTTCTGCCTTCTAGTCTGGGACGCACCTTACCCTGACTCAGGAACATAGGGAGCCTAGGGCTTCTGCCTAGTTCTAGGCAGTGATGGGGTGTTGGGGTGACTCCAGCCTCTCTTGTTCCCCTCCAGAGTCTCTTCTTCCCGAGGTGCGGCTCCTTTATGATATTAAAAAAAAAACAAAAACAACTAAAACCCTGCCCGGTGGTGGTGATACACACTTTTAATCTCAGTACTCGGGAGGCAGAGGCAGGCAGATCTCTATGAGTTCGAGGCCAGCCTGGTCTACAGAGCAAGTTCCAGGGCAGGCTACAAAGCTACACAGAGAAACCCTGTCTCAAAAAAAAAACCAAACCCCAGCACTCGGGAGGCAGAGGCAGGCGGATCTCTGGGAGTTCGAGGCCAGCCTGGTCTACAAGAGCTAGTTCCAGGACAGGCACCAAAAAAGCTACAGAGAAACCCTGTCTCGAAAAAACCAAAAAAAAAAAAAAAAAAAAAAAAAAAACACCAAAAAAAAAAACACCCCCCCCAAAAAAACAAAAAATAAACCAAACAAACAAAAACAAACACGACAAAACAAAAACACAAAAACAAACTCTAAAACCCTTTCTCCAAATGTCAGGACTCTCCTGGTCAGCAGCACAGGAGGACTTAGTTCAGGTTGGGTCTGGTCTCAGCATGGTGCTGGGAATCCCCTGAGGGTGGAGGTGGTTGTCTCTGTCCTGGAGTTGCTCTGACTCCGGAACTCCCAAGATTGATACTACTTTCCCAGATCTTCCATGGGAGACTAGTGGGTCTTCTTGGAGACCAAGGACTTGTTCTTTTCATTTCCTGGATCCACAGAGGTTGAGGTCACTGCTTGGTGACCTCCTCTTAGTTGCTGCCTTTCTTTGGCATTTTTGTATTTTGCCTACAGTGTGGCTTAAAACTTGAAGCACAGCAAAAACAGAAGTCAGGATTTCTGGTTTTCCTTAACCCACATCCGTTTCCATCCCTACCAACCAGTGCTGACCTACACCACTGCCCTGGGTTCCACCCAACGGAAGCTCTGTGCACAGTCTCAGGCCAGTCTAGCCCAGAAGTTCCTCATTGCTTGTCAGCCAGCCTTTCTTACATTTTGGGGTCACTTCTACAGCTTCCGGGGCTAAGGGGTGGTTTCCGGCTGTGGGGTGAGGTGAGCAAGTATAGACTGCATGCCTGCACCTGCCCCAAATCCAGAGCAGTAGGAGAGGGACCATTGAAGGAAGAACCTTCCACTGATGGAAAACCTGGCCAGAATTCTTCCTTGTTCTCCTCTTCAGGAATAGCAGTGAGACACGGGACTGCAGCATTGTGTGTGTGTGTGTGTGTATGTGTGTGTGTCCATCTTCCAGAGAGACACTGAAAGCCAGTTGTCTCCAACTCACCAAGAGCAATTGGTGATCTTTTCAGTGATCTCTATTGTTTTGATTATTATTGTTGTTAATTATTTGCTGTCATTGCAGTGAGGCTCAAACCCAGGCCTTGTTCATGCCAGGAAATCACTCTGCCGCTGAGCTGTAAGGCCCATTGCTGTGGTGACTGTTTTGTTTTTGTTTTGACTTGGTTTCTTGTGTCCTGGCCTTGAACTCTACATAGGCTAAGGATGAGCTTGAACTCCTGGTCCTTCTGCTTCTGCCTCTAAAGTTTTGGGATTACCTGTGTGTGCCTCTACATCGATTGTTTGAAGGTCTGGGAGCTGAACTCAGAGCTTCATACATGCTGGGCCAGTGCTCTACCGCCGCACCTCAATCCCAGCCCCGCTCAGTGATCTTTAAATGAGCTCTACCTGACTCTCAAACCAAAGTGTTCCCCTAGATGTGCTTTGGGGAGAAGCTGTCTGGCAGCCTTTGCACATTTCCCCTCCAGACAGTGAAGAACAGAGCACGACAGAGTCTTGAAAGGCTGTGCCTCTCCTGTCCCCCAACAAAGCCGTCAAACAAGAAGAATCCCTTGTCCTTTATTTGGGGTGGTGGAAAGGGGTCTGACCACAGGTATGGCTAGATTCAGCAGAGCTCTCAGCTGCACCTAGGCCTCTTGACTCCTCGTCTCTTTGCCCGTTGGCCTCCTGTCCTCTCTCTCTGCTGACAGGCAGCTCCAAGCCTGTACCCCCAGGGTTTCCAGTGTCTAAGAGAAAGACGGGTCCCTAACTACAAACTCCTAAAAGATTCTGACTGACGCTGCTCATGTCATACACATACACAGACTAGCAGGGACTGGGGAATAAGAAGTCCTTCTGGAGGAAAGCTGGGTCATAGCACCTGCAGATGGCTGTGGTGGCATCCACTGTGTCCTTCTACACTGGCACTCGGGAAAGCCAGCAATAAAAATAGCCCGAGGGTGCTTGGGAGATGACTCAGCTGGCCAAAGGGCTGCTGCGCTAGTATGAAGACCTGAGCAGTCGTGGAAAGCCAGATGCGGCGGTGCACACTGCAGTCCCAGTGCTGAGTGGAAACAGGAGGATGCCTGGCACTCAGTAGCGGGATTCGTGAGCTCCAGGCTCAAGGAGAGACCCTGTCTCAAAGAGTAAGGTGGAGCACAAATGTTGAAGACGCCTGATATCAGTCTTTGGTCTCCACATGTGCACACACATGTATCACACATGCACAAAAGATGTCATCTTCAGCCTCTACATATGCACACATATACATCATACACATGTGTAGAAGGCACCTAATGTCAATCTTCGGCTTTCACATGCACACACGCATCACACACATGCACAAAATGTCCCCCAGGAGGGCCTGCCAAGCTTGTGCCCTTTCCCTTATCCCAGGATAGACAACCACATGGTGTGGGTTTCTTCCTCCACTTTGTTCATTATCCCCCTGTGGCCAGATCAGAGCGATCTACACCAATATGACTTCTTGAAACCCCAGACTTTCTTTCACTCGCTGTGAAATCCTGTGCAGGTGACTTTCTCTGTGCCTCAGTTACCCCATCTGTAAGATGGGGATGGCAGTGCCTACCTCACCAAGTCACAGCGGGACAGAGGACGTGACCGGCAAGGCCTCCACACACAGAACGCACTTGGTGAGTCCAGTCCTGGCACACTCAGGGAGAGACCTGTTGGGATCAGGGGAATTGAAGAGGTGGCTGTGTTTCTATCCTGGAATCCCTGGATGTTTCTCTTAACTCTGAAAAGCTAACCAGTCAGCAACAACCACATCTTCCTGTTCAGTGAGAAACAGGGTATTTGCTTGATCCTAGGATTTGACAAATGCATTAAACATTTTATGTTTGAATATCATCTGCTGTCAGTTTCTTAGACCCCTGGTGCCTGTCCTGGGTCAATTCCAGAATTTCTTAGCTGTAGCCACATGTGGCGGGGGACACCTGTAATCCCCAGTGGGGAAGTGGAGGCAGGAGCATTTCCACACATTTGAGGCGAGCCTGGTCTGTGTAGCGAGTTCCAGGCCAGCTTGGGCTGCAAGGTGAGAGACCCTGTTTCAAAAAACAAAACCCCAGACTCAGACCATTTCTCAGCTGATTTTTCTGAGGGTCTAGCCACAGCTGATCAAAAGTGCAAGGCCCCGCCCAAGGCTTGGCCTTCCCTACTCACAGCTAAGAGCTGGGTGCTGGTTACTGTGTGGAAGGAACATCATGGGGCTGGGACGTTCCTCTGTGTGATGTCTTAGAACTCAGCGACAGCATCCCAGCAAGGAGGACAGTGCTCACCTGCTACCCAGCATCCCGGGAAGGAGTACGGTGCTCACCTGCTACCCAGCATCCCGGGAAGGAGTACGGTGCTCACCTGCTACCCAGCATCCCAACATGGAGGACGGTGCTCACCTGCTACCAGTCACTCATTCATCGCTCATTTACCTGCTCACTCATTCATTCTCCCGTGGATTTCTCTGCAGCCACAGAGACAGGTGCACCAGAGGAAGACAACCCCCAAGAGGGCACAGGTTGGGCTCACGGCTGAGCTGCTGGCCCTGCTGACGTCTGCCTCAGCCCTCAGCCCTCCCCTGAGGCCTCCTCTGGGAGTCTGGGTAAGAGAGAGCAAAACCTGCCCCAGTCTCCCTGCGGCCCAGAGCTACTCCTGGGGAGCCTACCTCTGGGACATCAGGGCACCGTCTTGGCAGAAGCAGCCGCCGTGGGAGTTTGGGCAGGGCCTTGGTGGCAGGAGCCACAGCTGCTAGGAGGTAAGGGGGTTGACAGGGAGACAGAGGTAGCCAAGCTGATTACTCCTCGCCTGTTCCAGATCCTGCAGGACCTACCAAGATGTTGCCCAGGAAACATCATGTGAAACCCTTGAGCTCTTTCCTGAATTCCAGATTTTCCCAAGATACGAATTCCTTTGAGAATCTAATGAGCCATGGACACACACACATGGGTTTAATTTCTATATCAGGCTTTTAAATATAGAAAGTGGCCTTGGGCAGTGCCAATGTCCTCTTGATACAGGATACCAGCACTTTCTGGGGCCACCTCCTACGTAAACCACTTGCCTAGATCCTGCAGGGGTGGGCCAGCTACACAGGACTGTCATGAGAAGAAACGGAGCTGGGCCAGGCCTGGTGCTACACAACTGTAATCCTAGCTCTTGGGAAGCTGAGGAAGAGGATCGTGAGTTTGAAGACAGCCTAGGTTATATATCAGGACACTGTCTCAAAAACAAACAAACAGCGGGGCGGTGGTGGCGCACGCCTTTAATCCCAGCACTCGGGAGGCAGAGGCAGGCAGATCTCTGTGAGTTTGAGGGGAAGGCATCCAGACCAAGGGCAAGGGAAGAATGTCACTACTTGGTCACAGCAAGTCACTACCCTGAGTGACAGCAGGGGTGTCTGTGTGATCTCTTCTAAAGAGAAACCAAGCCGGGTGGTGGTGGCATACGTCTTTAATCCCAGCACTTGGGAGGCAGAGGAAGGCGGATCTCTGTGAGTTCGAGACCAGTCTGGTCTACAAGAGCTAGTTCCAGGACAGGCTCCAAAACCACAGAGAAACCCTGTCTCAAAAAACCAATAAATAAATAAATAAATAAATAAATAAATAAATAAATAGAAACCAAGAATTTGGAGTGCTGACTTTAAACACGGACAACCGAAGTAAATTGTATGGATGAGGGTGTGGCTCGGTTGACAGTGCTTGCCTAGCAAGCAGGAAACTCTGGGCTCCATCCTCAGCATTCCACATACTGGCTGTGGTGGTTCGGGCCTGCACTCGGGAACTCAGGAGGAGGAAGAGGTGGAAGGATCTGGAGTTCAAGGTCATTCTCAGCTATGTGGCAAGTAAGAGGCTGGCCTAGGCTTCAGGAGATCCTGTCTTGACAAAACCAAACCAAACCAGACTACTACCACTAGTGAGAAATGACTCCCATTGGCTCATATATTTAGGTATATAAGATAGTCATCAACCTGATTACAGGGGAAGGCCAGTTCAGGTACCCTCTCCACTATTGCTTAGATTCTTAGCTGGGGTCATCCTTGTGGATTCCTGGGAATTTCCCCAGTGCCAGGCTTCTCACTGACCCCATAATGGCTCCCTCTATCAAGATATCTCTTTCCTTGTTCTCCCTCTCTATCCTTCCTCCAACTCAACCACCCCATTCTCTCATGTTCCCCCCCTTTCCTTATCCCCTCCCCCCTCCCCTTTCACCCTCCTCTCTTTCCCTCATGCTTCCAATTTACTGAGGAGATCTTGTCTTTTTCCCCTTCCCGGTGGGATCCATGTATGTCTCTCTTAGGGTCTTCCTTGTTACCTGGCTTCTCTGGGGTTATAGATTGTAGGTTTGTTCTCCTTTGCTTTATGTCTAATAGCCACTTGTCTCATATATTTTAATACTTGGTTTCCAGTTGATGGAGCTGCTTGGGAAGGTTTAGGAGGTGTGACTTTGGAGGATGTATACCACTGAGATGATCTTTGAAGTTACAAAGCAAACCTCATGGGATTCCACTGTTTCTCTCCTGGCTCCCTCTTTCCCTCTCTGCTTGGTGGTCTGGTGGTTGCAGATCAAGATGCTATCTCTCAACTGTTTCTTCCTTCCTACAGCATGGACTCTGGCCCTCTAAAACCATAAGCCAAATTAAACACCCCCCCCTTTTTTTTTTGTTCTTTGAGACAGGATTTGTCTGTAGTTTTAGAGCCTGTCCTGGAACTCTTGTAGACCAGGCTGGCCTTGAACTCACAGAGATCCACTTGCCTCTGCCTCCCCAGTGCTGGGATCAAAGGCGTGCGCCACCACCGCCTGGCAACACTTTCTCTTTCTATATTGCCTGAGTCGTGTGTTTCATTGCAGCAATAGAAAGGTAACTAAGACAAAAGTGGGTACCAGGAGCTTTGTCTGTGATAGGTCTGACCATGCATGATGTTTTTTGGAGGAAGGAGGAAGACTCTGAACTTTGGACTAGGAAAATAGTTAAATGCTATAAACAAGACTTAATGGGCGATCCTAGTTGGAGTTTGGAGGACAGCAATACTAAAAGCAACGTGGCTATGAAGGCCTAGCACGAGAGGCTTCAGAAAAGAGTGACATTAGAAACTGGGGAGACACTCTCTATGGGGGTGCCATACTCAGACTTAATGCAGAGAGGAGGGGCTTGGTCCTGCTCCAAATTAATGTACCAAACTATCGACTCCCCATGGGAGCCTTTACCTGTTGGGAGGAATGGATGGGGGTGAGCTAGGGAGGAGATGATGTGGAGGGGGAAAGGGGGAGAACCTTGGTTGGAATGTAAAATGAATATAAAAAAATGAATGTTTAAAAAAGAAACTGGCAGAGAACACAATGCAATATTTTGGCAAAGGATATGACATTTCCTCTTGTCCAAAGAATTTACCTGAGGCTGCCTGGCTTGTTGGAGATTTCAAGATGGCCTACTATTGACTCTGCTGTTTAGTTATAGTAATCAATCACTCTTATGCAGGTCTAGAATGAAAAAGAGCAAGTGGGACAAAATAAAATAAAATCCACCATCATGGACTCTGCCACTCTGAAATCACAAGTCAGATTAAACGCTTTAACAGTTGCCTGGGTCATGTTTCATCACAACAATAGAAAATAGGATAACCATCTTTGGAAAAACGCTTAGGGCCAATCAAATCCTTGCTTTCAAAGTGTAACCTCGCCTGCAGCAACAACACTGATTAGAGCTTGCAGGAATACCGAACCAGGGCTCAGCGAGGTCCCGGGTGGCCTTATGCTTGGCCACATTTGTGTAGCACTGGCTAACAGAAGGCACTGGGAGTGGCTCAGACCCCCATGAGGACTCAGACCTGGTGGCTCGTTTTAGTATCCCAATTTATTCAAGTATTAGAAAATTCCTTTAGGGAGCAGAACAAAAATAGAAAGTCTGTAAACATGGTGACTTCCTTCCTCCCCATCGTCTTATGAGGAGCTTCCTGTGACAGGATGCAGAATTCTAGTTGGCAGTCCAGCAATGAGGCTACATAAAAGGCGGTACACCGTGGCTGAGCCGGGGGTAAGTCTCTCTATTCTCCCCCTGCACGTGGCCCAGGAGAGTTGGCCACTCTTATGATTAGGCTACAGAATTTCATTTGCTAGTTGCCTCCTGGGAGTCTTTGGCAGTGGTGAGACCTCTGTGGGAGACAGGTCTCTGGGCAGCAGACACAGGCAGGCGGGGAAGCAGGTGCAGGCTCTCCAGAGCTCCGTATTGCTGGCGTGGCATGGGCCACAGCGTGGGGACATGGCCAGGCAAGGAGTGGAGCGTGCAGCATCCATGCCAGTGGCCTCACATCCTTCCCCATAAAACTGAGGAGCAGGGACGGCGTTATCTGGGGCATGCCATTGGCAGCCCAGGTCTCTGTCAGTCCTTGAAGGGGTTGCAGGTGTCTTCTATCTGTTCCTTCTCTGCAGCCGGCAGCTCCCCATTCATCTCCTGCAGCGGGTGGTACACATAGTCCCCGTGGAGGTGTCGGTTCCGCTCTGCCTTGGAGCCCAGGATCAAGTTCACATTGACCACAGTGCTGATCAGCAGCAGGACAACAAGGATGAGGGTAAGTACCAGCCACGTGGTCCTAGGACAGAAGGGACTTTTGAGAGAGTGGCTGAGGAGCATTCTCGGGGCAGTCAGAAACCACTCGGGGAATGTTGGCCCAGGGGCTTGGGTGGGAACCGGGGCATACTGCAGACACATGCAGGGAATAAGAGAGACATTCTCTGATGTTTTAAGATGTTAAAAACATTTCAGAAGTTGGGGAAATAGCTCGTGATTATCTTATAGACATAAAGAGCCAAGTTTGATCACTAGAAGGTATACTTTTAAAAGCCAGGATCAGGGGCTGGAGAGATGGCTCAGAGGTTAAGAGCATTGCCTGCTCTTCCAAAGGTTCTGAGTTCAATTCCCAGCAACCACATGGTGGCTCACAACTATCTGTAATGGGGTCTGGTGCCCTCTTCTGGCCTGCAGGCATACACACAGACAGAATATTGTATACATAATAAATAAATAAATAAATAAATAAATAAATAAATGTATTTTTAACAAAAAAAATTAAATAAATAAAATAAAAGCCAGGATCAATGGTACACACTGCCACTGCACTGCTTGGGAGGTGGAGCTCCTGGGCCAGCTAGTCTAACCTAACCTTTGAGTTTCAGGCCAATGAAAAACAAGGCAGACAGCTACAAAGAATGTGTGCACATGTGTGCGTGTGTGCACACACACACATTCACACACTTCTAATGTGATCTTTGCTGTGTTCAGATGTCACTAATGTATTTTTTGAAGTACTGTACTGGAAGTTGAACCTAGAGCCTTGTGTATGCTAGGCAAATGCTCTATCATTGAGCTACTACCTTAGCCCCCATTTTTATGTCTCATTAAGTCGCCAGGGTTGGTCTTGAACTTGATTTGCAGTTCAAGCTGGCCTTGAATTTACTGTCTTCCCACTGCAGCCTCCTGGAGTAGCTGGGATGACAGGCTTATGTCTGAAGGCCCAGCTCATGAATCTGTTTATTTATTTATGGTCTTATGCATCCCAGATTGGCCTTAGACTCCTGATGACCTTAAATTTCTGATTCTCCTGCTTCCACCTCCCAAGTGCTGGAATTAAAGGCATGTGCCAGCACACCTGGCCTATAAGGGTTGGGGATTAGACCCAGAGCTTCCAGCATGCTAGTCAAACAATCTGCCAATTGAGCCTCACAATCCTTCCCATGAGCCCTCTGGGGATGGAGCTGGAGATCCAGGAAGCAGCAAAAGGAAGCAACAGCTACACAAAGCCTGAACACATGGACTAATTCAAAAGTGAGGTGAATCCTATCTCTACAGCCTGGCTTCAGACTGAGTTGAGTCTGTATGTCCAGGGAGATCAAGCCCATAGTCTGGTCTGGGTCCTTCTCCCTTGCACTCACGGATGCCAGTTTCATCCATGTCTACCCTCGATCTCACAAAGTAGATGATGATCTACAACCTCCAGGCTTAGCTGGTGCCTGGACAGATGCCAAGCTTCATGGATGGGGTGTGGGGGCTCGCCTCTGCTGAAACACCTACCTGGTGAAAAAGGCCAGCTCTCCTGCCCTTGGTGTGGCCTCCGTTGATTGGAGACACTGCTTTGCTGTAAGACACCAGACAGAAGATGCAGGGTTTGGGGAAGGTTTGCCTACCCCAGACCTGCCCCAAGGACTCCAGGAGGCCCTGTACCTTGCGAGACGCTGCAGTTGCCAGTCTGGGGGTCGCAGGGACACTGGTGATCACACTGGCAGGGACTCTGGCAACCTGGCCCATACCAGCCCAGAGGACACTCTGTGGAGAGGAAATAGTGGCAGACAGGTTTCACCTTAGAGAGCAGAGTCTACTGTTATTGGACAGCCTGGCTCCTGGATGTGTGCAGGGCCATGCTGAAAGAGATGTCCCCTCACCCCTGAGGTCAGCTCTCAAAGGTCAAGGTTGTGGTTCAGTTTCTAGAGTGCTTGCCTGATATGCATGGGACCCTGGGTTTGATTCCCAGTACCCTATAAGCTGGGTATGGTGGGAGGTGGAAGCAGGAAGCATCTGTTCAGGGCCATCCTTGGCTACATAGAGAGTCAGAGGACAGCCTGGGCTGCATTAGGACCCCATTTCAAATAAAAAACAAGCATATCACCTGACTTTAAGGGGGGCTCTAGAGCTGATGACCATAAAAGAAGGAAGAGACAGGGAATGGAAGTGTGCTGAGGCTGACCCTGGAGTGACACCATCCAGGCCTAGGAATACCAGGGGCTGACTTCAAGGTGTGAGGGACTTTGGTGGAACTTCTTCAGGGCTGTGGCCTGCCCACACCTTGTTTTTTGCTTGTTGGTCCTTGGAATTGAGTGGACAGTGCTGAAATACAGCCTCCTACTTGGTGGGAATTTTTCAGCAAATTCAGGGAGGACGTAAAGAGATTTGCATGTGAAGTGAGAAGGGGGTCTGAAGGCGACTTCCAAGCCAGAAGGGAAGGCATTGTGACAGCTGCGTGTCGCAAGGCCACCCTCTCCAGGAGCTTTTGCAAGCCACTGGTAGCACTCACCCTCACTGCAGTTGGATCCCATCCATCCGGCATCACAGCGGCAGCCAGCTGCAAAAGACCATGGAGGCCAGGTGAGGGCAGAGGCAGGCCTGGCGTGAGAGAACTAGGGTCCCACCAGAGCGCCACCCTCCTCGTGGGCTCCCCACTCACTCTCTGTGCACAGCCCATGCTGGCTGCAGTTGGAGGGGCCACAGTCTAGCTCGTTGCAGGCGGCACCCCGCCAGAAGCGGCTGGTGCATTCACAGCGGCCATCCACACAGGTCCCGTGGCCACTGCAGTTGGGTGGCTGGCAGTGGGGTTCATGCACACATACCACGGTGGACACACGGCGGGGACAGCGCCACATGTTGTCCTGACTGTGGGGGAGTCATTGTGAGGAGAGGTCTTGGCCTTGGTGCTGGCCTCTTAAGTCTCTGCTGCAGCCTGTGAAGGCTGCTCCAGCTTGCATCCATCTCCATCCTGACACTTGTGCTCCTGCATGTGTACGTACGTTCACACACACACTAGGGGATGCACATGTGCGTGTGCAAACAGAGTCAGGACAACCTTAGGTACCCAGCACTTATTTTATTCATTTTGTTGGTATCTCTCTGGCCTGGACCTTGCTAAGCAGGCTAGGATGGCCGGCCTGAGTACCAGGGTCACCTGTCTCCTCCTCCAAACACCGGGACTGCAAGCATGTGCCGCTCACATCTGGCTTTTAAATGTGGGTTCTGGAGCTTGAACTCAGGTCCTCTGCTTGCAAGGCAAATCTTTTTCCTGCTGAGCAGCAGCTCCAGCCTCTTGTCGGGCCATTTACAGGCTCTCCACCTTGCATACACTGTGCCTTCTGGGGGAGGGCTCACTCAGTGCTGGCCAGCCATGGCCTCGGCTCCTACTTCACTATCCTGACCACTGTCCCAGGTTTCGGCAGCACACTGAGGAAAGAGATCTTGGCTCACAGCCAGGCGGTGGTGGCACACTCCTTTAATTCCAGTACTCGGGAGACAGAGGCAGGTGGATCTCTGTGAGTTCGAGGTCAGCCTGCTTTACGGAGTGAGCGCCAGGGCAGCCAGGACTGTTACACAGAGAAACCCTATCGCCTGGCATAGAGCAGGGTCTCAATATTGACTGACTGAGACAGGTGAAGGTGGGCCGGGGCTTCCACTCTCACCAAGGTGGCGGAGGTGCTCTTACCAGTGATCTGAGGGGTAACTGGCCAGGCTCCCGTTGAGCACAAAGGTGGCAGAACCACCTCCATCCAGGTTGATGGCATTGACCACATCTTGTTTCAGTAGGAACTCCGCCATCTCCCATAGGTTGATGCTGTGCAGAGGGGGTGTGTAGCTGAGGTCAGCAGGTAAATACTATCACTCCTATTGGGGCAGGTGAAACTTCTAGAATGGCTCAAGCTGCCTTGTCCCACCCACTGCCCAGAAACTATAGGAAGGTGGGATCAACTGAGCACAGACATCCCTGAGGATTCCTGGGACTCACCCACGCTGCTCCGTCTGTCCATCTGCATGGAAGAGTACGAGCTGCCCGTTACGGTCATGACCCACAGCTGTCCTGGCCGATATCACATTCACAAATTTGCTAAAAGAACCTGAAGGAGAAGGGGCCTGGCTGGTTACCCAGACCTCCTGGGGACCCTCTGTGCTCTTCAACTTTCTCTCTTTTGACGGAACCTAACACCTTATGTATGCAAGGCAAGTACTGGATCACTGAGGCACACCCCAGCTCCACCTTCCGTGAGCCTCCATGACATAGACAGAAGACTCTTGGAGTGACCTCATTCTCCAGTAGAAACCTCCGTGTTGGTAGAACAAAACCAACAGGACTTGCATGAAGCCCTGGCCCTGTTTCTGTGGTTCCCCCTCACCGAGCAGCTACTGTCTGCCTTAGGGCCTTGCACTCTGCACTCTGACTGGGAACTGTATGCCTCTGCCCTGAGTTCTTCTGACAGCTTGTTCTTTTGATCCGAGACAGCCTCCTCAGTCATCCCCCCCACCCTGAAACAGCCAGAGACTCTCAGGACCAAAGCATCCTCTCTCACCCCAGCACTCTGCACTCTGGATGTGTGCACGCATGTGCACACGCCTATGGGGGTCAGAGGACAACCTCGGGTGTTGCTCCTCGGATGCCTTCCACTTTCTGTTTGAGACAGGGTCTCACCATGTAGGTTAGGTTATCTGGTATTCAGAGACCCATCCATCTCCACCTCCTAGCTCACTGTCCTGGGGACTGCAAGCGTGCACCCCGACACTTGACTTTTTATGTGTTTTCTGGGACCTGAACTCAGGCTCTCATGCTTTCAAGGCAAACACTTTACTGCCCAAGCCAACTCACCAGCCCACACCCAAGTGGCTCTTAAACTTGAGCATCTATCGGAGTCACCAAGGAAGACCCTGCACACTTGGGCTGTCGGGACTTAACCAGTGGTTCCTGAGTGGGAGCTCTAAGGCTGTGGTCTCATGGTTCTGCCTTTATAACAAGCTGCACGGCTGTGCGGAGGCCACTATCCCACAGATCTGCAGCACTTTTCTCGCACCTGTGCATCTGTTCCCCACCCATCCCCTTCCTCCTTCTGTCTTTTTCGGCACTTACCAACTCTTTCCAGCTTATTGCCAAATATTTCCCTCCGAAGGAAGACTGAAGTCCCACGACTCCCGCCATAGCGCTAAACACTGCACAGCTGCTCAGTAAATGTTTGGGAACACTGAAGAGTAACCAACTCACACTGTTCCCGGGTCTCAAGACAGCTGCTGCGGGGACCAGGAAGGTGGCTCAGAGGGTAAAGGTGCCCCTCGTCACTCTTGACAGCCTAAGTTCAACACTCAGGACTCACAGATGGAAGGCGAGAACGAGTTGTCCTCTGACCTTCCCCCCCCCACTATGGCATGTGCCCCCCTCCTCTGCACACACAAAGCAAATAAATCAAAACATAACAACAATAAGAAAGAAAGCACTACAGCTGTCTCCCTTCCTGACCTGTCTCCTGCGTCTCATCACACTCGATGGCTTGGCTCTCGTTGATGTAGATGCTTCCGTTGCGGACGAGCCACACAACTCCACTCAGCAGCTGCACGAATGGATTCACGGTGTCCAGGACCTCCTCCTCAGATAGGTACCTGGAAGCAGGAAGGCAGGAGGCTCACTCACGGTCAGGAGCAACTCCAGGTTTTTCTGTAATTTTCTTAACTCATTCACTAATTAGCAGCTGTTAGACTCTGCTGTCCTGGCTGCTTAAGCAAAAGTCAAACAGCCAATCAGTCAGACAAGCCTTATATCAGCACCAATGGTCTAGAACACTCCATAGAGATTTCAAGGCAGTCACGCAAAGACCGCACCAATTGCTCGGGTTTCTGAAGGCCTCAGTCAGGGCTGTTTGAAACAGTTTGTGCCAAACTTTTCGCTGGGTGATCCTGTAACCATTCAAAGGGAGAGAGTACCCCTTGGTAGCCTAATGGGTGCCAAAGAGGCAAGGCTGTGATTGGTGCAAATGCAAGCCTTTATTTGCATGCTAGGTGTGCTGTGACTGGTGCAGATACTCTTCTCTGAATGCACAACAGGTGTTCAGTTGAGTTGGGGAGTGAGCTGAAGATGCTCTCTTGTGCTGCCTCCCTGTGTGTCTACATTAGACACAAAGAAAGAATCTTCTTCTCTTGTCATCTTTAGTAACATGTACTGACCTGATAATACAAAGAGGTAGCACTACCGGACGGTGGTGGTGGGAGCCTTTAATCCCAGTACTTGGGAGGCAGAGGCAGGCAGATCTCTGAGTTTGAGGCCAGCCTGGTCTACAAGAGCTAGTTCCAAAACAGGATTGTTACACAGAGAAACCCTGTCTTGAAAAACCAAACAAAAAAGGAAGAAGTAGCACTGTGCTACAAATGGACAGAAGAGGCAACTGCTTGGCAGCTAACAAGTAGGAGGATGGACTGGAAAGATAGCTCAATGGGTAAAAACCTTTTCACCCAAGCACGAGGACTCGAGTTTAAAGTGGGGTGAGGCAGGAGCATCTGTAATCCTAGGGCTGGGGATGGACTGGGGAAACAGGAGGCCAGCTGGGGTTTGCTGGCCAGCCAGGTTAACTGAATCAGTGAGCTCCAGATTCAGACAAATAAGACAAGAGAACAAGAGAAGCCACTTGAAATCAAACGCTGGCCTCCACACATTGGCCCACACAGATGCACACATTCAAAAAAAAAAAGGAGGTGAGTGGACCATTATAGAAAGAGCAGTAGGGGTAAGAGACCGTGGCCATGGCAATAATCTAGCTGAACAGTCTGAAAGGCGAGTCCAAGAGGTGAACAAGAGAGACAGTGGACGTGTGGAGAGGATCAAACACTGAGGTTGAAGGACTGAGTCAGGGAAGAGAAACTATAGGCGCTGGTCACTGGAAGAACTTTTAGGGTCTGTGACAACTGAAGACCAACAGTTGTGGCCCTGGCTGCTATTGAAGGATGAAGATCGAGAGGCCTGAGCAGGCCCAGAAACTGCAACCAGGGGCTGCTAAGAACCGGGGAAAGCCCACTTTCCAGCCTTGGCAAAAATTGTTCATCTCATAAGAGAGCTTGGACACTAAATGGTGCAATCTTCTACTCCTGCCTGCCTGCTGCCACTTCTGGTTGCTGTCAAATTTCAGTGGTACACAAACTGGCAAAGAGGTCACTCGACAAAGAGGTCACTCGACAAGCACCTTACCTACCCAGGATTTCTATCCGCGATAGCAAAAGGTCTCCAGCTAGTTAGCTGTCTGGGACTTCTCCATAAACTATATATTATTTCCAATTGGTTCCATGGCTTCGCTGAACATGAAATGTTTGTTTTCTCTATTCCTAGGGAAAGTTCACTAAGGCACAAACTGTAAGTTCAGGCTCATGGTCGCCTACCCAGAGTCCAATACACGGCCTGATCAGAAGAGCAAGCATTCAGTGACACACGAGTAAAACTTCAAAGAAGCTGTCGGCGTCCCCACTCTTAAGGTGAATAATGGAAGCTTGGTTAGGTAATCTGGGCACGGAGGGATGGCTCTAATGCACATCGGAGACCCTCTGCCCGCGACATCCCCGGGGCTCCCCACCTCCTCACCCGGTGACCAAAGTCCCGTCGCGGCGGATCCCGAACTGCGCGTTCTGCAGCCCCCCGGAACTGCTCACCAGCTGCCCGTCGCTCACCACGTTCCCCAAGCACTCGCCGGTGCCCATGCGGAAGAAGCCACCGTTCTGGGCGACGAGGCAACCGGCCGGGACGGCTGTGTCCTCCACGGTGGAGCGGCGCTTCTGGGCGCAGCCTCCGGGTCCCCCGGGCTCCAGCACCGAGAAAGTGCTCAGAGGCGCGGCGACCCGTGTCAGGTGGCCGGCCACCGCGCGGCCCCCGAAGTGCGACACAAAAGTGCGCACGGCCGCGCGGTGGCTCGCGCCAGGGGTCGCGGGCGGCGGAGGCCAGCTCTCGTGCTCGCGGCTGCCGGCGCGCACCCGGGCGCAGTCCCGCGAGGGACGTGTGCGCTTGAGTGGGTATGGCAGCAGCAGGTCATCGTCGCGGGAAACCCTGCGGGGGACGGGGCGATCGTGAGCTCGGGGGGGGGGCTGTGCCCGAGAGCACGCAGAATAGGGGGACCCCAGCAGGGCGGCCCCGGCAGCTGCACTCACCCCGAGCCCAGGCTGCACCACGCCACTCCGAGCAAGCAGAGCAGCGAGAACAGGAAGAGCAGCCCGCGCCTCCTGGGCGCCGCCATATTGGATCGGGGCTCCGGTCACGTGGGACCGCCCCACGTGACTCCAGGCTAGCTGGTGGGTGCTTCCAGATTCCAAAGGCCTACGTACCTTCCTGTTTTACTCCTCCAGATTTCATGAGGGAGGGTAAGGCTGGAAGGGGCGATAGGTAACTTTTAATATTTATTTGTTTATGGTTTCTTTCAAGAGAGGGGACAGCTCTGGCTGTCCTGAAACTCGCTCTCTAGACCAGGTTGGTCTCGAACTCACAGAGATCCTCCTGCCTCTGCCTCTGGAGTCACCACCACCCGGCAACTTTTTATTTTTATATGCTGTCAAACTCAGAAAAGAATCAAAAACTCAAGAATGGGGCCTGGGAATGTGTAAGTTGGTATAGTGCTTGCTTACTGTGCTCAAAGCTCTAGGTTCCAAAGCGGAAATGGTGGTTTATGCCGTAATCCCAGCATTCTGGAGAGGGAGGCAGGACAATCAGAAGTTCAGAGTCATCCTTGGCTACCTGGCCAGTTTGAGACCAGTCAGGACTACGTGAGAGTTTATCTTAGGAACAAGAAAACAACAACAACATTGTAAGAAAGAATCTTGGTTCGTGGAGCTAGAGAGATGGCTCAGTGGTTAAGAGTACTGACTGCTCTTCCAGAGGACTGGGATTCGACTCTCAGCAACCACATGGTTACTCACAACAGGCTGTAACTCCAGTTCCAGAGGATCTAACACCCACTTCAAGCCTCCACAGGCACCAGGCATGCATGTGGTGCTCAGATAGACATGTCAGCAAAACACCTATACATATGGAATTTTAAAAATTAAAAAAAAAGGTGAGATTTCTTTTAGATGTTGTAAGTTCCAAGTCCCAGTCTCTGGCCTCCATCTTTGGAGGCCCCGACCCTGCGCCTGCCAAGCCTTGACTCCTCCCCAGAAGAGTGTCAAAACAGCCTACCAAAATCTTGACCACTCCGCAGTCTATTTAAACTGCTTCCATTAAACCTGGATATTTTTTTAATTAGGCTTGTTGTGGTTTGGCTTGATTGGGATTTTTGCATCAGCAGAGAGCTCGTGTTAGGAAAATTCCTAACAGATGTGGTTTTTAAAAAGTACATTGTCGCCGGGCGGTGGTGGCGCACGCCTTTAATCCCAGCACTCGGGAGGCAGAGGCAGGTGGATCTCTGTGAGTTCGAGGCCAGCCTGGTCTACAAAGGGAGTTCCAGGACAGGCTCCAAAGCCACAGAGAAACCCTGTCTCGAAAAAACAAAACAAAAAACAACAACAAAAAAAAACAAAAAAACAACAACAACAAAAAAAGTACATTGTCTCATCAAAGAGGTAACATTGTGTCTCTTTAGTGCTGCATAGGTGAACAGGCCTTTCTAAGGTGGTCCTGCCTCCCAGAGGGGTAGCCGTTGCCAGGTGAGTGACCCATCTAACTGGATTATTATCTCTTTTGTGTTTTGAGTAGCTTGGCTTATTTTGGGTTTTGGTTTTGAGACAGGGTCTCTTTATTGTAGGCAGGCTGGCTTGAAATTCTATATAGACTGGTCTGTGTTCTGGTGAAAGCTCCAACCCCTGGCATCCATAATCCCAAAGAGTCTAGAATATTCTGGTGGGAGCTCCACCTCAATTCCCCCTTCCCCATCTCTCCTCAAACCCTGCCTCACCTCAGACAGCCTGCTGAACAAGGCTCCTCTCCAGAGATATTCAAGACCACTCCCATAGGGTATTTACCCCCCCTCCCTATTCGGTCTCTCTTCCCCGTCTTCTCTTTGGGGCCTGGAAAATCATCTGGGATTTTTTTTTACTCATTAAACCTGGGCTTTTTCTAATTCGGTTTGATTTGGTCTGATTTGGATTGCTGTGTCATCGGAGAGGCTTATTGGGGTGCAGAAACTTACTGGTCTAGATTCTCTTGCTTCTGCCTAATCCCCAAGTGATGAGATTAAAGGCACAGGTCACCAGGCCTGGCTCTGGACCTATCTCGACACGATAGGTCTCCACCCATACCAGAGATTTCTTCTTCTTGAAACCAGTTTTCCTTTAGCTGGCCTTTAGGATGTCGGAATGACTGGTGAGATGGCTCAGCAGGTAGAAAGAATTACTTGCTGTGTGACCTGAGTTAATGCCTGAACCCATGTAAGACAGGAAGGAAAGAATCTACTCCAGAAAGTTGACCTCCACATATGCACCATGGCTTACATACCCACCCACATCACACACACATAGTAATAACTAAGGATCTCTTGGTGTCAAGTGTAGTATGTTAAATCAAGTCCTGTGCCTGGGACCCTCCTGGCCAAGGCCATGATGTCACTTGGAAGCACGGTTTATTTTGTATTGCTGCCTTCACACTTTGTTTCAGAGGTTGCTTTTCTTGGGACTTCTTCTCCAGGGCAGTGACCAAGGCAAGGTCTGGTGCCTGACCTCAGGAGCATTGCAAGTCTAAGAGGTGCCACTGGGATTTGAGTAGTTCTAGCCCTTTCTGTCCATAGTGAGCAATGTGTGTGCTTGAACCCTAGCTTCCCTGAGCCATGCTTCTCAGGGCCGGTGTGGGATCATGCTCCCTCCCAAAATTCATGCTCTTTGCAGGACCTCAGAATGGGTTATTATTTGTGTGTCTGATGTTTTGTAGGCATACTTAGTCCACGTGAGGGCCTCCGAGAGCTGAGCTGGTGCATGGCACTCCTAGTCTGACTGCTGTGCCGAAAAGAGACAGGTAGTACACACGGAGGAAGCAAAGCTGGAGTGGGGCAGCCCCAAGCCAAGAGATGACTAAGATGCTCAACATCCCAAGGCACTCAGAGGCTTGCAGTAGTCCCTGGGCTGTGGTCTGTGCTCAGATGCTTCTCCCGAGATTTCAGAGAGAGCCTAGGTGGCTGACATGCTGATTCTTCAAAGCTCATACAGTCAGGGCGTGCGAATGGCTCTTCACAAGTGACTCTGAGGCCTGAAGTAGCCACTCCAGTGAGCACTGTTTGGAGAGACTGCTCTTCTGGGGGATGCGGTTTTAAATGGTCTGCTTGGAGGTGGAGGGACCATGTCTCTCTGTTCTTTAACTTTGGGCTGCCAAAGGTAGTTCGGCCACCAAGCCAGGCCTGCCAGCATTTCCCCTTCCTCCAAAAGTATTTGCTCCGACCGCCAGGAGTGGGCCACTGCCATGGCAGGTTCCGACTTTGGTATTATCTGTTTCAATGCCTGCTTCTCCCTTGAAGGTGCTGTTTAAGCTGGGCAGACAGCTGAGCCAGGGACGCGATAGCTCTGTCCATGTCCTTGTCTGAGTTCTGCCGTTGCTTGTGTATTCAGTAGTGTGCACAACTTTTCCTGGGGGAACGAGAATAAATATGTTTATCTCAGGCCACCAACAACCCACTGCAGGAACAGTTCCTTCCAGATCCAGCCTGGTGGAGCCAGCGAGTTTACTGGGGTTCCTTACAGAAGCGTGGGCGAGGGTTTGTGCAGAGGAGCATGGGTGTCTCAAAGATAGCTGTAGCAACTGAAAAGGCTTCCCCACCATGGGCGCTGACTCACAGAAGCTCACACAGAGAAACCCTGCACCCCCCCCCCAAAAAAAACCCGAAAAACCAAAATCAAAACAAAAAAGACCACGCTATACATTAGCAACAAGCACCATCTCAGCATTTTTGGAATGTCTTCCTTTGCTCATGACTTCAGCTGCTGCAGACTTATGGCGTGTTGGAGGCGGGGTGAGACCGACACTAAGTAAGGAAAGCATCAGGTTTTTTTGTTTTGGCTTTAGCTTTCTGGGGTTGAGTGAAGTCTGGCGCCTGCCTGCCGCTGTCAGGCACAGTTTCCACCTTGTACACACATTCTGCCTCAGCTTGGCAGGCCAGCGGGCCATGGGTGAGCCCAGGAACTACAGAGCTCCTCCTCTTGTGGAACAGCCTGGCCTTGTGGTTTAGTCTGGGCCCTCTGATAAAGCCGGGGGACGGTCAGCGTGTGAGCTGGTGAGAAAGCACAGGAAGGGGATAATAATATTTAATCTAGATTCCACCCATGGAAGAAGCAGGCAGTGTTTGTCTTTCTCAGTCTGGCTTATTTCTCTTAAGCGGTGATCTATTGTACTGTCCATTTTTCTACAAATGGCATAATTCTTCCTTCATGGCCGAAGAGAACTGTATATAGGCACCACGTTTCCTTCATTACTTGCTGGCGGGCATCTAGACCGATTCCTGTCTTGGCCGCTGAGAACAGTGCGGTGGTAACATGGGTAGTCAGATATCTCTGTGCTGTGCTGACTTAGTTCTTTGAGTAAGTACCCAGGAATGGTGAGTTATATGGTAGATCTACTTTTTGTTTTTTCTTTTAAATTTAATTTTACTTTATTGTATTTTGTTTTCAGAGACAGGGTGAAGGGCTCTAGCAGGCCAGAGGATGGCAAACACGACTGTGGCAGGCCTTGTCCTTTCCAGATTTCCTCTGCCTTGCTAAAAACCATTAGATTACATTCCTAAAGCCAGCCACCAAGGGTCTATTCTCTTGTTGGTCACCTCTTCTTCCTGAGGCTGACTACCAAGGTCTAGCTCTCAAAGTACTGAAGTCCCGCAATTAAAAGCCCCTGCTGGCTCACCTAATTCATGTGCCCAGTCAAAATCAACCAGCACATCCTAACACGAGGTTTCCCTCTTTTCCTTTATAAACTTCAGTTTGCCTACAGGCCAAATCTGTCTCCACTCTATCCAGAGGCAGTCCCTTGTCCCTCTGGGGCAAATACCTCTTCCCCTTCTCCCTTGTCCTTTTCCTTTCTGCCTCCTCCTCTATCTCCTATCTTTGTCTCCTATTCCCTGCCCGTTGTCCTTCTGGAGCAAATAAATCTCCTTTGTGCTGAGAAATTGGTCTTGGGGTGTCTTGTGATACTGGTTCTTTTACAGGAACTAGCTATGTAGCCCTGGCTAGCCTGTAAATCACTATGTAACCCAGGCTAGCCTTAAACCCATAGAGATCCTCCTGCTTCTGCCTTCCAAGTGGCTGGATTAAAGACATGCCTATTTTTAGTTTTTTAAAAATTATATTTGTTTTTTATGTGTGTGCATTTATGTGCATGTGTGCTCACATGTGTACCACACAGTATACATGTGAAGGTCAGAGGACATCTTTCAGGTGTCAGTTGTCTCCTTGCCCTATATGGGTCCTGGGAATAGAACTCTGGTCATCAGGCTTGGCAGAAAGCACCTTTGCCCACTGAGATGTGGGAATTTAGTTTCTGGAGGTTCTGTATGCTGATTTCCACCATGGCTGTGCTAGCTCACATCTCAGCCAGCAGAGAATATGGGTTCCTTTGTCTCACCTTCTTGCCAACATTTGTTGGAATTCCTGGATGACAGTCACTCTGACTCAGGTGAGACAGACTCTAGGTGTTTCTTGTCTCCTGTAACCTAGTCTACCCTTGAATTCCTGATCCTTTTCCAAAGTGCTGGGATCACAGGTATGTGTCACCATGCCTGCTCTTAACATGATGCTGGAGAGCGAACTCTGTTGAAGGAGCTGCGGGCTGTGTTCCTGCCACCCAGCTCCCAGCCGCCTGGCTAGCTTATGCCCCAAAATAACAACACACAAACTGTATTCTTTTAAACACTGCTTGGCCCATTAGTTCTAGCCTCTTAATGGCTAATTCTCACATCTTGCCTAGCCCATCTTTAGTAATCTGTGCAGCATCAGTCTTACCCGGAAAGATTCAGCATGTCTGACCTGGCAGCTTGCTTCATTGCATCTGCCTCAGAGAGCAGAGCTATGGCGTCTGTCTGAGGCGTCTTACCTCACTTCCTCTTCCTCCCAGCATTCTGTTCTGTTTACTCCACCCACCTATGCTCTAACCTATCAGGGCCAAGCAGTTTCTTTATTAATTAACCAATGACCTTCCTCCATCAGAACTCGGGGCCTCAGGCCCTATCAGCTGCTACATTCCCAGCCCTCAGTGCGGTACCAGTTGTGGCTTCCAAGAGGCACCCTAACCTGTCAGCACAGGCTCTCCTACCTTCTTCCAGCCCTGGTTTAGTAACTTAAGCTTTGGGACCACATTGTTGTCCAGCTCAGTCACTGACCTAGCTCAGATTCAGGAAGGATGAGGTGGGTGTAATTCTCCTCTAATCTATTTATGTGCAACCGACTTCTCCCAAACCTGAGAGCCTGTCTTGGTAACTTTGTGTTGATGAAGTGATGCAGAGGAAATCCCTCAAGGCCAATAGGGATTAAATTCTGGCTCCTGATTCCCTAAGAAGACAGTAGCCTCAGAAGCATGTCAAACTTGCCAGAAATTTCAGGCACCATTCCCGGGCCTGACAACTTAAGAGGGATTATGGTAAAATGTCCTGGAGACAGTGGGGAAAGATTAGGTGAAAAGAGATTTAAAAGATCCGTCCCACAACCCCACCACCGATTTACAGCTGAGCACAGGAACAAGGCGATTTGGTTATTTATTTAACTAAAAATGTTAATGACTTACCTCTTCTTTAAACTTTTTATTTAGCGTGTGCCTGTGTGTGCACTCTCGGACATGTGGAGGCTAAAGGGCACCTTTCAGGAGTTCCTTCTAGCTTCTTTCTTGTTGATGCACGGCCTTTTTCATTTCTGCTCCTGCCCTGTCTATAGTTGATGCGTGGCCTTTCTCATTTCTGCTCCTTGTGCTGTCGAGTCTAGTTGGCCAGTGGGCTTTTAGGAGAGTCTCCATCTCTGCCTCCTGTCTCCAGGAGTGCTGGAATTGCAGATATGCACCACCCCAGCTGTGTGTAGGGGTGTGTGGGTTCGTGTGCACGCCAAGGCACAGGTGTGAAGGTCAGATGACAGTTTGAGGGAATGGGCTCTCTCCTTCTACCGTAGGATGGTCCTCGGGACCAAATTCAGGCAAGTGTCTTTACCTGGTACGTCATCTTGTAGATCCCACATCTGTTTATTTTTGAGACAAGATCTAGCTAATAGGCTAGCCTGGAACTCGGCAATCAGCCTGCCTCTCTGCCTCCCAAGTGCTGGGACTAAAGACAGGCCCCATCAGGCCCCATCCGTATCTGTTGTTTGTTTGTTTGTTTTTAATGGAAGGATTGAAATTGGGTTGTCAGGCTTGCATAACTAGTTCCCTTTTGGCTTTTTGAGACATGGTCTCTAGTAGTACAGGCTAGTCTTGAACTCAGGGTGTAACCAAGGATGACCTAAGGCTCCTGATCCTCTTTCCTCCACCTCCCAAGAGCTGGGATTTCAGGTGTGTGCCACCATGCTTGGCTGACTAGACAAGGGACATGCTAATTCCCAGGCTCTGGTGTGGCTCAGCTGTCACCTAAGGATATTAGCAGCTTTTCCACTCATGGCAGAGCAGGGAAGTGGGGTCAAAGCACCTCTGGATTAAGACTGAGTTGGGAGCTTGTCTTCTGCTCTTGAACCTGGTGCAAGCAGTGCTTACAGTGTGCCGCCATCCCTACAGATGGTACTGAATCCTAAGAATGTCCTGGAAGATCTTCTCTGAAATGCTAAAACATTTAGATACCTTCCTGAGCCAGAAGAGAGGAAGAACTGAGACAGGAAGCTGCTCCTGAAAGCCAGCTGTCCAGCCGGGCGGTGGTGGCACACGCCTTTAATCCCAGCACTCGGGAGGCAGAGGCAGGCGGATCTCTGGGAGTTCGAGGCCAGCCTGGTCTACAAGAGCTAGTTCCGGGACAGGCACCAAAGCTACAGAGAAATCCTGTCTCGAAAAACCAAAAAAAAAAAAAAAAAAAAAGAAAAAAGAAAGCCTGCTGCCCCTGCCGATGCGTTGGGACCCTCCCCTCAGTCTGTGACGTTCTAACCTCATAACCCCAGACGACATGACACTTGTTTGACCCTTGTGCGACAGGCAGTTTTTGGCATCATCTTCATGCTGTGAACGTCATACTGAGATAGGTGATGTCATCATCCTGATGTTACAGGAGGGGAAACTGAGTCACAGAGAAGTCAGGGACTTTGTCCAATGACACAGAACACGGGAGCCTGTGCACAAAGCCACAGTGCTGACCACTGGGCAGTGTGCATTGCGTGTGTGCAGTGCTGTGGCTGCATCCACCATGCCCCCAGGCCGCCATGCCCTCAGGACGCCATGCCCCCAGGACATCATGCCCTCAGGCCGCCATGCCTTCAGGATACTTCAGAGTTCGTTGCACAGGATGTAGAAATCGCAATGAGCCACCTCTCCTGGTCACAGACTGTTCTCAGCCTCTCCTCCTCTTCTGGGAAAGATGCAGTGTTCACATCAGAACAGACAGGCATTCATAGTGGTGAAGGTGCCACAGTTTGAAGGTTTTCTATAGAACTCACCTTGCAGTTTATCTTTTATTAATTTTAACTATTTTATTTTTAATTTAAAAATTCTTTTTTTTCAAGATTTATTTATTTATTTATTTATTTATTTATTTATTTATTTATTTATTTGTGTGTGTATCTCTGGCTGTCCTGGAACCAGCTCTTGTAGACCAGGCTGGCCTCGAACTCACAGACATCCGCCTGCCTCTGCCTCCTGAGTGCTGGGATTAAAGGCGTGCGCCACCACCGCCTGGCCATGGTGTCTTTTCACAGCAATAAAAACGTACACTAAGACGGGGACTGTTAGAAGGAGATTCGGTTCTGGGTGCTTCTGATAGGATTCATGCCATGCTTGTCAGGAGTGTTTGTCATCATGGCATGGGTCCGGCTTACTGCAGTCTCTCTCCCCATCTCTGTCTCATGCATGCTATGAAGCAGCGCACGGGCCCTTGCATCTCACAGACTCCAGAACGGTAGGCCAAACAAGTCTCCATTGCCTGTAAGTCTCCCAGACTCAGGTTCTCTCACAGCTGCAGAGAACAGAGTAGGACCCTGGCACCATTCAGGATCTGAGCTGACTCCGAGTGGGGACTTGAAACAGAGACCCTGCAGTCATCTGAGACTGTCCTTAGGACTGAGAACCCAGACTCAACTCCCAACAGGGTGTGGCGGCACACTCCTGTGATCCTAGCACTCTGGAAGTGGAAGCAGGAGGATCGTGTGCCCAGTCTGAAGTACATGTCAAGATCTGATACACAGCTGGATGGGCACCTTTGATTTCAGCTCCTGGGAGGTAGAAGCAGACAGGGCTCTGAATTGCAGTCCAGCCAGGGATGCACAGGGAGATCCCATCTCAACAAACGAGCAAATGAACGATCCGATATGTATACAAAAAGACAGAAGACTGAGCTGTAGTTGTGCTGTGTGTATTCTGCTGACCTTGGGTCCACCCCGTTCTCCAGCCCTGTCTTTCCTGACCCCGCTCTCAAAAGACTTTTAAATACCCAGATGTGGCGATGGGATTATAGCTGCTCACTTTCCCCAGGTGCCCCCTCGGCATGTGACCGCTGACCCCAGGATCTAAGAAGACATGCCAGTCCTCTGGACCTAAGGTATGGGAGTGCCATCTTGATAGCTGCTCTCTGGTGACTGTGCGGGTGGATGGGGCTCTCCATTGTCTGGGTGGAATTCTGCCAGGATGTAGAGAAAGCCACCCAGGGCTGCGACTGCGGTGGCTGTGTTGTGGCAAGAGCAGCCGTCTGTGGAGGGGAGAGAAGTGCTCGGAGCAAACTTGGCTCTTTGTTCAACACACTATACCAGGAATACTTTATGGGTCTCCCCCAGACGATCTGCCCCTGCAGGTTAGGCTCAGGCCCTTTTCCACTGAGGGCGAACTGTCAGAAGGGGGCAAACAGAGGTGGGAAAGCTCAGTAGTAAAGCACTCAGTGTGATGCTCTAGACCCTTGGTCTTATCCTCTTGTACTGGGGAAAACGACAGCCACCAATCAGGTAAGAGCTTTGACTGCCTGGGTGATGGGTAAGTGAACCCCTGGGTGTTTGTTACCTGTGAACAATTTTTCCCGTCTCCGTACTCTTCTCAGAACGCCCTGCTGATGTGGCGTGTCTTCCGGAAGCTCCCCCTTTGCATCTGGAGAAGAGCCAAAGGCAAAGCTCTCAGGATAACTTCCACTCAATAAGCCTCTTCTCTTCCTGACCCAACCCTTAGGTCGCAAACCCTTTGGTAATTGTGTATCAGCCTACATAATGAATATTTACATTACGGTTTGTAACAGTAGCAAAATTACACTTAGGAAGTAGCAACGAAATGGTTTTATGGTTGGGGTCACCACAACATGAGGAACTGTAATAAAGGGTTGCAGCATTAGAAAGATTGAGAACCACTGTTCTAGAGGTTTCTTCCTGTGCCTGTCTGCAGGGTCCAACACAGAGCCATGCTTATCCTCTAAGCTCCACCCCCTAAATCAGAACCTCTAGATGGGCTCCTATCTGACACTCACTCTTAAAGTGTCCTAGGACTTTTCATTTTATGAACCATGGTAATTTTTTTTTTTTTTTTGGTTTGTTGAGACGCGTGTCTCACTATGTAGCTGACTCTTCTGGTACTCTATCTGTAGACCAGACTGGTCTTGAACTCACAGAGATCTACCTGCCTCTGCCTCCCTAGTGCTGGGATTAAAGGCGTGTGCCACCAGGCCAAGTTGTTGTTTTGAGATAGGTTCTCACTCTG
Source organism: Chionomys nivalis (assembly GCF_950005125.1). Lineage (NCBI taxonomy): Eukaryota > Metazoa > Chordata > Mammalia > Rodentia > Cricetidae > Chionomys > Chionomys nivalis. Next base: position 9,743,043 of record NC_080092.1, on the reverse strand, counting down.
TAGTATAAGCAGGCCTAGAATTTATAGCAATCCTCCTGCCTCAGCCTCCCAAGCATTGGTATTATAGATGTGAGAAAGCTGTTTTTGAAACTTCTTTTACTTAATTGTTTTGGTATTTATTTTTGTGGTTCTTGGGTTGAATCTGGAGTCTTGCACACGCTGGGCCTGCACTCTGCCACCTAGCCCTTTTTAAAATTATTATCGGGGCTGGAAAAACGGCTCAGCAGTCAAGAGCGCTTCCTACTCTCCCAGAGGACCCAGGTTTGATTCCCAGCACCAACATGGCAACTCACAACCCTCTGTAACCGCAGTCCTAGAGGACCTGAGTTCTCTTCAGGCCTCTATGCATACTGCATATGTATGGTATACAGACGTATACACAGGGAAAACACTCATACATACAAATAAATTAAAAATAGAATTACCATTACATTTAATTATTTAAGGGTGACATATGGCATGTGTTTAGAGGTCTGGAGACAACTTGTGGGAGTCAATTTTCTTCTACCATGTGGGACTAGCTCATCATACTTGGTGGCAAAGGTCTTTATATCCTAAGCCTACTTGAAGTCCTCCCCTCACTGTTACTTTGAGGCAGGGTCTCACTGAATTGCTCAGGCCAGGTAGGTCTTGGACTTCAGTTCCTCCAACCTCAGTCTCTTCAGTGGCTAGGATGGCAGAGCTGCACCACCATTGTTTTGGCATGTCACCACGCCTTAGCATGTCACCTCGCCTTACCACATCACCGTGTCTTAGCGCACCACCGTGCCTTAGCGCATCACCGTGTCTAACACCTTAGTGCATCACCACATCTTAGCTTTCTTCTTATCTCAAAGGCAGTTGCTGCTTTAAGGACCCCAAGCTTCTCATGGAGATACTGGCACTTCCCAGGAACCTGTCCTGTGGCGGGCACAATCTGGGGGTTCCTGGAGGTGGTGATGCTTATGCTTATGTATTTTCAGATGGGAAAATTGAAGATAACCTACTGTCACATGTCGCACAGTTGGAAGAGGCTCATCTCGGGCCTCTCAACTGTCACCCCGTCTGGGTGGTCTTCCCTGCTAACTCTATCTAAAGAGCCTTCCCCAGTGTTCTTTCCCAGCTCTTGGCAGAACTTGGCATGACCACATCTGTATGTGGAAGGGGTTTCTGTCTCATGTCTGGAGCATTCACAGATGCTCAGGAAACACTGAAGGAATGAATTTATCAACACACGTGCAGCGGGCCAAGCTTCCTCACAGGGCTGGCTGCCAAGCCCATCACCCATGTGTGTGCTTGCCTGTGCACACACACATATGTGTTCTACATCACAGTTAGTGCTCAGTGCCCATGCATTCGTTTTTTGAGTGATCCAAAACTGGAACCCCAACAACCCTGCTCCCAGGTGGGGCAGACAAGCAACTCACCAGGCTTCCCGAAGCATCCCAGCTGGGGCTTCTGCCAGCTGAGAATAGCCTCCAGCCAGCGTAGCTTGTAGAAGTCGGAGAAGCCGGCCATACCGCAGAACATGACTGCAAACACACACCAAGGTTCCTCTGTAGGCTTGTCTCCACCACCCACCCTGTGTCCCTGGGGCCACCACAGAAGGGGGTGCTTAAGGGACCTGCCCGCCTCTCTCTCTGCTCTAGGATTACAGGGCCTCGAAGGGTGTTTTGTCTTGGCCCCCAGGGGCTCCCAGGCCCTAGTCCTGTCCTTCCAGTCCTATCACAGGGCTGCTGGAGTCAGGCTTGGTGTTTAGAAAGAAGCAGTCACTCAGGGCTCCTTTTCTCTTTATCTCCAAGACCCTGGTGTGTGTGTGGGTGGGTGTCTGTTTGTCAGTTGGTCAGTCTGTCCAGAACTCCCTCAGTTGATTAGAGGTGGTAGACAAAGAGTAGTCACTGTGACAAACGGACAATGACTGGTTACATTTAAGCCCGTAACAAGCAATATGTGCACAAGCATATGTGGAGGTCAGAGGTTAACTACAGCATCACTTCTAAAAAGCTGTCCACCTTATTGTTTATTTTCTTATTGTGTGTGCCGTGGCATGTGTGTAGAGGTCAGAGGACAACCTGTGGGAGCTGATTCTCTTCTTCCACCATGTAGCTCTCGGGGACTGAATTTATGTCCTCCGGCTTAAGGTGGGCGCCTTTTTATCCCCTGAACCATCTAGCCAGCCCCATCTTGCTTTTCAAGACAGGATCTCTTGGTTTCTTGGACTTGCCCATTCACTAAAGCTGGGTGGTACCAAGTCTGGGGGATCCATCTGTCTCCTCAGTACCAGAGATTTGCCTGTCCCTGCCACCTCTGCCCTAGGCTTATCAGCATGTGTCACCTGTCACCATCTCTGACTTTTCCACAGGAGTCCTGGGGATCAAACGCAGGTCCTCATGCCTGCAAACCGTGCCTTTTATTAACTAAGCCGCATCCCCAGGCTTGTACCTTCTGTGCTTACTTGATTGACTCAGCAGTCTGGAGTGTGTGCATGCAGCCCCCTTGTCAGCAGCCCCCTCCTCTACCACGAGGCTAGGCTCACTGTTTTCCATGAAGAGGTCTCGGGTGCGGTAGGTATATCCGATGGCCTCAGCTCTCCGGTTCAGTTCCATCATGTTGGCACAGAAGATGTCTATGTAGTTCTGGCTCTGGTGGAACAGCCCCTCGGTGCATCCTTGCTGGGGGACAGACAGACAGCAGGAGACGAGGAAGTGGGTATGTGGGAGATACATGCTCAGTCAGGGAGAGCCTGCAGCTCTGAGCTGGTCTTGCTGGGGCTGTGTTTGGAAGAAGGTCTCTCCTCCTTCCCCAGCCACACTCCTGTCTTTGCAGATTAGTGGAGTCAGCTTGCGTTCTGGCTTGGTCAGTTAAAAACTGACCTTTCTGAGCCTCAAAGTCTTTTTCCAGAAATGGGATGGCCATGCAGGCATGTCCAACCTTTTGACCTTCTGATCTGATTTGCACAGTAGAGTTGTAAAGGAATCTCAGAAGACTTCGCAGTGTTTGAAGTGAGCTTACAGTTTTGTGCTGCCCCACATGTATAGGTTGGACACTATCCATAGAGGGGACTTTGGTTGGGTGGGCCACTGTAGGTAGTTAATGGTAGTGCCTGACAAGAGATCAGACACTAGGTGGCACTCTAAGGCAGCACCAAGTGCTGCTAGACGGCGTGGTCCAGGGAGCCTCTCAGGACCTCGCCAGGCTGTGGGAGGGGAAAACGAGTTGAGAACTGGCTTTCTCTGCACAGCACTTACCATTCTGGCCCAGAGAAAAAAGAGCAGCTGGTGGGACAGGCTGTAGTCTGAGCAGCCGGCCTTAGTCATAAGGGTTCTGCAGAAATTGGAGAGCCTGCAAGGCTGGCTGCTGTCTGTCCTGCAGAAAGACAAGCCAGGCTGATGAGGACAGTGCTCCCTCTTCTACCCTGAGTCTGCACACTCCGTGATTGTTAGGGTGAGGGTTCTGGGCTGGGCACTGGGTTGCCAATTAAAATACAAGTGTCCCAAGTCTTACTTTGTTTTGAGACAAAGTCTCATTCTGTAATTCAGTTCTGCTGTCTCAGCCATCTTGCATGCTGGGACTACCATGACTGGCTGTGTCTTGGTCTGGGTCTAGCTCAGAGGAGGCACTGTGAAACTGTCCTGGGCTTGGACAGCCACTAGTGTATGAGACTTCCTATCACTCTGTGGAGTCCCCAACTATCTTTCCCATCAGTCTCCTAAATAAAGGACTATTCAAACCCAGCAAACTAGGGAGTGTGATCTGGGCTCAGCGTACTTACTCATACCCTAACTGACAATAGAGGTCACCACCTAGAGTGCAGCCCCTCTGTGGGTCAGCTGTGGCTTGGCATTTCTCTGGAGGAGGCTAAGAAGACAATGCCCCCTCCATCCTGAACTAAAATGCCCTAGACCTTCCCGCAAGCAGCGGGGCGGAAGTGGGGAGTACGACTGTGCTCAGTACTGCCCCTAGAGGCCGAACGGGAGGTGCTGGGGCCCTGCAGGGCATGGCGGGGATTGAAGCCCTGTGTGGCGAGGGAGCGGAGGACGGAGGGGAGGACGAGGTGCGGCGGCGACACGGTGAGGGGGGTGACGACGACACGGGGGCGGGGGCATTTGGGGAGGAGTTCAAAAGCCAGGGAAAGTAAGGTCTGGATTGCATGGTGTAGGGCAGGAGAGGCCTGCTGATACCTGTGCACAGGCACCTGCGTTTACTCAAAGCTCTGGTTGTGGCTGAGAGGACACGATGGAGCTTTTAGGTACTGGGGAGACAGGGGACCCACCCTGTTCCTAGCAGTTGCACCAGGCACGCATCGCTGCTTTCCTCTGAGAACGAATCCACGGCCTCCAGCCAGGGGTAGACCAGGGAGGCATTGGTGCGCGTCCAGGCATGGGGCAGCTTCCAAAACCCAGGTTGAAGGCTTGGTTGGAACTCTGCAGAGGAGAGGAAGGAAGTGTGCCGAGTGGTCAGAAACCAATGTTGATGACTATTCCAAGCCCAGAAAGAGGATGCCGCTCTGTGGAGCATCCACTGCCGTGATAAAGCACTGTGACCGAAAGCAACTTGGGGAGGAAAAGGTTTATTTCACCTTACACCTCTCAGGCCCCACCCTGCCACTAAGGGGAGTCAGGACAGGGAACTTTAAACAGAGGCCAGCGAGGAGTGCTTGCTCAGCCTGCTTTCTTAGAACACCCAGGACCGGAGTGGTACCACTCACAGTGAGATGGGCCCTCCCACACCCATCAATCACCAACCACAGACTCTCCTCCAGGCAAATCTTTTTAATTTGTTATTTATTTTGGCTTTTCAAGACAGGGTTTCTCTGTGTAACGGCCCTGGATGTCCTGGAACTCACTCTGTAGATCAGGTTGTCCCCGAACTCACAGAGATCCGCCGGCCTCTGCTTCTCGAGTGCTGAGATTAAAGGCGTGTGCTGCCGTATTATGGATACATTTCTTAGTGTTGAGTTCTTCCTCCCAAATAAACGGCTCCAGCTTTTGTCAGATGGACACAAAACTGGCAGGACGCCCTCCTGGGACCTAAGCCCACAAGAGGTGGCAGAGCCTGAGCCTTGCCTGGTTGAGCATTTGAATCACACCAGTTTGCCTTTCTTCCGTCAGCTCGCACGTAGCTCAGGCTGACTCAGACTTACTGCACAGCTGAGGGTAGCTCAGGCTGGCTCAGACTTACACACAGCTGAGGGTAGCTCAGGTTGGCTCAGACTTACACACAGCTGAGGGTAGCTCAGACTGGCTCAGACTTACTGCACAGCTGAGGGTAGCCTAGGCTGGCTCAGAGTTACTGCACAGCTGAGGGTAGCTCAGGCTGGCTTCAGACTTATGCACAGCTGAGGGTAGCTCAGGCTGGCTCAGACTTACTGCACAGCTGAGGGTAGCCCAGGCTGGCTCAGACTTATGCATAGCTGAGGGTAGCTCAGGCTGGCTCAGACTTACTGCAAGCTGAGGGTAGTCCAGACTGGCTCAGACTTACTGCACAGCTGAGGGTAGCTCAGGCTGGCTCAGACTTACTGCACAGCTGAGGAGAACCTTGAGTCCCCAGTCTTCTTACCTCCACCTCAACAGGACCTGGGATGATGGGCTTGTATCTCCACAGCTGACTTATACAGTGCTGGGAGGGAACTCGGGACTTTGTCCGTGTTAGGCAAGCACACTACTAACTGAGCTATGTCCCCAGCCCTTGGTCCCCTTTCCTAAAACAGCAAAACTGGAACATTTCCCCTAATCACTAGAGGAAAGGATTTGCCTAAATACGCAGCCCGCGAACACCAGGCATGCACGTGGTACTCAGACACATATGCAGGTAAGACTAAACAACTTTAGAAACATCTAAAGGGAGGCTGCTGCAGCGCTTAAATTTACCAGATGCAGAAAGCCTCTCACTTATCAGGGAATGCATGGTTCCCCTAATCAATAGCAAGGATTTATGGACGGGCTTTGCCTAAATCCACCGCATCCCGTGGAAATGTGAAGTGGTGGTAGGAAGTCCTGGACCTCTTAGGTGGGGTGTCCAGTGGACATCATCGCCCAGCCAGGAAACCATTGCCCAGCCAGGGGTATCCAGCATGGCTGGGTGCAGTGTTAAAGGCCTGGTCTCTCTGCTACACAGTTTCATCTGTGTGGTAGGACTGTGGGGAGGGCTAAAACCATCCAAGTTGCCTGCAAGAGACTGTGGCCTGTCAAGCCGACTACAAGTCATGTGGAGAGCTGGTTGGTTCTGAGGAACCAGGAATTAGTCAGCTCTGACAGGCACAGGGAAAGGGCCACAGATGGATATATGAGGTGACAGCTTCTTCCTCATTCCTCTGACCTGAAACAAAGGCCTGGTGTTTTTTCTCCTGCCAGAAGAGCCTCCCTCCTGGTGCCTGGTGAAGTCTGGTCAGATGTGCTCAAGGCTGGACCAGGTTGTACGTGAAGCTAGGGGCCTCTCAGCTTCCCTTTCTTTATCTAAATTGACCAATCTTAAATTAAGGGAAGGGGACTCATTCCAGGTCACCAAGGACTCTTAAGACCCCCTAGTCCTCCAGGAGAGCACCCCCTGCCTTGCAAGGGAGCCCCCTGTGCCTTGCTGTGTGCATTCCTGTTCACTCTGTAGATTGTGCTGTCCAGGATTTTCCCAGCTGCTACCTGCTGTGTTCCAGAGTTTTCCTGCCTTTTAACTCTTTAGCTAGCAGAGAAAATGAACCTGACCTAGGTCTCTAGATGGTAATGGTTCCAGGCTTGTGTAAGTCAGCATCCATGCTGGGATGGGCTTTCAATGATGAAGCTGTCTGTGAGTCCTCTATACTCCTGTGAGTTCCCCCTTGCCCACACTCCTGCTTGTAATCCCAATAAACTCACTGGTTCACTAACACCGTTTTGGTCTGTCATCATTTCCTGTCTTGGGTGAGCAGACATTCATGTCTTCCCAGGAAAGTGCCACACAGCAAGCACTGGTGTCCCCATCCCCACCAGGAACTGCCGTGGAACAGTATCTATGCACTGTAAATATGTATTACTCTTATTAGTTAATAAAGAGCTGACTGGTCTATAGGAGAGTTTGGGCAGGAGTTTGGACTAGGAGAATTCTGGGAAGAAGAAGGGAGGAGCCAGAGGCGTTGCCAGAAGATGCAGAGGGAGCAAGACATACTGGAGGACAGGTAAAGCCACGAGCCACGTGGCTATACATAGATTAATAGAAATGGATTAATTTAAGTTGCAAGAGCTAGTTAGTAATAAGCCTGTGCTATTGGTTGAACATTTATAATTAATATTGCGTCTCCATGCCAGTTATTTGAGAACTGGCAGGTGGGAAAGAAAAGTCTGTCTACAAGAAACAGATGAATGAGGCTTATAGGATAGGAGCTTCTGTGGCAGCGGTTCTCAACCTGTGGGTCTCAATCCCCTTTTATAGGGGCCACTAAGACCATTGGAAAACACAGACATTTACATTATGATTCATAACAGTAGCAGATTACAGTTATGAAGTAACAATGAACATAGTTTTATGGTTGGGGGTCACCACGACATGGGGAACTGTATTAAAGGGCAGCAGCACTAGGAAGGTTGAGAACCACTGCTCTGTGGGATCCTTAAAAGGGGCAAGGTGATGAACTAATTTTTTTTTTTTTTTTTGATACAAAATACAGAATGGTAGGCACTAAGGTTCTCTGTGCAAAGAGACAGGCCATTTTAGATCTGCCTCTCTGGTCTAGGATGGGAAATCTGGATTAAAGCCAGGAAGTGGCTGGGTCCCCTGTGGCTTCCTGATGACTGGTATGGACTGCCCTGACCAGGCCTCGCTTCAGGAGATGCCCATACCTAGGTATTTCAAAGGATGCCACCTCTGATGCAATAGGCCCACCCTGCTCTTACCTCTTAGGTATGTGGGGTCACTCTTCTTGAGGTAGAAGATGGATTTTTGGAGCAGGACAGACAGCGTGTTGGCCAACTGTCCAGCACGCAGGCTGAGAGGCCGCAGCAGGGGGTCGGAAGCCCATTTTTTCTGGACTCCTTGGAGTTGCACTAGAAGGGGAGATGAGAAGTCAGCCATCCTAACATCTGACCACACGTGTGCAGGGAAACACCCAAGGCTACAGTCATGGACCTGAGCGGAAACAAGGCTCCTATAAGGCGGATCTGGCCTGTGGGTACAGCTCAACTTGAATTCTAGAATTGGGCTTGGGTTCAAATCTTGATTCTCTATGCTTTTTCATCAACTGGCCAGAAAAAGTCACTTAATCTCTTTACATTCATCATCAGAAAGTGTTACTTCTTGGAGGCTGTTTTAGGGATTAAGTGAGCTGATGCCTGGAGACAGCATTTTCTGTTGTACAGAGAAAGCATGTAATGAAGTTTTCTGTATTGACTTGGCAAATGCAGCCTGTGAGGGATAAGCAAGGAGGAGTCTAGACTGGTGGAGGCATCTGGAGACATGGATTTGTTCTTATGCCAATGTCTGCTCATCCACCATTTAAAATATCTTCACAGGTACCTAAAAATACGGGTGGAGGTGTGGTCGGCACTGTGCCTGCTATGCCTGACAGGAAAGACAGCCAGCCAGAGAAAAATCTCTCTCCCCCCCGCCTTCTTCTCCTCCTCCTCCTCTTTCCCTCCCTTATTTCTTTATTGGATTTTGTTTTGAGACAGGGTCTCTCTACGTAGCTTTGGCTATCCTAGAACTCACGAAGATCCACCTGACTCTGCCTCCTGAGTGCTAGGATTGCAAGCACAGATCACCACATCTACCTCATGCTTCTTTTCTAGAGGAATTTGGCGCTGCTGTGTATGTCTCTGTCTCACTTAATCTCAGCCTGGAGGGGATGGGAATCTCCAGAGATGTCCACTGCCCAAGCCTAGGCAGACACCAGGCATGGAATCTTTGTCACTTTAGGCAGGACCTCACTGCAACCCACATGTGTACTTGTATGCATGCACACCATTGTGTCTTGGCCAGGTTCCAGCCCACTCCTTCCAGATTGTATGCCTCCCAAAGCTAACAAACACTTGACTGTTTTCTCAGGACCTTTAGCTGCCTTTGGCAGAGGGGAGGAAACCAGGTAGGGGCAAGATCTCGGGGAGAGTTCCTGTTTTGTCTTCAGTCACCCTTAGGCAAGGGGAGTGACATTTCCTTACTGTTCCCAGCCTGTCAGGAAGGGCTGCCAAAGGAATCTTTTCCTTCTAAGCCTATAATTGCCAAATGTTTTCTCATACTACCTTTAAGTCCTTATTCTACAAAGTTTGGTAAGAGCTGGCTGAGAACTACACTCTCAGAAAGAGCCCCGGGTCTTCACCTTATCCGGGAGGAGGCCCTGGCGTCTCAGGTCCTGGGGGAACTGGCTTTCCTAGCGTCCATCTGGGAGCAAGGCTCACATACCTTCCAAGACTTGGAATCCCACTGCACCATCCAGGTTGATATTAGGCAGCCTGTCCTCCAGGAACAAGGTGGCTTTCTCTAGCGCAGTCAGGATCAGGCCTGCCATGGTGCCCTGTGCGGTGTCTGGCCATGGCAGTGAGGAGGAGGGCTGTGGTGGCAGGGCCAGCAGCAGAAGTAGAAACAGCCTCAATCTGGCCATGAATGACTTTCTCTTGGTGGATAGTCACACCCCGAAATGCCAGGAACCCTCCCAGATCCTTTAAAGACCTTGTTCCCGCCTCTTTCTCCACCTCTCTTCTCCAGGAAGACTTGGAGACAAGAGCCAGGGCAGGATTGCAGCCAGCCACAGGGCCATGGGCATGGTCAGGCCAGTTTGGCATATGGGGTTTGCTGGCTGTCTTTGTGTATAGGTGTATCTAGGCATGAGTTTGTGTGAGTACATGTACCTTAGGGATATGTGTGCTCGTATGTGCATATGTGTGCTGTGTGCATGTGTGTGTGGGGCACGCACACACATGTGGAGGCCAACGTCTGGTATCATTGCTTAGAAAAAACCATCCACCTTTGTAGTAATAAGAGCGGCAGGGCTGCGTCCCCGGCACCCGGCCGCCCACATGGCTAGCTTATGCCCCGAAATAATTACATGGAAACTGTATTCTTTTAATCACTGCCTGGCCCATTAGTTCCGGCCTCTTATTGGCTAGCTCTTACATATTGATCTAACCCATTTTTAATATTCTGTGTAGTATCACGAGCTGGCTTACCAGGGCAGATCTTAACCTGCGTCTGTCTGGAGTGGGAGAATCATGGCGACTCCTTACTCGGCTTCTTTCTCCCAGCATCCTGTCTGTTTACTCCACCCACCTAAGGGCTGGCCTATAAATGGGCCTAGGCAGTTTCTTTATTATTTAACCAATGACCTTCCTCCATCATTTCCCCTTTTTCTGTTTAAACAAAAAAAAGGCTTTCATTTTAACATAGTAAGATTACATATAGCAAAACAGTTATCAAGCAAGAATTACAGTTACAATATTTATATCTATTTTATCTTTTATCATAACTAAGGAAAACTATAACTATAACTAACCATTCTTCAACTCCATCAAAGACTCCAGAAGGATACAATATTACCTAAGTAAACAAGAAATAAGAAACTTCAAACTCTAGAAATGACAGAGACATTTCGCTGCCTGGACAGTCACCCAAAGTTTTTTTGTACCGTTGGGGCATCCATCTTCGACCTTCAGGCCCATAGTATCCAGCAGACATTTTCATCAAGCAGGAAATTCCAAAGACAGTTCAGTCACTTTTTGCTGTGTCCTGCAGAATGTCTCGCAGACTCTTTCATGAGTCAGGAACCCCGAAAGACCATCTCACCTTCAGGCAAGTTCAGCAGTCCTCTCTCTGCGGGTTCTTTGTATCCAGTTTATGCATCAGTCCAGGCAAGAGCAGTTTCTTGCCCAAATGGCTATCAAACTCCATAAGGAGCCTCTTCAATGCCCATCTTCCTCTTGAAGTAGATTGGTGCTGTCAGGAGCAGATGTGTCTCATTGTCATAAAAAGCCCTAAATTATTAAAACACTTAAATGCCATATTCTGCAGTCTTTGAAAGATATGAAGAATGCCTATCTAGCTGAAATATATCTATGCACATCCAGAAAATCTAACTAACATGACTAAAAGCTTGACAATTATTGATGATTATCCATTAACAACCTATATTTCCTAATTATACATTACATTTTTAAATGAACTATACAATCACAATACCTTAATCAAGATTAGAAATATGCATATACATATAACAAAATTGACCTTCAAATCCACACCAATGCAAATTATTCATATCTATATCATATCCCCCTTTAAATGTAAAAGAACATTTATAAACAATATTTGGGAACATGGGCGCAGTTTTTTTCTCTCCAAACTGCTTCCTGCTGAATGGGGGCGCTGTTATTCAGATCTTTCATGGTGTAACCTGTGTGTCAGGGTCATCTCAGTCGGCAGTTGAGTGAAGTAATTTTCTGAAGGTGTTCACAGTAACCTTTCAGGAGGGCGTGGTCTATCATACCATATTGGGATAGAAGAAATCCACAGAGTCTCATCCTCTGTGAAAACAAAAGAAGACCCTCTCCAAAGCATCATATCCTTAGACCCATATTCTGAAATCATAATACCCTTGTATCCATTCTGGTTTAGCTTGGCAGCCCATATAATGAAATGTCTCTCTGCACTTAGCTCCTTCACAGTCAAAAATTTTAAAGAAAACACAATAATACAAAGAATCCAGACTCTCTGTGAATTTTCCATTTTTACGTGGCTTATTTTTCTTTATTTCTTTTAATCTATAACTATCTGTACTCTGTCTCTTTAAAGACTTTACCCTTTTTTAAGACATTAACTTTATTCTTTATATATATTTTTTTCTCTCTCTCAAGCCTTCGTACATTCATCCAACAGTGTCTGAATCAGTTCTATTGTGAATCTGTAATTTTTTTAGTATCCAGGAGCACTTTGTTTTGCGCTTTTAAATCGCTAAGCACTTAAGAATCTAAGCTGTGACATTCCTAGGTCAAAAACAGGTACTGCCTGCTTGCCCCGCCCAGTCCAACATGGCGGAGCCGCTCGTGCCTCTGATCCTTGCACATTGCACCAGTAGCATGGTGGAGCTGTTTGTGCCTCTGAGCCGCAGCACAAAATGACTTCCTTTTAGGCACACAGTGAGTCTAGTTGCCATCAAACAAATCGTAGCACTTTACTCCAAATGCTCCGTTTAAAAGCTCTGTCTCCCGCAGGAGCCAGACAGAGATCGCAATGGCGGCACAGCCCAAAAAGCCGGCATTTTAAAACAGCCAGTTTTTTCCTGCTGCTGAGTCAGGACAATTTCTTTGCGGCACGCAACCCACAAACAGCAAAAAGCTTTCTTAAATTCTCTCTCTCTCCTTTTTAAGCCCTCTCAGGTTTTACGTGGAGTTCATTAGCACGTTGGGTGCCACTCTGTAGTAATAAGAGCGGCAGGGCTGCGTCCCCGGCACCCGGCCGCCCACATGGCTAGCTTATGCCCCGAAATAATTACACGGAAACTGTATTCTTTTAATCACTGCCTGGCCCATTAGTTCCGGCCTCTTATTGGCTAGCTCTTACATATTGATCTAACCCATTTTTAATATTCTGTGTAGTATCACGAGCTGGCTTACCAGGGCAGATCTTAACCTGCGTCTGTCTGGAGTGGGAGAATCATGGCGACTCCTTACTCGGCTTCTTTCTCCCAGCATCCTGTCTGTTTACTCCACCCACCTAAGGGCTGGCCTATAAATGGGCCTAGGCAGTTTCTTTATTATTTAACCAATGACCTTCCTCCATCACACCTTGATTGAGAAAGAGCCTCTCATTGACCTGGAACTTGCCAAGTAGTCTAGGTTGGTTGGCCAGCGAGCCCCAGGGATCCTACGGTCTCCCCCATCCTGGTGCTGGGATTGCAAGTATGTGTCATCATGCCTCATTTTTTATGTAGATTCCAAGGATTGAACTCAGGTCCTCGTGTTTGTTCAGCAAGCACGTCATTGCCTGACAGCTGTCTCTCCAGCTCCTGTATCTTTCCCACTGATGATCTAGCCATGGTGTAATTGAAGCCGAAAAATCCAGGTTTCTTCCTGATTCAGGACCTCACCATGCAGTCCTGGCTGTCCTGGAACTCACTTTGTAGACCAGGCTGGCCTCAAACTCAGAGATCCACCTGCTTCTGCCTCACAAGTGCTAGGATTAAGGGCATGTGCCACAGGCTAGATAACAAGGAGGGTCCAAAGAGGGATGTATGGATTTCCTTGGCAAGGGGAAATAGAAGAGATCTCCTGCGTAAACTGGGGTGAGGGTTGGGGATGTGGGGGGATGGGAGCTTGAGGGAGCAGGCTGGGTGGGTTGGGTGCAGGAGGTAGGTTGGGGGCCAGACAGAGTGGAAAAGTAAGGAAAAAGACATTTTGATAGGAAAGCCCATTTTGGGATTAGAGAGAAACCTGGTGCCAGGGTAACCCCCTAGGAACTCACAAGGATGACCCAGCTAAGACTCCTAGCAACGGTGGAGAGGGTGTCTGAACTGACCATCTATTGTAATCAGATTGGTGACTACCCTAATTGTCGTCAGAGAGCCTCATCCAGTAACTGATGGAAGCAGATGCAGAGATCTACATCTGCTGAGTTCTAGGAATCCTGCTGAAGAAGGGAGGAGGGATTGTACGAGCTGGGAGGGGGTGTTGCGGGGGGGGGGAGGGTCAAGGTCACACATGATGGGGGAACCCACAGAGACATCTGACCTAAGCTCATGGGAGCTCATGGACTCTGGACCAACAGTTAGGAAGACTGCATAGGATTGACCTAGGTCCTCTGCGTGTGTGTGTGTGTGTGTGTGTGTGTGTGTGTGTGTGTGACAACTGTGTAGCTTGGTCTCTTTGTAAGGCTCCTAGCAGTGAGATTAGGACCTGTCCCTTAGCTGACTTTTGGGAGCCTGTTCCCAATGCTGGGTTACCTTGCCCAGCCTTGATGCAGGGGGAAGAGCTTGGTCCTGCCTCAAGTTGATGTGCCAAGCTTTGTTCAAGCCCATGGGAGGCCTGCCCCTTTATGAATGAAGACAGAGGAAAAGTGAATGGGGAGGGAATAGGTGGGAGGTGGGGGAGGGGATGAGAAGAGAGGAGGGAATGGAAACTATGGTTGGTATGTAAAATAAACGAGAAAAATGTTAATTAAATAAAATTTAAAAATATAAATAAAGGTGTGTGCCGCTGCACTAAGAGGTTTGCTTGTGGAACTAACTCATTGGCAGGTACATTGTCTTCCCAAGCTTTCTCAGAGTGGCACTTGACCAGTGGGAACTGATTTCAAGTTAGGGAAGTAACCCACAAAGCTGGACGCGGTGGAGCGTGCTTGTAATCACAGGACTTGAGAGTGTGAGGAAGAAGGAGCCACTGCAAATTTGAGGACAGCTTGGAATTTACAGTGAGCTCAAAGCTAGCCAGAGCAACCTAATGATTCTGACTCAAAATTTAAAAGCATAAAAGGAGCGCTAAGATATAGATCAGTGGTACAGAGTGTAAGGAGTAAAATCTAATGGTTCATTTTCAACAGAAAAGTAGCATGGGTCAGTTTAGGTTCAATTATCGATAAACAGAAAATACTGGACTCCTGGGGGCAGTCTACTAACTATGAATAGGTTTTTTACCCACCAACCACCACCCCATAATAAGTTTCTTCACAGACTCAGTAAGCCAGATCAAGCTGAACTAAAAAACTACAAGAACAGATTTATTTGAGCAAAGCAACTCCCAGGCAGTTTCTCCAATCCCAGAGATTGAGGCTTGAGAGCCCTCCCCCCCCACAACTAATGCAGGAAGACTTTATAGATTGTAGACAAGGGGTGATGACGTGTCTCCCACAAACTGGGGTTGTGCACAAGTATGGTCAAAAGCTCAGCTCTGTAAGTGGGGTCTTGGGTGGCTGGCAACTTCAGGGGAGGAAGCTGCAGTAGCTGCCAAGAATGTGGAACTGGGCATTTATTAGCATTCAGAGACTCTCTGAGTGGGCAGGGTTTGGAGGCAGAGAAACAGCTCCCAGGTCTGCACCAGGGTTGCAGAAAGAATGCCTTCAGAGTGGCGGTCCTTAGAAAAATGTTCTATCTAGCTGAGAGAAAGACTCCCAGTCATGATCTGAGGTCATGCGCTTTATACTGCCAGCTCTCATTCTCCTTGGCTTCTTTGTTCACACAGCTTATATACACATTCAACAACAAACTTTAGGCAATAAAAAAGGTCACAAAAATTATTTCTCAAGGTCATAATGCATTCCCTGAGCAAACGATAAGGGACACACGAGAAATAAACCTGTCAGCTTTCTGATTAGTGGGCAGCTGTAAAGGGGAATTCAGCTGTAACGTTATCTTTAAGAAGATAGCCTACAAGGGGTTATGAAGGAAAAGGTTAAACTATTGAGAGGTCTAAGGAAGAAATATAGAAGTCGTGCACAGCCAATATCTGCTGGCACAGCCAAAACAGTACCTGAGCAGGGAGTGAGGATTGAGAAAAGACAGAGACAGAAGATAGATTCGGAAGGACTGTCAGTGAATACTACAGCGCGGAGTTTATTTCTCAGCATGCAACTCTGAGGCAGAAAAAGTGATACAAAAGTTGTATCCCAGACAACGCTGACACTACGCAGCATAGGCAGATGCTCTCTTAAGAGCTGGGCGGTGGTGATCCCAGCATTCAGGAGGCAGGCAGGTGTATTTCTGTGAGTTGGAGTCCAGCCTGTTATACAGAGTGAGTTCCAGGACAGGTTCCAAAGCTACAGTGAGAAACCTCTCGAAAGCACCCTCAAAAGCGTCACAGGTCTAATAATGCATTTTCTTATCTTGTGCACTACCCTACAGAGCACAAGGAGGGAAACTTGTAACTTTTCATTCAAGGTTGTGAGGCCAGACCATCCTCTGTAGTCCTGGCCATTTGTGAAGCCTTTTCCACGGTTATTTGAGCATAAGGCTGTTTCTCTCCGGACTTGGTTAACAAAGCAGACACTTGCAATTCTGTCCTTGTGTATTATCTGTGAAAAACATAACTTATGATCTATTCACAGAGACATTCAGTCTAGTTAATTATACTTGTCTTGTCAACCAGTTAATGATGGAAAACAGGCATCTAAGTTTCTCACCGTTTTGCGGAACAAAGGTTTAACTATAAAGGCATATTTTATTCACCAAAATCACACCGTACAGGAAAAAGTCATCCTCCAGTCAATTCACAGAAACAGCAGTGCCAGCAAATGGGGAACACACTGCCAGCCAGAAGTTATGGGAAGAATCCTATGGCCGTTTTAAGAGGAGGGGGTTTGTAGCACACAAGAGAATTACAGACAGAAGCAGTCTGTTATACACAGACAATAATCTCATAAACCTTGCTCAGGAGGCTCCTCCATCAGAGAGTGTAGTCATCTGTGGGTCAACCTTATGAATATCAGCTGTCTTCTACTGCATATTCTTATGGAGACTGACAAATGGGGTTTTCCAGACCATGCAGGGCAAGCTGGAGGTTCCGAATGAATAGTTACTACCATCTAAGCAGTTAGTCTAACTGTCGCTCCCAAAACCAGATGTTTAGAATGAAAAATTACTAATAGCCAAGGTGCCTAATGATCTGCAGACAGGATAAGATCATGTACTTGGTGCAGACCATAGCTGAACCCATGCATAGTTTTTGTTGAAGAAAACAATAAGACAAACTTATGAGGCACAGGGAAAGACAAGACCCAGATTGTACCCTTCTGATCATGCAGCCAATGAGGAAAGGGGGTGTCTTCGTGACTGTGAAGGGACTTCTTAGAAAAGGAAACATTTAACTGGGGGCTGGCATACGGTTCAGATGTTTAGTCTGTTATCCCATGACTCTGGCATCTCCAACATTTTGGGGTCTCCCACACAATCCATACTTCACCTTCACAGCTTCACACAATGGTCTCTGTGGGCTTCCACGCAGGGACACTCTTGATACAATGCCTGGTCTCAATGGCTTTCCTTGCTATGGAGGGAGATTTCACAGCCCCTTTCTTTCTACTTTTTCTCTAAATCCTGAGTTCTGGGATTAAAGGTATGTGCCGCCACCACCCAGCTATAATCCCTTTCTTATATCCTTGACTCTAAAGCCAAAACCACCTGGTCAAAGCTGCCAAGGTCTGCCGCTTGAAGGAGCTGGGACTTGGCCTCCTCATTCAATCACATCTTCACCAGCTGCCTCTTGCTGATGGTCTTCTTCACTGCCCATGCTTTTCTCTAATTCCTTTTCACAGTTTGGAATTTGCTTAGCTGGTTGGGTCTTGCCTGAAGCCGCCACTCCATTTGCTTAGCTGGTTGGGTCTTTTCCTGAAGCCGCTACTCCTTTATTTCATTTAGCACCAGGCTTTTCTTTAAACTGCTTATCTAGAATTGGCTCCAGCATCATACTTTCTGGTGCTCCTAATCTCTTCAAGCTGTACATTTTGTATTTTTCCTTTCTCAGTGTGGTGATTTGAAAGAAAATGGCCCCCAAAGGGAGTGGTACTATTGGGAGGTGTGGCCTTGTTGGAGGAAGTGTGTTATTGTAGGAGCAGGCTTACAGGTCTCATATATGCTCAGGTCACATCCAGTGTCTCAGACCACGTCCTGCTGCCTATGAGTCAAGATATAGGACTCTCAGCTGCTTCTCCAGCACCATGTCTGCCTGCATGCCACCATGTCACACCATGATGAGAATGGACTAAACCTCTGAAATGTAAGCCACCCCAATTAAATGTTTTTCCTTTATAAGAATTGCCATGCCGGGCGGTGGTGGCGCACGCCTTTAATCCCAGCACTTGGGAGGCAGAGGCAGGCGGATCTCTGTGAGTTCGAGACCAGCCTGGTCTACAAGAGCTAGTTCCAGGACAGGCTCCAAAACCACAGAGAAACCCTGTCTCGAAAAACCAAAAAAAAAAAAAAAAAAAAAAAAAAAGAATTGCCATGGTCATTGTGTCTCTTCACAGCAATAGAAACCCTAACTAAGACAGATGGACACAGTGGGAAATCATATGGAAGTCAACATGCAGGGCCTCAAACAACTAAAAAGAGAATTTCCATGTGATTCAGGCACACTGCTTCTAGAATCTATGTCAGCAAGCCGCAGAGATACCTGCACATCCTTGTTTATTGCACTATTTACGGTGGATAAGATATGGGACCAGCCTAGATGACCACCAGTAGAGGAGTGGATAAAGAAAACACGGGACTTGTGCATAGTGGAGAATTCTTCGGAGGAGGAGGACAGGTTTCAGAACTTGACATGTGACTGGACTTCGCCTGATCCTCCCGCCTCTACCTCTTGAGTACAGGTGTGGGCCACCATGCCTGTATACTGCAGTTTTATTCAACCATAAAGAACAGTGAAATTATATCATTTGTAAGAAATTAGAACGAACAGGGGATTATGTTAAGTAAAAACAATCTAGACTCAGAAAGATAAGTAGCATCTTTCTCTCCTGCTTGGAATCCAGGGGCAAGGGGATAAAAAAGTAAAATGGAGACTACTGAAAATGATGAGTATCCTGAATAGTGTCATCTTACTTTCTTTTATTGCTGTGAAGAGACACTGTGACCATGTCAACTCCTATAAAGGAAAGCATTTAATTGGGGTGCCTTACAGTTCAGGGGTTCAGTCCATTATCATCACGGTGGGAAGCATGGCAGTGTGCAGGCAGACATGGTGCTGGAGAAGGAGCTGAGAGTTCTCCATTTGCATCCACAGGCAGCGACTGCCATGCTGGTCGTGGCTTGAGCATCTGAGACCTCAAAGCTGGCCCCCTGTGAACACTTCCTCCAACAAGGATGCACCTGCTCCAACAAGGCCACACCTCCTAATAGTGACATTCCCTATGGCCTATAGGAGCCATTTTCATTCAAACCACCACAATGAATAAGATCAAATGTGCTAAGGCGTGCACAGAGCTGTCGCAATGAGCTGGAGAGATGCTCAGCTGTTAACCCAGGTTTGGTTCTCAGCCCCTGAATAGCAGTTCACAGGCACCCATCACTCCAGTTCCAGAGGATGCAGCACTCTCTTCTGACCTCCTCATGCACACAAGGTCTGTATGTTCATACAGGCAAACACATTCATACACACAAAATAAAAAGGAAATATAATAAAATGTGGTCTACCTCTGTCTTTGTATAGCCAATACATGCCAATAAAATCTATAGTTTTTACTATCTTCCTTATTTTATTTTATTTTTTGTTTTTCATTTCATTTATTTAGTTAAATTAAATTGATGTAGAGTAGACTCCTAGATGTCAGAGTCTGGGTCAGTCCCCTCCACCCAAGGCCTGGGATAGCACTCCACACAGGGACCAATAAGAGCTACTCCCACTTTCCCTTAAATGGACTCCCTAAATTCGCAGATGTGTCTAATTTGAGGTGCCCAGAATGTGTGCAAGGATAGCTAGGAATACGCCTGACATGCTGGTCGAGTGTCGAGTCTGAGGACTTTAGAGGGAGTTGGTTCTCTCCTTCTATTGTGTGGGCTCCCGAGATCAAACTCTATCATGGCAGCAAACACCTTTACCTGAGGAGACTTTTTTTTTTTTTTTTCACCAGCCTCTCATGCAAAGTTTTATCTCAATTGTTAGTGAGGCCGCTGTAGAGAGACAGAAGGCAGAAAGAAAGAGGCTTTGTCTGATCTTAGCCAGGACCTTGTTTATTCATGACGAGAGGGTATTTTTGTTACCCATGTGTACCGATGGTCAAGATGCCCACAGTAGCTGAGCTATGACTTCTTACAGTGGTGGAAATGACCTCGTAGTCCATAAAGGAAGATGGGAAGTGTATTCTTTCAGTAGGCAAGTTTGAAATTTATCTTAGCTCTCTGAAAAAGAAGTTCTTAGAGTCTAATAACGGAACAACTTTACTTTCATAGGGGCACAGCTCAGGGAACCTGACATGGCTAGGTCCTACTAATTCTTGGGCTCCTTAAGCAGTTTCTCCGAGGCCACAGATCCTTTCCAGGTCCCGCCCCTCCCTTCAGGGCCCGCCCCCAGCTTCCAGTTCCCGTTTCCTTTCCTTCCAGAGGCCCCGCCCCCGACACAGCAGGGCCTGCGTCTGCGGCTGCGCACAGCCAGACTTGCCCGGCGGGCCAAGATGGCAGCGTCCTGCGTGGCGGTGCTGGCTTTGGCGCTGCTGTTGCCGGTGCTGCTGCTGTGCGCGTGGAAGCGCGGGCGACAGGCGGGCGCGTCCGCGCACGTGGTCGTCGTGGTGCTGGGCGATGTGGGCCGCAGCCCTCGCATGCAGTACCACGCGCTGTCATTGGCCCAGAGCGGCTTCTCCGTGACGCTGCTGGGGTTCTACAGTGAGTGGCAGGGACCTGGGAGGGATGCTCAGCCGGGACCCTTGGCTCGCTCTGGTCTGGGCCTGAGGCAGGAACGGTTGTGCTCCTCTCCTGCCTGTTCTGGCCTGGACCGCTGCTTCCTGGTGTCTGCGAGCAGCCTGTGTCAGCCGCCCTTTACCATACGTGAGGACTACGAAGAGATCGGTTGCAAGGTCCCATCTAATTCGCCTAGGTAGTGCAGAGACTGGGGCTGAAACCCTGGTGTGTGAGACCTCAGTGCTGGTCACCACTTCCTTGTGCTGCCTTGTCAGTGAGTTAAGACACTGTGTTTCTTTACATCCCTTATCCAGCGCTGAGCCTCTCTTGCTGGGGATATTTCTCTTCTTCCCTAAGGTGCAGGCAGAGGTGTCCACTTCCTCTTCCTTATGCACCATGTTGATGATTTTGCAGGGGCCCAGTCTCACTAAGCAGCCACTAGCTGGCTTGGACCTCGGTGTGTAGACCACAGTGTCCTTGAACTCACAGAGATCAACCTGCCTTTAGGGTGCTGGAATTAAAGGTGTGCACTACCAAGCCCCCAATATGTCCGACCTTTTGACAGCGATATGAAATCTACCAGCATGTCAGGCGCATTCCTAGCTATCCTTGCACACATTCTGGGCACCTCAAATTGGACACATCTGCGAATTTAGGGGTCCATTTAAGAGAAAGTGGGAGTAGCTCTTATTGGTCCCTGTGTGGAGTGCTATCCCAAGCCTTGGATGGAGGGGACTGACCCAGACTCTGACATCTAGGAGTCTACATCAGTTTAACTGAGTTCCTATTGCTCGCCAGCCATTAAGTTAGAGAATGTGGGTATGATAAAGGACATTCTAATAGAAGAACACAGAGTGACTCCATTTTCTATTCTGGCTACTGGGGACCAGAGAGGGTTTTGATAAGTACTAGACTAGGATCCTCCCCCACCATTTATTTAAGACAGCGGCTTGCTTTGTAGCACATGCTAGCCTTGAACACCCTATCCTCTTTATCCTTTCAAGTACTGGGATTACAGGTGTGAAGGAACACACCCTGCTGCCTGTAACTACTTCTGATACCTTAAAGGGCACATTTATATTTGCAGACTCCAAACCTCGTGTTGAACTCTTGCAGAGTGATAGGATTCAGATTGTGAAGCTGACAGAGCTGCCAAATCTGGGAGGTAGGACCAGACAACTCCAGCTTCCTGACTAGGGGTAGGTGGTTTGGAGGGGTGGTTGTGTATTGGCGAGCTGAGGGGACTAGCAGATTGCCAAGAGCTCCGTTGTAGAGACAGATGTTTTCTGACTTGCAGCTGGACCCCGACTTCTCCAGTATGGAGTCAAGGTTATTTTTCAGGCAGTGTACTTGCTGTGGAAGTTGATGTGCACAGACCCTGCAGCCTACATCTTCCTTCAGGTATATGACAGCTGCTGCCTACCTGTGAGAGCCGCTGTTAGCAGTTCACTTGGGGGCCTTGGAAACATGCACAAATTGGGTTGTGGGTGTGGGTCAGTGAGATCCTGGATTTGATTTCCAGTCCACATACAAAATGTACAATTTATTAAATATATTGCATACTTCTGTGTGCATAAAGCATAAAAAACATGAGGAGGGCTGTTGCATTCATGGACTTGTGGCAGCTGTGGTCACCTGTACGACACCAGCACAGATCTAGCCTGCCAACATTTAGCATGGCTAGGGGAGGAATTCATGCGGTCCTGTCCCTAGCTGAGGAACTGTTGGCAGTTAGTGGTTGTTAAGGGAAGGGGAGTCCTTTTTCTTCCATAGTGAGTCCACTAGTTAAATGCCCATGCTCCAGGAAGTAACCCCATTCCTGTATTCATACGAGCAACTCTAATTAAACTCAGTCATTAAAAATAAAAGATCTGAAACTAGGAGGGGACTAGTTGGGTTATTGAAAGGTTGGGAGGAGGCTAGGAAAGGGTAAGGTGTGAGTGATCAAAATGATTATGTATACAGTAATGAAACTGTCAAATAATAAGTGCAATAATATTAAAAACCAAATAAGCTTGAGTGTGAGGGTTGCTGGAGAAATGGCTCAGCATTTAAGATTCCTTGTTCTTGCAGAGGACCTAGGCTTAGTTCCCAGCACCTACAATAGTGGCTTACAACTGTCTGTAACTCCAGTTCCAGGGGATCTAATGTCCCCTCCTGGCCTCTGCAGGCACTAGGCATGCATGTGGTATACACACATACATGTAGGCAACCACTTACATAAATAAAAATAAATATTAAAAACCAAAAACTTGAGTAGGAGTTTCTAGTGTCTGTTGTGTGTGTCGTACCCACTAGTATCTTGAGGTATTTAATTGATGTATTTTAATGCTCTCAAGAGAACCTGTGGCATAGGTTCTCACTATTTAGACCAGACTGGCCTCAAACTCTCAGAGATCTGTCTGCCTCTGTCTCTTGAATGTTGGGATTAAGGGTGTACGCCACCACACCTGGCCTTATTGGTTTTTTTTTTTTTTTTGATCTTTTATGTATGACTGAGATAAGTAAGAGTATAGGGTATATACGTCTGTAACTCATGTCCAGTTTCTTTCTTAGGAGAAATTCTTAGCAGTGGAATTGCTTTGTCAGAAATTCCTGTTTAAAATGTGTGTAACTTGATAGTCTCAGAGTGAACCTGGACCTTTGGGGTGTCTATGTTTTAGGTTCTGTGATTTCTGCTGCTGTTTGGCGTTTTTCAGAGCTTGCAAACAAACAAAAAAAAACCAAAACCAAACCAAAAAACATGTTTTTCCATTTTTGTATTCCAATTTTTACCTTTCCCTTAGTTTTTATTTTATCTTGGTGTGTGTGCATGTACATGCATGTTCATGTGGGCTTGAGTGTGTACATGCCATGGCATGTGTGTGGAGGGCAGAGGACAATCTTGGGGGTCCTTTCATTGTTTGAGATGGGGGGTCTCTGTCCCTCACCTCATATGTAGGCTAGCTTTCCTATGACCTTCCACGGTTATCTCCTGTCTTCCAGCTCCTATCTTGCTGGAGGAATCCTGGGGTTATTTTTGGGAGATGCCATGCCCAGCTCTATATGGAGTCTGGGATGAATGCAGGTCCTTATGTTTGGGTGGCAAATTCTTTACCTCTTGAACTGTGTCCTTAACCCAGGTGCTCTTGATTGTTCATGATTTGGGGGTTTCCAGATTGGTCAGTTTTGATAACTTCTTACTCTGTTTTCTTCTTGTGATGGCAGAGAGGGCCTTCCTTCTGCCCATTGCTGATGAGAATCTTTATAGGTCACGGCCTCGTCTTTGCTCTTTGCTGTGTGGTCACTCCTCTTCATTCGGGTACATGGGCCATGGTCTGTGCTTCCTCCACTGCCTCCAAGTGTCTCTTTCCTAGAACCCTCCGGGCCTGCCTGCCATTGCCGTCTGCTGGCTTGTGGGTTGTGTATGTGGGAGCAAACTGGTCATCGACTGGCACAACTATGGCTACTCCATCATGGGCTTGGTACACGGCCCCCGACACCCCATTGTGCTGCTGGCCAAGTGGTGAGAGGGTGTGGGCGGGAGAGAAGGGCCTGGGGAGCGGGCTGGATCTGCAGCAGGGTCCTTGGTTCTGCTTTGACCCTGGTTGTCCCATCTCATTGTTTGCTTCCAGCTCTAGGGGTCACCTAGCTGTGCCCTTTCCCTTTCCCTACTGGGACTGATGTTCCTTGTTGCCCAGGCAGTTCCTGACTGTCACACAATACCAGTTTCATGCCAGGTGCCAGGCCAGGCCAGGCCCGCGTGTCTCCCATCTGTCTCCATCACCCCAGCTATGGTACACTGAGTTAGGAGAGTGGGCTGAGAGTCATGTCTCTTGCCACCAGGAAGTAAGTCAGGAATCAGCCCCAGGGAGTTCCATTTCAGAGCCTTCTCCATATCTGGAGGGGGAAAAGGCTGCAGTAGGTATTATGGTGGTAGCTAAGGATCTTTCTCACTTGGTCCAGCCTGGCTTTGAATTCATGTCGGTCCTCTTGCCTCAGCTGCTTATGCTCTGGAATTATAGGCACACTCCTCCACACCCAGTTTATTACCCCCCACCTCCTCCACTGAGGCAGGGCTTCTGTGTAGCTCTGGCTGTCCTGGAACTCCCTTTGTAGACCAGGTTGGCCTCAAATGCAGAGATCTGCCTGCCTCTGCCTCCTGAGTGCTGAAGTTAAAGGCTTATGACACCACCCCCAGCTTTTAGATATTTTCTTTTTGTAATTTTTTGATTTATTTTTGTTTTTAAAAAATAATTTTATAAATGGATATTTTTCCTGAGTATTTTTTGGTGTACCTGTGGAGGCCGGAAGAGGGCATCAGATCTCCTGGGACTGGACTGTGAGCTGCCTGGTCCTCTAGAAGTGCTATCTGGTCCTTAAATTTGTTTTTTTGAGTCTCGCTTATTGCAGGTTGGCCTTGATCTACCTGAGGTTACAGGTATGCGCTGCCACGCTTATTTTATGATGTGCTGGAGATGGAATCCAGGACTCTGATGCATTATGGGCAAGCACTCTACCAGCTGAGCTACATCCTGCCTTTTTCCCTTGAGTGTTTGGATAGGCGCGCACCACCATGCCCCGTTTTTGTAGCACTCGAGATAGAACCAGGGCCTTAGCTTGCCAGGAAAACACTCTGCCAGCTGAGCCACATTCCCAGCCTGCAGTTTAGTAACCTTGACTTCCTCTTCCTCCCTCTCCTGGGACAAAGCCTCAAGTCCCTAAACTCCCTCATACCATAGTGAGAGAGCGGCAGCCCTGCTGGGCCAGGGTGGCTGAGACTTGCTTAAGTGGCCCTTCCTGGGTTTCTCTCTATTGTGTGCGAATGGATTTATGGAGACTGTTTCCTTTCGAAGTAACTGTGTAAGCTGAACAGGGAAGGAAGTGTGTGAAAAAGTAACTGTACGGGGAGCGCATGGCACATCCCGACAGGCTCAATGGCCCTAGTTCTGCAGCCTTTTCACTACCCATGGGTATCAAGTCATATGGAGAATGGGGTGGGATCTAGGCTCATCCCATGGCTACCTGCTGATCCCCAAGACATCTTTGTAGGTACGAGAAGTTCTTCGGGCGCCTATCCCATCTGAACCTGTGTGTGACCAATGCGATGCGGGAGGACCTGGCAGAGAACTGGCATATCAGGTATGCAGGCCTGGGATACCCATCAGCCCGCCATGTGTTCTGAGAGCTGGAGCACCTGCTGTGTTGCGTTGAAGCAGTCATGCCCTGGGAGATAGTTACGGGCTTGAGAAGCCAAGGGAGGAGGCAGTAGGCTGTCTTTCCCTCCCAGCTGTGTGGCCTAGGACTTTTTGGTCCTAAAGGTCTGCAGTATTCTAAGTGATCCTGGAGTTTCCTGTCTTTGGGATTCCCTAAACTCCCTTGCTTTTTGGAATCCTGCTGTGTCCTGTTGCTTAGATTTTTCTCTGCCCACTCCCATCTTACATCAGGGCTGTGACTGTCTACGACAAGCCAGCATCTTTCTTTAAGGAGACGCCCCTGGACCTGCAGCACGAGCTCTTCATGAAGCTGAGCCGCACGTACCCTCCTTTCCAAAGCTGGTATGTCTCCCTCTTTCTGCTGTC
Source organism: Chionomys nivalis (assembly GCF_950005125.1). NCBI lineage: Eukaryota > Metazoa > Chordata > Mammalia > Rodentia > Cricetidae > Chionomys > Chionomys nivalis. The sequence continues at coordinate 9,717,234 of NC_080092.1, read as the reverse complement.
CTGGTCTCCTCAGGCTCATCCAGGTCCAGCGAGCTGATGCTGCGGCCTGCCACCTATTCCTGTAAACAAGCTTTTATTGGAACACAGTCCACCTGTTCACCTCTGTGTTGTCAGTGGCTGCTAGAAGCCTGCTGTGGCGCTGAGTCTCTGTAATCCCAGCACTGGGGAGGCTGAGGTTTAAGGCCAGCCTGGGCTACATGGCAAGCCCTTACCTTACCTTAAAAATAGTGGTTGCTCCCAAGCTGCAGCAGTGGAACTAGGTTTCACAAGAGTCTATGACCTACAAAGCCTGAAGCAGCTACTCTCAGGCCCTTTAAGGAACTGCCTGCTGAGCCTTGTGCTACCTTGCCCTGTGGCCAGCGGGTTCTTGTGGGGCAGGGGACCTGAGTGTCCTCTGGGCATCTCACTGGGGAGAGAAGGCACCTGTTTCAATTCTGCCCCTGTTCTCTGTGTGCTCCTGGGAACCAAGCATGGCTGCTGAGAGGCGGGTCAGTACCTTCTCACTGGGAGGCTGAGCAGGTAGAGGGAGAGCCTGTGGGGGTGGGTACTGTTCCTATAACCTCAGTCCCAGCAACCAGGATCAGTGAGGTCAGTAGGGTGCCAAATGGCTGGGAGCCTGTGGCTCCTCTTTTGTGCCACAATGTCTAGTATCTCACCTCTCTCCTCTGATTCTTCAGCTCCGTGCCCTCGGACCCCAGCGTGGAGAGGTCGGCCTTCACCGAGAAGGACTGTCAGAGCGGAGTGGTGAGGCGTCTGCGTGGGCGGCCAGCACTGCTTGTGAGCAGCACGAGCTGGACAGGTCTGCCTCCCTCAGCACCTGGGCTGTGCCCAGCTTGTCTCGGGGTCTGAACAGGTCTGCCTCCCTCAGTACCTGGGGTGTGCCCAGCTTGTCTCGGGGTCTGGACAGGTCTGCCTTCCTCAGTACCTGGGGTGTGTGCCCAGCTTGTCTCGGGGGTCTGGACAGGTCTGCCTCCCTCAGCACCTGGGGTGTGCGCCCAGCTTGTCTCAGGATCTGGACAGGTCTGCCTCCCTCAGTACCTGGGGTGTGTGCCCAGCTTGTCTTGAGATCTGGGGATGGGTGTACGAGTAGGGAGGGAGGTTTGGGAGGCAGTCTGTGACCCTTTTCCCTCTCTCCCTGCAGAGGACGAGGACTTCTCCATCCTGCTGGGAGCATTAGAAAGTAGGTGTGTGGTACATTAGCAGCTTGGAGCTTGTCAGGGGCCGCTGCTTGGCACTTACCTGACCTTTTGTGGCAGCCTGTCACATGGTGTGCCCCTGGTGTCATGGGTGGGCCAGCTTGGGACAGTAGGGGAGGGCACAGGAAGCTTACTGCCATTACACGGTCATTGAGTGGCTTTTCCCACAGTCTGAATGTATCTTGAGATTAGCAACCCCCCGAGAAGCAGCTTCCCTGCTACACTTACTTATTTTTTCCTGGTTGGTGTGTCTTTTTTAAAAACAGAGTTTGAGCAACTAACACTCAGTGGAGACAGCCTTCCTTCCCTAGTCTGTGTGATAACAGGTACGATGGGAACACCATGTCATACTTTTTAGAAGGGCAGAGGGTGGCAGAATGGGCACATGGCCTTTAGAGGACACCTCAGTAGGGCACTGTCTCAGTAGTCATCTCAGTTCTCCAGGGTAATTTCTCCCTGTCTCCTCAAGACCTTGCCCAAACTAGGCAAGTGCTCTACCGAGGAGCTACATCCCTATCTGTAGTTTATCTTGCTGTGTGGAGAGAGAGGGTCTTATAGGTTGTCCAGGCTGGCCTCGAACCCACTCTGTAGTCCTGGCAAGCTTTGATATGCTAACCTGCCTCAGACTCCCAAGTAGCTGGTACAGAACTGTGTCACCATGTCCCTGGGGGTATAGGTTCTACATCCACTTGATAAATAGGGAACCTGAGGCTCAGAAAGGACTCAAGAGTTCAGATTTCAATCTGGATGGCACTTAGACCAAACCCTCCTCCCCTTTCCCAGTGTACTCCCAGCCTCTAGTTGAGCAGTGTGTCCTCTGTCCAGTCACAGGGTTAGGCAGCTCCCTCCTCCTGCTCCCTCCCAGTCAGGTTCCTAGGGGACCCTGGTATGCTAAGGAAAGTCCCTGTATCACTTGGTGCAGGTGGAGATTTGGTGTCCGTCTTGTTGGCACCCTAGCATTTATCTTAGGCCCCTTTGCAACCTGCAGCCCTGTGCCAGCTGGCTGGGTGCGCTTAACGCCTTGGCCGTGGAATGTCAGGGCCTGATGGGGCCACTGGCGGGTGTGGTTTTGGGAGAGTTGTCAGGTGTCAGCTGGAGCGGCAGGACCTGCCCAGTGGTAGTGATGGGGAGCGACAGTGTTAGTGACTTTTCTTCTCTGTGAAGGGAAGGGACCTCTCAGGGAGCACTACCGCCACCTCATCAGCCAGAAGCACCTCCAGCACGTCCAGTTCTGCACCCCATGGCTGGAGGCCGAGGACTACCCCCTGCTTCTAGGTGAGACAGAGGGCAGTATGACACTATCCCACAAGGGCAGACTGAGCTCCTTTTTGCCCTGTAATCTTTGAGACAGGATCTTTGTACCCTAAGGTAGCCCTGAGTTTGCAGCACAGCCTCCTGCCTCAGCCCCAAGAGCTGGGGTCATAGGTGTGTACTGGCGTGTCTGGGTTTTGTTGTTTGTTTTTTGAGACAGGGTTTCCCTGTGTAGTCCTAGCTGTCCTAGAACTCACTCTGTAGGCCAGACTAGCCTTGAGCTCAGAGAACTACCTGCCTCCTTGCCTCCTAAGTGCTGGAATTAAAGGCATGTGCCACCATCGGCTTTTTTTTTACTTTGTTTTTTAACTACTTTGTTTTTTAACTTATGGAGTTGGCTCTCTCCCTCCATCCACTATGGGGTCCAGAGATGGAACTCAGTATCAGGCTTGGGAGCACTGTCACCTGCTAAGCCAAGGCAGCCACCTTTTGTTATTTTTAAGTGGTCACTGGGTAATATTCTTAACAAAGCTGAATGAACCACAGCCATAGCCAGAAACTGCTGATCACAGTGACTGCCTGGGAATTTCCTCTTTGAAAGTGAATTGTGGCTAAGTAGAAACAATAAATCAATACAAGTAAAAACAAAAAGCAGTTTTAATCATTAGGCAGTGGGAGACAGGACCCAGTGGTCAGCCATGTTTCTGCCTCTGGTCAGGCTGCCTGACTCCTTGGTCAGTTTATGCCATTTGTATTTGGGGACAGTGTCACAGGGACAGCTTCTGATTTCCCCTCCTTGTCTAGAGGTCATTAAATAGACCGGGGAGAATGTGCCCTAGTGTTTTGACTGTCTTTGCAGGGTCAGCGGACCTGGGTGTTTGTCTACACATGTCTTCCAGTGGTCTGGACCTGCCCATGAAGGTGGTGGACATGTTTGGGTGCTGCTTGCCTGTTTGTGCCGTGAACTTCAAGTGGTAGGAAAAAATACCAAGCTATACCTGGGGCATATTGTATCAGCAGCCGGGGGCCCTGTCCTATGGTTGGGCTGAGCCCTAGTGAAGGATAGTCAGTTTGGAGCATCCACACCATGCCAGTCACCCAGATACCAAATGTAGTTAGGATGTTGGAAATATTAGTACATGCCTATAGTCTGGAGGCAGAGGCAAGAGGATCCCTGAGCTTGAAGCCAGCCTGTGCTACATGATGAATTCCTGTCTTGGGAATGTAGTAGCAAGGAGCATGTTGATTGTGTCTGTATCAGCATGTAGCTTTCTTTTTTTTTTTTTTTTTGGTTTTTCGAGACAGAGTTTCTCTGTGGTTTTGTAGACCAGGCTGGTCTCGAACTCACAGAGATCCGCCTGCCTCTGCCTCCCAAGTGCTGGGATTAAAGGTGTGCGACACCACCACCCGGCAGCATGTAGCTTTCTTGTCCTTGTTCCTTGCTGGGATGTTGACGCCATCTAGAGAGGATGTGAAGCATAGAGTAGGGGTTCATGTGGCTCACATGCAGAGCAGTTTACACAAGGAACCACCTGCGGATATGAGAGGGGCTCCAGGAGTATGTCCTGCACAGATAGAGGGACGGGTGGGTGGCTGGAGTTTGTTCATGGTTAACATTCTACTCAGGCTCCTGCTGTGAGAAGGGAACGGTGACCAGAGCTGCCTGCAGTCGACTGGATTTACATCCCTCTGTTCTGTGGCTCGTCTCTCAATTGGATGGGAACCATCCACACCAGTGCAGTTCTGGGACTCCACTTTCCCTGCCAGGGTGGATATGGGCATGGAGGCTGCAGCTTGACAGCTGGAGACCAGCCACAGGATGGAGTTCAGGATGTGAAACTCTGTGTGAGCCAAGCTCAGGGTTTGTCGGGATCAAATCTCCCAGTGACTCTGAAAAGGTACCCTTAATGTGTAGAGCCAAATACAGGCTTGCTGGGACCCTAGTTCTCCGGCTGGAGTAGAGAAAAAGCACAGAAACCATCTTGACACAGAAAGGTCACCTTCCTTTCTCCTAGTCAGCCTGGTGTTTTGACATGTGCTCTTGTAGGCTTTTCTTTCCAAATACTCCATCTCAGAACACTGAGGCCAGCCTACCATTCTTGACGCTGGCTTCACCAGAGGGAGCAGTGGTGGCTCACCTGTGTTCCCATCCTTTCCCCTTGTTTTGTCTGCAGTTTGCATGAGCTCGTGAGACATGGAGAGAACGGACTGGTTTTCAAGGATGCGGAGGAGCTGGCAGCACAGCTGCAGGTAGTAGGCCGACTCCCTGGGGGGTGGGGGAGGTTGGTGGCTTTAACCCTGGCTTTGAGCCAGCTCTCTGATCTCTGCTCCTCCACAAGGACAGCTGTGGTGGGGACTCTGGGATGTAGACAGGTGGAGGAAGGAAGCAGAGGCCTCCAAGATAGTCTCTCACCCTGCTCTGTCATTCACGATGACAGGAGCTAGAAGAGCCAGGCACACACATACTCCTGCCTCCTGTTTGTAAAGATGGGAGCTGTGCTGCCCTCTGGGGAGAGTGGGGGACAAGGGAGTTTCTGCAGTATACTTGTGCTCTCATTTCTGACAAGGGACTTGTTTGTCCTTACGTCCTTGTGAGAACTCTGAAACTCCATCCTGGTGTGGATGGAAATACAGCTGTGGACATGTACAGGGAGACTGGGTTCCTTACTTACAAAAAATGCCAGGTGGGCTGGCTGGACTCAGCCTGAAGCCTGCAGTTTGCCAGCCCCTGATAGATACTTCAAAGGCAAAGCTGTTATGGCTTCCATCTTAACTGCACCTGCAGTTGTGTTAGGGGTGGTAGAGGGAAGGGAAGACAGCAGGTGGAGGCTCATGCCCCAGCGCAGGGCTGTGGGTAAGTAGATTGATTCCTCAGGTATCCAGTGAGGGGAGGGGCACTGCTAGGCATGAGCAAGAAGGACCTGACATGGGGCAGGGTACGCAGGGAGCTGAATTCCAGTCTTCCTTTTCTTGTAGATGCTTTTCTTAAGGTTTCCTGACCCTGATGGAAAGCTAAACCAGTTCCGGAAGGAACTCCGGGAGTCGGAACAACTGCGGTGGGATGAGAGCTGGCAGCAGACTGTACTCCCTTTGGTCTCTCACAGATGACCTCCAGGCCAGAGGCTAGGGCCCTGCCCTCAGGGTGTGGAGCTAGGTCCAGGCTCCATCCATCCTGTACCCGCCCTTCCAACCAGCACCCACTCCACTTGGTCTCTGGTGGGCTGTTGAGTGCCCCCTAGTGGTCAGAAGCCCAAGGACGGCAGTGGACAACTGGGAAGTGGATCATTTGGCAGCTGCTTCATCCGGTGTCACTGAGAAGCTCTTCTCTCTGGTGACCCTGTAAACCTCTCCGTCCCTGGATTTTTGTCTCCGGACTTTCACATTCCTTATGTTCTGGTTCTTTTGGGCTGCCATGAGCTCTGGGATATCATATGTTCACTGGGATTGGCTGAGCAAGGCCTGAGCTGTCTGGCAGGACAGTCATACTTGATAAATTCATGTTTTTATTAGTACAGTAGAAATGCTTGCTCTGAGCCCATGTCCACTCCAGATGAGCTGCTGAGGACAGGCACCACTCAGCCTGTGCTTACTGTCCATTTGTGCTTTGCTATTAACGTCCCTGCCCAACAGAAGCCTTCCCAGCTTTCCCACGGACTCTTCCCATGACAGCGATCTCACTTTTCCAGTCACCTTCAAATACTCTGATGATGGCTCAGCACGAGCTTCAGGATTACGATGGCTGAGTGCTCTTCATAGGGGAACAGTTTGCTGGCATGAGGAGGCACTTCTTCCCAGTAGATCCCTGCACGATCTAGACAGAGAACAGAGATCTCAGGAGGGCAGTGTTGGGGACAGGAAGTCAGTCTGTTAGTGCACGGCTGTTGACACAGATGTGCATTCAAGCTGATTTACTTGGGCCACAGGTTTCTAGGCCCATGCAGATGCCCTAAGGGTCTCTGTGTGGGCCTGCTCAGTCTACAGGAAAATGGCAGGGGTTCTGCTCTGCCATTTCCCACCGTATTCCCTTAAGGCCCTGCAAACCTCCTGTCTCTGTGCCCAGCAACACTAGAGTTACAGGTGCTGTGGCCACAACCCGACTTATTTTTTCTAAGACAGGGTTTCTCTATGTAGCCCTGGCTGTCCTGGAACTTGCTTTGTTGACCAGACTGGATTCAAACTCACAAAGATCTACCTGCCTCTGCCTCCCAAGTGCTGGGATTAAAGGTGTGCACCACCACCTCGCAGCTCACACCCAGCTTTTTGCGTGGGTGCTAAGGATTCAAACTCAGGTCTTTAGGTTTGTGCAGTGAGCACTTCTGCCTGCTGGTCTCTCTCCAGCCTGAAGGCGGTAAACAGGAACAGTGTGGCCCCTCTCCCACCACAGCCCCTGGGCTGCCTGGGTTCTTGGGACTTGCAAGGACCATAGGCCGATGTGGTCTTGTCTACACTTCTGTTATAAAAGAGTTACTGAAATCAGGAACAGGCTGACTGCTCTGTTTTTCTAGGGGAAAACAGATTGCAGGTATTTGTGTGTGCGTGCACACATGCACACAAGTACATTAGTGCTCCATCAGTGGGTTCTGGGAGCATTCACCTGCTTATTTGCTCTATACTGAAGGGGAGAGTCTGTCCACAGATGCTATGGCAGATGAGTGGACAGCTTTGATCTGAGCGCCTTAGTGTCTGAAGGGGACGCAGGATGATGGCAGGACAGCCTTTCAGGTGCTGACTGGAGCACAGACAAGGCTCGTAGTAGTGCCATCTGGGGGCTCTGCAGATGGCGGGGCCCTTATTCCTCTTCTAAATCACCTGTAGCTTCTCTCTAGTTGCAGAGTGCTCAAACAATGGCTTCCAACTGCTCATTGCCCCTGCAGGCCAGGCTGTGCCTCTCAGAACAGATAAGGATGGGTGCTGAGGAGCAAGGCCGAAGTCAGCCCGACTTCTAAACCCTCCTAGGGTCGGGAACTGACCCAGCTCTGTGATGAACAGCTTGCCCGTGTCTTGGCTGCGGACGGTATAGGCCACGTAGACATCAGGAGCATTCTTCCTCTGGCAGTCACTGAGCAGCTTCAGGACCCTGACCAGTGACAGTGTCACTTCCCCACAGTAAAGCACATCTGCAATGGAAAGGCTGTTATTGAAGGGTCTGTGCCCAGAGCGAGGGTGCAGGGCTGAGCGGACTTTGGCATGGGGTGAGGGCCCATGCATTAGTGGTGGTGTTGAGACTTAGGCTGTTCCATAGGAAGGTGCCGCAGGTGAAATGGAGGAAGTCTAAAAGCTCTACAGTTGAGCTCCCCCCTCCCCCGCAACATTGGTTCTATGCCCCTTGCTCATTTGCTTAGTGAGCAGGTCTTAGCCTGGCTCTGGGGTGAAGAGTGGGGGGACCTTATTGTGTTAGCTGCAGTGTGGGATGTCCTGTTCCTGGTGACCTCTTGTGCTAGGGGAGGAAGGATCATTGGTGGCCCAGGCAAACACTGCTTTTTTGCAAAGATTCCATGCTCTTTGTCATCTCTGAAAGACACAGTACAGGGACCTAGGACCCAGATGTACTGGTGGGGATAGACAAGGCCACATGGCACAGTGATGAAAACTCCTTGGCATATCTGCAAGGAGCCAGCACAGCCAGTGTGGCAGGGCCACTCAGCTCCTGTTCCCTGAGTTGGCCTCTGTCACTCCATTTAAACATGACCCAGGATGGTGCTATCAATAGATGGAGAAGTTGGATGTGGCCCTGAGAGGACCACAGGCTGTGTGGCCTCTGCCCCACCTAAAGATCCAGGGTGGCTGTTTATCACCGGCAATGGAAGGCACAGTCTTGGTGTGGTGGGTGACTTCCCTGGTGTTCACTCCAGGACCAGGGAGGGAAACAGGTGGCCTCAAGGGAAGGTCCTCTAGGCCAGGCTAGTGTGCTGCCCTGGCACCTGTCCTGCCCATCTTAAGTCTTCTGGGGACAGTTGGTGGTTCATGCCACAGAAGGGTCTGGGGCTCTGGAGTGTGTGCTGTGACTTGGTGGCCTAGGGTGTCACTCGGGGGCCCTGTCTGTCCCTGCCTGCAGCACCCATTGTGTCTTTATCTGCCCGGGTGAGCGCTGCCGGGGCATTACCTGCTGCAATGACGACATCTGCCTGGAAGGCGGAGAGCTGAGAGGCTGTCACCTCGTCCCAGTCCAGCTCGGCCACTGTCACCTTCGGGCTGCCTGGGTCCGTGGGAGTGTGGGGCTCTAGGGAGAAGCCGTTGAGGAGCACATTTCCACGGAGCTGCTCTAGCACCTGGCTGTGACAGTCACTGAAAATGAACGCTCTCGGGTGGCACGCCTTGCAAACGGCCAGGCCCGTGAGCCCAGCTCCACTGCCTAGCTCCAGGACAGTCCTGTGGGAGATGGGGACCTCTGCTCACAACTGCACCAGCCCCACCTGCCTTAGTGCCCCGCCTGTGCCCCAAGATTACCTGTCCGTGAAGACTGCTGGGTTCTTGATGGCCCACTCTGCCAGGCAGAGAGCAGCATCCCATGTCACCAAGCCTGTGGTGCCATGGGACACAATGGCTGTGCTCTCAGAGAGTGTGACCGAGTCTCCTGAAGGCTGCAGAGACAGGAAGAATGAACAGAGTTATCAGAGTATTATTGGTGGGTCCTAAACCACAGCAACTGAGCAGCTGAGCAGAATATGTCTATGCTGGAATATACTCAGCAGTGAAAAGAAACCAAGTTGCTACAGCCAGAAATATGGGTGATCTTGAGGCTACTGTGCTGAGTGAAAGGAGCCATGCCGTGTGATCCCCTTCATCTAAAACTTTTAAAACGACCCAGTCAATCACAGACAAGACTGTGGGGTGCGTGGGGGTAGAAACAACACAATCACATTCATATCATACCAGCAAATAGCTCCGGTGGCACTGGGTGGACTCTTCGGCCATCAAAACCTCTGCCAGCGCCTCGTACAGTGCATCCAAAGGCTCTGTGGGCACAGCCTCATGCTGGGAACAGACGGTGAGCTTTAACTGAGGGCCACACCGACCCTTGTAAATAACCATTCTGTCGCTCGCTTCTATCTGCTCTGAAAAGGACCTGCTGGCTTTTACAGCATTCATGGTGCTGGGGCTGGAACCCAGGACCTTGTGCAAACTAGGTTGGTATTCTGCTAAGCCATGCTCTAAGCTTGGCTTTTACCAGATTTAAAGGGGAAATTTTGGAGTGGGAGTTAAGATAGCATATTGTCAATTTAGAATTAAAATTAACAAAAGTGCACTGGTGGGTGCCTCAGGGAGAGGTGTAGAGAGTTAGGGCAGGCAAGGCCTAGGCCTGCAGGCAGAGTCCAGGAGAAAGCCACAGTGCCTAGGAGAGAGAGATGCCACTGTCCTTAGATGACAAGCACCTAGTGCAGCTTTTAAGCTGCCTTTCAGAGGCGTTGAGACACAGCTTCACGTGGCCTCAGAGCCCTGTCCCTCCTGGTGCTGCCTGGGCCTACAGAGGCACTGAGGTGGTATGGCCTGGAGCCAGGTCGTACAGAGATCACACCTGTGCTGAGGCTTACAGAGTCTTAAGGTGTCTTACAGAGATGGGGAAGACACTGTAAACTCCAGCAGGAGTGGGTGGGCCAGCCAGGAAATGGCTGGTGGTATGGGGGAGGAGGAGGCATCCTTCACTCAGTGGCAGGGATGTCTGGTAGGAGGGAGAACCCGAGTCCAGGAGATGAGAGCCCTGGCCTGTCTCCTACCCTGTCCCACCTTGCCCTCCCATGATACCCCACCAGCGTCCGCCTGCTCCAAGGCAGGGAGGTGGGCCTGCTGGAGACTGGCAGAGCTCTGGATCTCTGTGTTCCCCTATGTGGCCCAGCCCCGGCAGCCACTGCCCATCACTGACCTTTTTGATGAGCTTTGAGAGAAAGCAGCGCGCGTACTTCACAGATGGCAGGTGCTGCACACACACAGGGTGCTTCACAGTCTAGACAACAAAAGACAAGAAGGTGATTGCTACAGAGACATGCCTTTAGTGTCCAAGACGCTTCACATGACTGGAGGGAGCCTGATGTGCAGGGACAGTGGGGGTGTGTGCCCTGGGCATCTGCAAGGTGGAGTTTTTTCTTGAGATGATCTTACTATATAGCTCAGACTGACCTCAAATTTACAATCCTGCCTTAGGATTATGGGTATGTGCTGCCACTCCCAATGTAAGATTGAGCTTTAAGTTCTTTCTTTACAACGTTTCTACATAGTGGCACAGCCCTGGGCAGGAAGCTGAGTTCACAGGCCCTTTCCTGTCCACCCAGGGTGGCGGTGGGGACGACACTAGTCTATTGTGAGGACAAAAGTGGGGTTTCTGGCTTCATGAGGAGGTGAGGGCCCAGTGGCAGATCCCCCAGATACCTGTCCTGGCTATGAGGCCTAGGTAGTGGGGAAGGTTAGAGATGGAGCCGAGCAGGCAAATATGGAAGAGCGAAGGCTCTGCCTAGACAGGAACTAATGACTTAGTGGAAGCCTCGGGAGTCAGGAGCAGGACAGAGAGGGCCGTGTGGGGTAGCTCCCAGGTGAAAGGAGGTCAGAGGACCAGCAGGAAGCAGGAGATGGAAATGGGCCTGGAGGGAGGTGTAGCTTTCTACCTTGGGAGGATGGCAGGATCCCCTTATGTCTGCCAGAGCTTCCTACTGAAGGTTCATTGATGACAATCCCATGGGATCTTAAAGCAGTATGCTCTAATTTTTGTTGGGTCACCCATGGAAGGTTGTAAGACAAAGCCTGACTGCTTCCTCCTTCCTTTACCCCTTTATCTTCCTTTCTGATAACAGGGTCCCCCAGTATAGCTCAGGCTGACTTTGAGTTGGCCATGGCCTAGGCTCCTTGGGTGGGCTTGGTGGCTGGGGGCATTGATTCAGGAAACCTCTACCGAAAGGCATGTGCATTGCTTAGATCAAATCCCACTTCTGCCTCTGATACTGAGCAGACAAGATGAACTTTCTTATTTTTGTCTTAAATGTGAAGAACATTTCAAAGCGGCTAACAAATGCTGGAAGCAGTCACCTATCACCTGCTGTCCCTGTAGTTCAGGACTTCCTAGTGGGTGGTCTGGAGAGATGGCTCAGCGGTTGAGAGCACTGATTCCCAGCACCTACATGGTGGCTCATAACTGTAACTCCAGTTCCAGGGAATCTGACACCCTTTTCTGACATACACATAGGCAAACACCCCCACACATATTAAAAAATATCCAAAAGTTAAAGCCATATAGAAAAAAAATGGCATAGTAGCACTCCACAGAGATATAGTCTTAAAAAATAAAAAAGGCATCCCCTGGCTTCCCTCATCGTGTGCAGTTGTCTATCTGAATATCTTCTTCATCCATTAAAACCAAACAGCCAGAGCTGTCTGCGGTGCTGACATCCATGTGCATTGCCAACACAAGTGCTGTATCTTTGTTTTTTTTGGGCACGGCTTGGAAAGGATACAGGTGAGCCTTGGCTCCGCTATCTGGGTATGCTGGGGGCTCTTACCTTCTGCAGAATAGCCAGCAGCAGCTCGGAACCTGAGGGCTCCCTTAATTTCTCTTCTAGGCTCTGTTCCGAGGAGAGAGAGTGAGAGATAAATCCTAGGGGGATTTTCCACACATTACACTGCTGTGGAATATTCTGATAAAGAGCATCAGTAATCTTTACCCAGGGACCTGGAGCCAATCTGAAGTGGGAGCCACCAGAGGTGAACTCAGTCTGATGTCAGGGGCCATGGTGGCTGAGTATCAGTAGACTAACTTCCGATTCACATCAGCTGTGGTTGTCCTGCAATCACCGGGTTCCAGCAACTTTGAAGCTGAGCTGGTAAACTAAGAATCAGTTACAGCATAAAGGCCTGGAATCTGCCACTTAAGCTAGAATGGAGACTCATATGTGTGGTGTCAAGCCTGGCCATGCCATCTTTCTCACGGGGACTCAGCTCCAGTCAGGGCAGGTATGTGACACACTACAAGCCTTCATGTCTTCAGCGCATTTTACGATGTCCTAACAGGTCCTCTAAGACCCGCTTTGACGCTTTTCTAGCCTTGTCTACACTCAGTCTCATCCCTGTTCACCCCAGTACAGCTGCACCAGCTCCTTTGCTGTTCTTAATCACGGCAGCCATGTTTCTATCATAAGACCTTTGCTTCCGGTTCTCCAAGACTACCCTGTGGCTGGCTGTCTCAGGGCTTGGGTAGCAGTTCAAGAGCTGCCTCTTTTGGGAGGCCTTTGATGACTCTATTTCCCATTTCCTTGCTTATTCTTTTGAGACAGGGTCTCAGCCTGTAGCTGGGGTTGGTCCCTGACTCAGAGATTCTCCTGTGCCCCAAGCTGAGACTGGCTCCCTCACGTGGTTTCGCTTGGTGTTTTCTGGTTACTAACCGTGTCTTGTCTGAGTAGGGCTGGTCTCTATTGTGCCCTGCGTGCAGCTCACGGATGGCAGTCGGTAAGGATTTAGTGACCCACTGCTAGGCAACACTCGGTGTGCTTCCAGAGCCATGTGTGAGTGGGGTCCGTATTCAAGTGCTCCCACAAAGTGAGATGCAGGGGGGCTGCCTATCTTGGAGCAACCGTGCTAAAGTTGTTAAATCCACAGTTACTGTTCATGGTGAAGTCTTTAGGTTCTCGCTGTAAGCACTCTTATGTTCATTTTCCTATAAATAAGCAAAGACTGCGCGGGGGGGGGGGCAATGCGACTCCCTAATTTGGAGCTATTGGACTCTCCCTTCCTGCCTTGGCTGTCTTAAGCAAAGGGACTATCAGTCAGACAGCAGCAGGACTGCCCTTACGTCAGCCTTGGCTGTCTGATAACTCCATAACCACCTTGGACAACCATAGCTGATTTGCATGGTGCAGCCTCGTCCAGGGCTGTTTGAGGTACTCTGCAACAGACTTTTTGCTGTCATAAGCCTGGGTACACACTATATTACTCTGCATTCATTTTGACGTGCAGATGGGGAGCACGCCCCCTGGTGGCTTAGTGGAAGGATGGCTGGGATGGTACTAAGAGGCAAGGCTGTGATTGGTTCAGACAACTACATATCCTGCTGTGGTGGCTCAAGAAGGGAGTGGACTACGTTGGGCAGTGGTGGCACACCCCTTTAATCCCAGCACTACGAGAGGCAGGCGGATCTCTGTGAGTTCGAGGCCAGCCTGGTCTACAAGAGCTAGTTCCAGGTCAGGCTCTAAAGCTACAGAGAAACCCTGTCCTGGAAAACAAATAAACAAACAAAAGAAGGGAGTGGACTACAAAGAGCCCTCCTGGGAATGGTCTCTTCTTGGAGCAGGCTGAGCTGGTAACATGTCTCCATGTTACAGACACAGAGACAGCAGAGCAGCGGTGGCTGGGCGACTCAACAGTGGCTGGGCGACTCAACAGTGGCTGGCAGAATTGTAAAAGCAGCCAGGCAGCTGACCGTGGTCAAGAGCTAAGGAACCCCCACTCCCAAGGCCTGCACAAGAGCTGTATGTTTGTAAGGGCTGCTACCAAGGGCTGAGGAAACCCAGCACGTAGGCCTGCTGGGAAGCTGGCAGCCAAAATGCCTCAAGAACTCCGGAGGTCCATAAGGACCAAGGGCGCCCTATAAGCAAGAGACCTGCAATTGCTGCTCTTGTCTGCCTACAGCTGGCACAGGAAAACACAGCATGCCCTGAGCTTCTTGTCTGCCTATGATTTCTAGCTGGGGGAAAAAAAAAAGAAAAAGAAGCCCAACTGTTTGGTAGCAAGAGACATTGCATCCCCCACAGTGTTATTTAGATGGCACAAAGATGTAGCCACTTGTAAGGTCCCGCAGTATATAATTCATATAGCACATAGAGGTTTGAGTTAGGATTCTTCTTTTTGTAGACCAGGCGGGTCTCAGAGTTTGAGACCCAGAGTGCTAGGATAATTGGCGTGCCACCTCCCACGGTGCTCGAATTCTAAGCAGAAAGTTGGTCTCCCTGGCCAGAGTTTTGGCTCTCACCCTTTCGTACTTAAACGGAGTGACAACGGACCCCAGTACAGGGTGCACTGTGTGCGACCCTGTGCAAGTGCTTAGCACGGCTGATGAATTGACATAGAATTGGGGACCCATAAGCTACAGGGTTCCATTCTGTGTTAAGATCAGAAATACCACTCAAAGAAACCGGGCAGACTTTGGAGGAATACAATTTTACAGTGCCTCATGCCGGTGAGTTCCTTGCACACGAGTTATCAGCGAGGACTCTCCAAAGGAGCCTCGTGCCCGAGCCGCACGTCCCAGACCGCCAGGAAGTTCCCTTTTCAGTCTGAACTCCGAGGCGGTTCTGCCTGCAGCCAGCCCTTTGGATGGGAGCCTGGCCTCCCCTTCAGGAGAGCGCGGTTGAAGTTTTCAAAGCTGTTTTGCAGTTGCCAAGATGACCCATCACTGGCTTAAAAAGTCGCTAAAATAAGACAGCCCGGCCCGTGACCCTGGAAGTTCTGCCAGAGAAGGGCCCAGCCTGCCTCCTCAAGTCGGGCAGTGAGCGAAGGCGGCCCCAGATGCCCAGCCCGGCAGCCCCAGGTGCTCAACCCCAACACCCGCCGTAGGTCCGCCGCCCACCTGCCAGGGAAAGGAGGGAAGTGCGCGAGCCGCCAGGAAGCGGCGCTCGAAACTCTGCAGCAGAGACGTGGCCCCCTCGTGGTCCTCAGGCGCCATCGCGGGGCGGGGCCAATGTCGCCTGCAAAGGAGCGGAAGGAAGACCTGAGTCTGAGGAGGCGGGGCAAAGAGGCGGGAGCTGTGGGCGGGGCTAGTCAATACTCCGGCCCAGGAGGTGGGGCATGGGGGGTTCCCTGGGGGCGGGGAGTATGGTGGGGCGGGGCAAAGGCGGGTGTAAACTGCAGGGTTCGTGCGCTGCTGTGTCTTGAGAGGAGAAACTTAGGAAAAGGCTAACGCGGGTGGCGGGGCGCGTCCTAAACAGGTTCGTGGAGCTGGAGCGGGCAATCTGAAGGCGGGGCCTACACTGGCCTGGGGTGGGGCTCAGAAGGTGGTCCTTGACCACAGCAGGGGCGGAGCCTAGAGGTTGGAAGGCGGGCCCAAGGTGGGTATGGGGTGGGGCGGAGCTTAGAGGCGGTCCTTGACCGGAACTGGGGGCGGAGCCTAGAGGTTGGAAGGCGGGCCCAAGGTGGGCATGGGGCGGGTCCGAGACTGAGGTGGGGCGGGGCTTAGGGGCGTTTTTTTTTTTCCCAGAACTGGGGCGGAGACTAGCGGTTGGAAGGCGGGCTCAAGGTGGGCATGGGGCGGGTCCGAGACTGAGGTGGGGCGGAGCTTGGGGGCGGTCCTTAACCAGAACTGGGGCGAGTCTAGAGGCTGGAAGACGGGCCCAAGGTGGGTATGGGGCGGGGCCGAGACTGATGTGGGGCGGAGCTTAGAGGCGTTCCTTGACTAGAACTGGGGCGGAGTCTAGAGGTTCGAAGGCGGGCCCAAGGTAGGTATGGGGCGGGTCCGAGACGGATGTGGGGCGGAGCTTAGGGAGCGGTCCTTTGACCGATTAGGGTGCAGGCTCGCACCAGTCGAAGGCGGGGCTGAGGTGCTCGCCTAGTTGTGGAGGCGGATCTTGGAAGTGCTCCTGGCCGCCTGGGATCCTTCTGCTGAGCTCCCGGCCATCCTGTAGGCGGGGTTATGGTCTAGTGCGGGGCTGAGTGGTGCGCGGCCTTGCTTGCTCCTCTCTGGGCGGGTCTCACTTCTGGGTTTTGATCCCGGGGGCGGGGCGGGGTTCGTGCCCACCCAAGCCAGCTGCTGCAGGTCTCCGGATTCCTGCACACTAGTCTTGACCCACCGGCACGTGCTGTCGGTGGTGGGCGGGCTTATCAACACCCTCCCCATCAGCACCGCCCTCTGGGACCCGCCAGGAAGGCAACCTGAGTCTACTCTCCAGCATTTGTGTCTGCATCCTAACATCACCTAATTCTTACTAAGCATCTCCAGTGTGATTGGCAAGACCAGGGGTTGCAGCAGTGGGATAAAGCCTATTTGGTTTCTGCCCTCCAGGGCCTGGGGCCTCAAGCGGGAACGTGAAACAGTAGCAAGATCTGCGCTGAAGATGAGTGCACAGAATCGCAGGGGCATCCAGCAGGAGTTTCGTTTGATCTAGCAAGGAAAAAGAATCCCAACGAAGAGTGGGAGTTAGCTGCCGCGGGTGGCCGAGTTTTCAAAGTTAACGTGTCTTGCTAGAGTTGAAAGGCAGGACGCTGGCAAGCCACCCCTGCTGCCCCCTGATTCTGCACTGTCGTTCAAGGCAGAGCGGTTCACTTTAGCAAATGTTTTTTTTTTTTTTTTTTTTTTTTTAAAGCTCCATTTGGAAGCTTTCTGAGACAGCCTGTTCAATATGCTTGCAGAAGGTAGATGAGGGGGACATATTAAGTCCCATTACTTCTTTCAGATGAGAAACGCCTTAGGGGAACAACAAAGGGGAATTGATTGCAGTCAGGTCTGTGACCCTCCAAGGAGCCAGGCCAGCACAACCTTTAAAGAAGGGCTTGGTCTTTTATTCCCTGAGCTGGGTTGACCTAAACATAGTGAACTGTAGTTGTTTCTGTGGGATTTTGTCTTTTCATTTTTTTATGTTTATTACGTGTGTGTGTGTGTGTGTGTGTGTGTGTGATTCACCATATGTAAGGACAGCTTGCAGGAGTTGGTTCTCCTACGCGGACTGAACTCAAGACATTAGGCAAGTTATCTAACTTGTTATCTAACTATCGGAGTTATCTAACTAGCCTTATTGGTTTGTTTTACAGTCTTGCTATGTAGATCTGCCTAGGTTGGTATTCTCTTTGTAGCCCATTTTGGCCTTGAACTTGCAATGATACTCCTGCCTCAGCCTCCAAAGTGCCCAGGATTATAGGCATGTGCCACCATGCTGGACTGTTACTATGTTTCTTACATTGCATAATCCTGACTGCAGTCACCTGAGATTCTGAGGCCTCACAAGTAGGATGGGTCTGGGTGACTGAGGAAGGCTGACGTTAGAGGTGGCCTCAGGGACACTGGCTCACCTGTGCTGTTTTGATCAACTCTCTGCCTGCAGTTGGTGATGCAAAACATGGGAGGCAGAGAGATGCACATCATTCTTATTAATCGCTGTTGCTACAGGACAAAGGAGCAATAGCTGTCCTCATGATAATACTGCATGACGTGTTCCTAAGGTATAAGTAAGTCTCGGCTGGTCTAGCCTTCCTGATACCACAGACAAGAGCAGATTGAGAAAAGACCCTCCATGGGCTACAGAGTCATTGCACACTGAGTGTGACAAAAGCCGTGTTTCTTAATTAGATCTGAATGAAGGGGAACAAGTCACTGAGGATCTTGTGTATGTGTGTACACACACGTGTGCCTCCACTTTTGTTCCTTGGTTTTTTTGAGGCAGGGCTTCTCATTGGCTGGAGTCCACTGCTAGCTGGCCAATGAGCCCCAGGGATCTACCTGCTCCCAAACTTAGCACTGGTTCTACAAGTGCGGATGAGTCTGGGGGATCAATTCCGATCCTCGTGCTTGTAAGGCAAGCCCTTTACCAACTGAACTATTATTCAGCTCACTAAAGGACTTTTGAGGACCCAGGGACCTCACAGGGGTGATGGAAGGCTAAGGCCCCTCCTGTCAGACAGAGTGCTGATGTCTGGAGGAAGGCCTGGTGCACATCTAAGTGCTCCTGCCCCTTCCTTCATTGTAGGAGGCAGTAGGTGCATGAGCTATATTAAAGGCTCTCTGTTATCTAATAATAGCCTAATGCATTTTAGCTGTATGAAGCCATTGCCTTTTAGAAATTATGCTTTGGGTTTGGAGTTCAATCAGCATGAGGAAGTTTTTCCTTTATCTCTCCTCTGGCTAATGGCTTCTGTAAGAAAAAGGACCAATTGATTTCTTTCTAGAATGTTGCTTCAGGGTGCAGCGACCTTTTATAGGCCATGTTTCAACTTATAGAAGAGTTTTATAGTTCAAATATAAATTGCACCAAATGCAGACTCTATAATAGGATTTAAGGTTAAATAAAGTTTCAACCTTCCTCGGGCTGTTTCCAACATCCAAGAAGCCCCGCAGCTTTGGAGACAGGTGCTGCAGTAAAGTCTCAACAGGGTCAGGTGTAATCCACATAGGAAGCTCGGTGTAATGATCTCAGTCCCGGGACACGCAAAGAGAAACACAAGGATTATAGGATGGTTTTGTTGTTTTTGTTTGCGTTTTAGACAGGGTCTCGTGCAGTCCAAGCTGGCCTCTAACTTTGCCACATAGCTGAGGTGACCTTGAGCTCCTTATCCTTCTGTCTCCACCTCCAGGATTACAGTTGTGGACCAACACACCCCTTTTAAACCGTGCAAGATGCTGAACCCAAGGCTTCAGGCATGGTTGATAAGCACTCTACCAGCTGAGCTACAGTGTCAGCTCCAATTATATAATGTTTTGGTTTGCAATGGAGCCAGTATTAAGGATTGAATTGTATCCTCTGCAAAGGTAGGCTGGAATTCCTAACCCTTGATTCCTACGAGTGTGAATTTTTTTTTTTTTGGAAGTAGAGTGGCTGCAGATATAATCAACTTAACAGGAAAACATGCTAGAGGATATCCTGGGTACCAGTGGCTTTCCTTATAGGAGAGGAAAATGCCCCATAAAATCAAAGGCACAGAAGAAAATGGCCACATTGCTTTAGAGCTCAGAGTGATGCAGCTACAAGCCAAGAACCACTGAGGACTGCTGTAGCATCAAAGGCTAAAAGAAGCAAAGATGAAGGGAGCCTAGCATTGCCAGAACCTTTGTTCTGGACTTCCACCTTCCAGGTTTGTAAGACGCTGGGAATCTCTTGCTTTAAGTCACCCAGTGTGTTACTTGGCTACTGAAGCCCTAGAAATGAACAGAACTGGTCATATTACTTTGGGGAGTCCTTTGCAAAAACCAAACAAACAAAAAAACCCACCAAAAAACCAAGGGGCTTTGATAAAGAATCAAGGATTTCAAAGTGGTGCTGGGTGTGTGGTAGATACCTGTGATTCCAGAACTCAGAAACCTGGGGCTGAAGGATCTAAAGTTCAAGGCCAATTTAGGCTACACAGTGAGAATCCTTCTAAAAAACAATAGCAATGTTGCTCACTCAACAGAGTGTTGGTTCACACCTGTAATCCCAGCACTTGGGAGGTGGAGGCTAGGGATCGGGAGTTCAAGGACACTTTTGACTACAACAGGAGTTTGAGGTCAACCTTGGCTGTGTGAGACCCTGTCTCAAAATAAGAAAAAGTAAGTGCTGTCCTGGGCACCTTGGGTTGTGAGGTCAGATAGCTGGATCATGGGGTCTTCCATGACTGGACCCCCAGTGGAGCGTAGGATACTGTTGCAATGGCTTATAGCAATATGATGACTGACCACCCCAAACCCCAAGAGCATGCATTTTTTTCCCATCGAGAGGCTGCATGGGTCATCCTAACAACAAACAGAACCCTGAGACCTTTTGTCACTGCACCAAGCCTCAGAGCTGTGTTTCAGGAAGCCCAAAACACCCTGGATCTTTGAGCCTGTTTTTTTCCTTAATAAGACCATTTTTAGTAGTCTTAACAAGTCTGTTCTGGATGCTCCTGGGTCCCTGAGATGTTTCCCATCCATGCTCCAGTGAATATTAATTATGGAAATCAAATGGACATTTAGCACAAGAAAATGCTCACTGTAGCAAACTTTCAGAGGGCAAGTCATCGAAAGCCCATTCACTAAATGACCTCTTGGCTAAATGATGAATTTGCCTAATGACCATTCTGCATAAGGACTCATTTGCTAAAAGCCAATTTTCTGAAAAAAAAAATCAACTTATGGGATGTTCTGCTTATCAGAGATTGAGTCATATTTCTACAGTCAAAGTCAGTGGGGTGTTGGGGGCACCACGCTGGGTTGCCATATGTCGCGAGCCACATTTTGGGGGTTATCTTGCCACGACCCTATCTGCAGCGGGTTCATATGAACCAGGGTAGGAACACGAGGATTAGAAGTGTTAGGTAGGAAGAACAGAGATAAGAAAGAACTGCAGAGACGTGAGATAGTACCCGGAGGGCAACTCAGTCAATACTGGGTGCTGAATGAGTTCTCAGTTTGCCTGCGTTTAATTTTTTTTACACGTATACACTTTTATACCCCAATACAAAAGGATGGGGGAGGGAGAAGGCGAAAGACTGCTTTAATGTGATACAGAAGACAACCAGAAGAGTTACTTGCTCCAACACTCAGACATCAAGCTATTAATTTCAAAGTAAAGTGTTTGATGTTTGGGGCAGCAAACCCACTCTAGACCAAGTATCCTGTAGGCAGCCACTCCCTAAGTAAAACCTCAGGTTTCAAAGGAAAAAACAGAAGTGTACACTTGAATTCTCTGACCTTTGCTCAGGGTGGAGCCTCTATGGGCCCTCTTAAGGTCCAAAACCCTAGTAACCACACCCTAGGTCAGGATGTTTTGTTTTGTAGCCACACCTGTTTCTAACAACTTTGAAAGAGCAAAACTAAGCTCAAACTCTCTGACCTTCAGACAAGGTGAAATAGGCTCATGTCTGTGTGTGTCCCCACAGTGGGGCAGCCCAGGCCTGTAATACAGCACTCAGGAGACCAAGGAGGATTGAAAGTTCCAGGCTAGCCTGGGCTACAAAGCCAAATCCTGACTCAAAATAAGAAAATCACCTTAGGTGATAAATGGCTGCATTTTACTGAGCCTATCTCTGCCAACATTGAACACTGTTCTCACCCTTGTTAAATTCTGGCGTGGTGACAAGCCCAGAGGAAGAAGGCTGTCCAAGTAGTGACTGTGCACATCTCCTGCTCACAGCAAGTGTCCTTCACACCATACCGGGGCCACATCTGTTACACGGGACTTCTGACATCTAGATTTTCTTGTTGGTGAGAATTATCAGTACCAGAAAATGCAAACCACTTTGTTTTTTAATCTCACAATTAGTATCAACTTTTAGCATTTTCCTTTGGGAGCTTGTAATGATTGTTCTCTCTCTCTCTCTCTCTCTCTCTCTCTCTCTCTCTCTCTCTCTCTCTCTCTCTCTCTTCCCAATTCCAGCCTTTTGCTCCCCTCTGTGGCTTGTGGCATGACAGCTCAGCCACAGGGCGGATCACGCCTCTAGGTCTCCCTTATTAAGCTTAAAATCTCTGCAGCTCAAAAATTGTGACTTTTCCATACAACATGACTGTTGCCATTTTGGCTGAACTCAGGTGACTTCGCCACTATCTTGGCTAAGAGCCAGGTCAGGTGGCCAAGTTCTGTCATCTTTACTGAGGTGTTCTTTGCCTGGCTCCCCAGTGTTAACTCTGTTACATGGATGACCTTACCACCATTTTAACTGAGAGCCAGGTCGGGTGACCAAGTTCTCCCATTTTTACTGAAGTACATCCTGCCTTGTCTGCCAGTTTACTCATGTTTTTTTCTAAATTCCTCTTGCTGACTCTGTCATATGTGTGTTTTGTAGGGTCCACAAAGAGCATCCACTTTGCCCAATTCCTGTTCACTCTGTGTGTATGTTCATACATGTAACTTAATGCACCTATGTTTACTGTTAAATGTTATAATTGTCTGTTTATTGCATCTCATTTCAGACTACAAAACAACAAGTCTCATGTTTTAAATTGGTATGTATTTTTAAGTCTCTTACAAAAATACTTTATATTTAATCCAGCCCTCATTTAAAATATATTAAGATGTCCTCTACTGTAATGCTCTGTCTCTCTTTCTCTTTTTTTTTTTTTTTGCTTTTTTGAGACAGGGTTTTTCTGTGGTTTTGGAGCCTGTCCTGGAACTAGCTCTTGTAGACCAGGCTGGTCTCGAACTCACAGAGATCCGCCTGCCTCTGCCTCCCAAGTGCTGCGAATGCTCTGTCTCTTTAAGAGACAAGCCATGTCTACTCCTTTCCTGCTTGCAGCCTCAGCCCCACTCTCTCTCTTTTGGTCCTTCTCTTGAAGAGGCAGCTTCTGCCTCTTTCCCCTTCTCTGTCTCTGTCTCCTCTCCTCTCCTTTCCTCCCCTTTTCCCTTCCCCTCCATAACCCACCTAATAAATGTCCAATTTCATTCTGTATGGTATGCTTATCTCTATGCCTCCCACCCGCCACCTTCCCACACCACTCGCCGGGGACCAGCCAGCTGCCACGTGACTGGGGACCAGCCACCTTCGTTTGGGGACCTGCTGCATGGTCTCAACCCCACAGCAAGCAGCTGGAGACTCACAGTAAATCCATTTCAGTTATACCTGTTAAACAGCCCTCAACTGCTCAGAGATCTGGGGAATATGGCATTTAAATATTTAATTTTTAAAAAAACTTTGCATAACAAAAAGGAGACAGGTTGGTTCCTAGCAGCAGCACTCTACTTCCTCCAAAGAAGACAGAAGACAAATGGCACAGAACAATGCCCATTGGCAATTTGCTTCAACTGCTAAGCGCTGACCACTGAGAGAAACTGCCTTTCATCTAAACTGAAGATCTCCAGACATGGACAAAATTGCTGGAATCGACAGCCTAGCTGCTCAGGTCAAGGTAGGCTTGTCTTCCTACAGATTTCTTAGCCCACAGGATCTTCTGGAGCCTGGCAGGCCCTGTGCTAAACAGCAGAAGACAAATATGACCCTTAGTGACAATGGAGGGCCCTGAGGAGTAGCTCTGGGTGCCAACCAAGTAAGTTCTCTGTTGTTTTTTAAATCAATAACTCAAATAAAATTTTATCCTTCTCAAAGATTTCTGATGCAGTTTGACAACTGAGAGGTTTTGTCAGCTTAAAAGGACAATCTCACCAAACAATTTTCAGTAAAATACTGAAAGACCAGGATAAATCCAGACCCCCTAACAGGAAGAGTAGAGCCAAAAATCTAGGTTAGCCAGTTCAGTGACTTTGTTCCAAGAACTGGCTGACTACAAAGTTAGATTATAATCTTGAGAACAATCTTGAGAAACGGAGAGTTACCCCCTTGTGATTATCACTGGTATTTTTGGAATCTTCCAATGATGCCCTCCCTACCCCCTTTGGGTTGTGGTTTCTTGATGGAGGTGGGTCTTGTATTTATCTGTTGCTTTCATTGATTAATTAATTAATAAAGAAAACTGCTTGGCCCTGATAGGACAGAAAATTAGGTAGGCAGAGTAGACAGAACAGAATGCTGGGAGAAAGAAGCCGAGTCAGTGAGTTGCCATAATTCTCCCACTCCAGACAGACACAGGTTAAGATCTTTCCTGGTAAGCCAGCTTGTGGTGCTACACAAAATATTAGAAATGGGTTAGATCAATATGTAAGAGCTAACCAATAAGAGGCTAGAACTAATGGGCCAGGCAGTGATTAAAAGAATACAGTTTCCATGTAATTATTTCGAGTAAAGCTAACCAGGTGGTGGGATACAGCCCTGCCGCTCCATTAACAGTTTCTCTCCTTAAATACCCCTTCTCCCAGCTACTCAGGGTCGAACTCCTCTACCCCTGTGTGGGATATGAGTCTCGGCCCCACTGCTCTGGTTCCTGTCAATAAACCTCGTGTGATTACAGCAAGGACAGTCTCTCATGAGTTCTTGGGGGGTCGTGTTATCCCGAGACTTGAGTGAGAGTCTCCCAACTCCAGGGGTCTTTCAATACAAATACAAGATCTGCAAATTATAAAGGTGTGAGGACAAATACAAGTTATCAAACTTCTCTCTCATGCTGCCTTCCATAGTCTTAAAAATACTTTTCATTGTGCAAAAATATCTGTCATAGTCATTCTGACATAAATATGCTACTTTTTATGCAATGCATATTTCTAAAACTTCTGTTTTCACAAACCCAAAGAATTCTTGTGATTTCCAGAGAGCCGAATTAAAGGATCCACCTTAAACAGGTCAGATATATCCTCCTCAATTCCCTGCTCCTAAAATTTTTTCCTTAGCTTTGTCCTCTGTTTTGCCAATACCTTAAACAGGTATAAGAGACACCAGACATTTTCATACCACAAACACCAGACAGGAGCAAAGAGACCAGCTATGCCAGGATTTGACCAGCACCCAGCTTTCTCAGGTTCTCCTCAAAGATGATGCCCACAAATAAGCAGGAATAAGTCTTGAGAATCTGCCGCCCCAATTCCTTTAACCTGTGGTGCCTAACCTTCTGCCCTTTTATTATAAAATAAGAGATGGGAATGTAATGATTGTTCTGACTCTTTAAGAGACAAGCCCTGGCCACTCCCTCTCCCATCTGCTGAGACAGGCTGATCTTCAGCTTCCAGACTGAGTTCTCTCTCTTTTCTGTCTCCCTCTCAGAGAGGCAGTGTCTGTTTCTCCCTTCTCTCTTCTCTCTCTCCTCTTCTCCCCTCCCTTCCATAACCACTAAATAAATATCTAACCTCACTCTGCATGGCATGCTTATCTATGTCTGTCTCTTGCCTGCCTGCTGCCGCATGTCTCCCTGCCTGGAACTGGCTGCTCTCAGGGCCTGCTGCCTGCCGCCACATGGCTCGCTACCACCGTTTGGGGACCTGCAGTGTTTCTGCTGCCTGTCCGGGGATCCTGGAGCATATTTTTAATAATCTTTTTCAACTATGTTTACTTACTTGTGTGTATGTGTACACATGTATCAAATTGCTTTTCTCCTTCCATTATATGAGTATAATGGAAAAAGTAAAATGCTGTGGATCCCTAAGTGGCTGCAGCAGGCAGCGGGTCCCAAGACCATACCACAGTTCCCCGAAGTGATGTCAGGCAGTGGGCAGTGGGTCCCGAGAGCAGCCAGTCCCAGTCAGGGACAGCGCAGTTCCCACAAGGGACAGTGAGTCCCAGGAAGGGAGCTGCAGCCCCAGTGGGTGAGAGACAGAGACATATCCATGCACACCATGCAGAGTGAGGTTGGATATTTATTTAATGGGTTATGGAAAAGGAGAGAAGAGCAGAGAGAGGGAGAGAGAGAGACAGAGAGAGAGACAGAGACAGAGAGAGAGAAAGAAATGGGGGAAGGGGAGAAGTGGGGAGAAGGAAGAGAAAGAAGCTGCCTCTTCAAGAGAGAGACAGAAAAGAAGGGACTCAGGCTGGAAGCTGAAGATCAGTGGGCATGGCTTGTCTCTTAAAGGGACAGCAAAGACCATTACAATGAGAATCCTGGGATTTAACTCAGGTTGTCAGGCTTGGTGGCAAGCACCCTTACTATTGAGCTATCTTTCTAGGCTTATAATTTATTTTCATAACCTCTCCTTTCCTCTCCTCTTTTCTCTTCTCCTCTCCTCTTTTCTCCTTTCCTCTCCTCTCCGCCCCCCTTCTCTGTGCATGGAGGTCAGACCTTTAGGAGTCTGTTCTTTCCTTCCACCCACTATGGGTTCCTGTGACCAAACTCAAGTTATTAGGCTTGCAGGGCAAGCGTTCTTACTCACTGAACCTTCTTGCTGGCTCAACTGTACTTTTCCTTATTTTATCTCCTGGGGATTTAGGAACTCTATGACTCAGTCTAGCTCCTTGGTGGATGTACACACACTGTATGTAACTGCTCTGTTCAAGAGCCAAAATACTTCAAAGTACTGTTTTCAACAAATACTCCAGAGAAATAATCTGAGCTCTTATTTTATTTTTAAGACATTTATTTTTGTTATTTTTAATTAAGTGTGTGTGTGTGTGTGTGTGTGTATGTGTGTTAGTCAGGGTTCTCTAGAATAGCAGAATTTGTAGAATGAATCTCTCTCCCTCCATTTATCTATCTATCATCTGTCTGCCTGTCTGTCTATGGGATTTATTGGACTGACTTACAGACTGCAGTTTAATAATGACTGGTTGTGAACATAAAGTCCAAGAATCTGGTAGTTTCTCAATTCACAAGACTGGATGTCTCAGCTGGTCTTCAGTATATGCTGGAATCCTAAAGAAGTAGTTTCCAGTGCCAGTGAAGGCATGGATGTGCTATCAAGGTGAGGGTAAGCAGGCAATGAACAGGACCTTCCTCCTTCTGTGTTCTTATATAGACTTCGAGTAGAAGGTATGGCCCAGTTAAAATTGTGTATCCCCACTCAAGATCCAAATTAAAGGCATGTATCTTCCTATCTCAAAGGTCTGGACTAAGAATGGATTCACCCACTTCAAACCAAGCAAAAAGTCTCTCACATGTGTGCCCTTCATTTCTGGATTGTAGTTCATTACATATATAGCCAAGTTGACAACCAAGAATAGGTATCACAGTGTATGCTCGTGTAAGTACGTACATGCAGGTTTCCACAGAAGCTGTGGCATCTGGAGTTATTGTTATGATCTGCTGGCCTGGTCTGTCACCTGGGTAGCCTGTTCCTTTAAGAGAAAAACCCCACCCTCTCCCAACCCCTCCCCTTCTGTCGAGGGAAGCAAAAATCCTGCCTCCTTCAGCCTGCACTCTTTCTCTGTCTCTCTTCTGAAGAAGTAACTTCTGCTTTCTCTCTTCTCCCCCCTCTCTCCCCCTCTCTATGCCTCTCTTCTTCCCCCTTCTCCCCTCCCTCCTTACCCTTTCCCCTCCATAACTCACTAAATAAATTCTATACCCAAACTCTCTCTCTGCATGATGTATCTGTCAGTCTCTCACTGACTGAGGTTGGTCTCCTATCAGTCGAGGTGACCCACCAAAGCCTCAGGGGACTCGCCTGGGGGACCTACTGAGGCCTCAGGTCACCTGCTGCTACTCTTCATGGCACCACTCCCCCTTGTGGGACCACTGCCCCTCATGGGACTGATGCCCCTCATGGGACTGGCCTTCCCTCTTCCCCCATTATATCTTTAAAAAAAAAATAACAGTTACAGACTGTTGTTAGCTGCCTGATGTAGGTGTTGGGGATTGGCCTCTGGTCTGCAGCAATAACAGTATATTCTCTAAAATGATGAGCTATCTCTCCAGCCTATTTAATTTCAGTTTTTTTTCTTTTTTTTTATCACTTTAAAAAATATCAATACAAATTCACATTCCCTCCCCTCCTCCCACTCCCTCCACACACCCTTCCATCTCACCCCCCTCCAATCCTAAGAGAAGGCAAGGGACCCTACCTTGTGGAAAGTCCAAGGCCCTCCCTATTACATCTAGACTGAGCAAGGTATCTATCCAAAGAGAATAGGATCCCAAAAAGCCAGTACATGCAGTAGAGACAAATCCCAGTGCCACCATCAATGGTCCCTCAGTCTGCCCCAACTGTCAATCACATTCAGAGGGACTAGTTTGATCCCATGCTCATTCACTCCCAGTCCAGTTGGAGTTGGTGAGCACCCATTAGCTCAGGCAAACTGACTCAGTGGATGAACCCCTCACAGTCTTGACCTCCTTTCTCATACTCTCATTCCCTCCACTCTTCAACTGGACCTTGGGAGCTCAGTCCAGTACCCCTATGTGGGTCTCTGTCTCTGTTTCCATCTGTTGTTGAATGAAGGTTCTATGGTGATATTTAAGATAATCATCAGTCTCATTACAGGACAAGGCCAGTTTAGGCACCCTCTCCTCCATTGCTTAGCTGGGGTCATCCTTGTGGATTCCTGGGAATTTTTCTAGAGCCAGGTTTCTTGCTAACCCCATAATGGCTCCCTTAATCAAGATATCTCTTTCCTTACTCTCAAATCTGTCCTTCCTCCATCTTGACTATCCTGTTCCCTCAAGTTCTCCTCAACCTTTCCCTTCTCCCCTTCCTTCTATCCCCCATCCCCATGCCTCCAATTTTGTCAGGTGATCATGTTTCCAATTTCCAGGTGGGTCTATATATGTTTTTCTTTGGTTCACCTTATTACTTAGCTTCTCTAGGATCATGAACTTTAGGCTCAATGTCCTTTGTTTATGGCTAGTATCCCCTTATAAGTTAGTACATACCATATTCATTTTTTTTGGTCTGGGTTACCTCACTCAGGATAGTATTTTCTAATTCCATCCATTTGCATGCAAAATTCAAGATGTCACTTTTTTTCCCACTGAGTAGTACTCTAATGTGTAAATGTGCCATACGTTCTTTATCCATTCTTCAATTGAGGAGCATCTAGGTTGTTTCCAGGTCCTGGTTATTACAAATAAATAATGCTGCTATGAACATAGTTGAACAAATGCTTTTGTAGTATGATTGGGCATCTCTTAGGTATATTCCCAAGAGTGGTATTGCTGGATCCTGAAGTAGGTTGATTCCCAATTTTCTGAGAAACTTGTCATACTGATTTCCAAAGTGGTTGCACAAGTTTGCATACCCACTGGCAATGAATGAGTGTTCCCCTTACTCTACATCCTCTCCAGCATAAGCTATTGTTAGTGTTTTTAATCTTAGTCATTCTGATAGATGTAAGATGGTATCTCAGAGTTGTTTTAATTTCCCTGATAGCTAAGAAAGTTGAACATGTCCTTAAGTTTCTTTTGGCCATTTGAACTTCTTCTGTTGAGAATTCTCTATTTAGTTCAGTACTCCAGTTTTTAATTGGGTTATTTAGAATTTTACTGTCTAATTTCTTGAGTTCTTTTTATATTTTGGAGATCAGTCCTTTGTCTGATGTGGGGTTGGTGAAGATCTTTCCCCCTTCAGTAGGCTGCCTTTTTGTCTTATTTACTGTGTCCTTTGCTTTACAGAAGCTTCTCAGTTTCAAGAGGCTCTATTTACTTATTGTTGCTCTCAGTGTCTGTGCTACTGAGGTTGTATTTAGGAAGTGATCTCCTGTACCCATGCATTGAAGACTACTTCCCACTTTCTCTTCTATCAGGTTCAGTGTGGTCAGATTTATATTGAGGTCTTTAATCTATTTGGACTTGAGTTTTGTGCATGGCGATAGATATGGATCTATTTTCATTCTTCTACATGTTGACATCCAGTTATGCCAGTACCATTTGTTGAAGATGCCTTCTTTTTTCCATTGTATAATTTTAGCTTCTTTGTCAAAAATTAGGTGTTCATAGGTGTGTGGATTAATATCTGGGTCTTAAATTTAATTCCATTGGTCAATGTCTTTGTTTTTATGCCAATACCAAGCTGTTTTCATTATTGTAGCTCTGTAATAGAACTTGATGTCAGGGATGATAATGCCTCCAGAAGTTTCTTTATTGTATAGGATTGTTTTGGCTATCCTGGGGTTTTTGTTTTTCCATATGAAGTTGATTATTGTTCTTTCAAGGTCTGTGAAGAATTGTGTTGGGATTTTGATGGGGATTGCATTGAATCTATAGATTGCTTTTTGGTAGGATTGCCATTTTTACTATGTTGATCCTTCCTATCCAAGAGCACGGGAGATCTTTTCATTTTCTGGTATCTTCTTCACTTTCTTTCTTCAGAGACTTAAAGTTTTTGTCAAATAAGTCTTTCACTTCCTTGGTTAGTGTTACTCCAAGATATTTTATGTTATTTGTGGCTATTGTGAGAGGTGATGTTTCTCTGATTTCCCTCTTAGCTTCTTTATCTTTGTGTATAGGAGGGCTACTGATTTTTTGAGTTGATCTTGTATCCTGCCATATCACTGAAGGTATTTATCAGCCATAGGAGTTCTCTGGTAGAGTTTTTTTGGATCACTTATGTACGCTATCATATCATCTGCAAATAACGAAAGTTTGACTTCTTCCTTTCCAATTTGAATCCCCTTGATCTCCTTTTGTTGTCTTATTGCTATTGTTACAACTTCAAGAACTATGTTGAAGAGATATGGAGTGGACAGCCTTGTCTTGTTCCTGATTTTAGTGGAATTGCTTTGAATTTCTCTCCATTTAATTTGATGTTAGCTGTTGGTTTGCTGTATATTGCTTTTATTATATTTAGATATGATCCTTGTGTTCCTAATCTTCCCAAGACCTTTATCATGAAGGGGTGTTGAATTTTGTCAAGTGCTTTTTCAGCATCTAATGAAATGATCATATGTTTCTTTTTCTTTCAGTTTATTTATATGATGGATTACATTGATAGATTTTCATATATTGAACCAGCCCTGTATCTCTGAGATGAAGCCTACTTGATCATGATGAATAGTTTTTTTGGGTCCAATCAAGGAGGTCATGCTCTCCATCGTGAAGTAAATACTCCAGAGCGATGTTGCCTCAGCGTCTGTCAACCTCACCCTGTAGAATGGATGCCAGTGACTGTTTGCTTATCACTGTCCAGCAAGATACAGAAAGACTGACTGTTCCTTGGTAGCCTGGTGCAGTCAGACATTGCGCTACATTGCATGATGGAGATTTTTGGGATTCATTCCCAAAGGTGAGGGGTGGTTCTCTAATCTGCATTTGCAATGGTGCCAAGAACCCCAGGGATGGTGGTGATGGAGTGGGATAATGCTGAGGAGAATGAAAGCTTTGTCCTTCTAATGGAAAGGGACTGCTTGCAAGAGGAGCTAAAATCTACAGCCTACTAGCAACTGGAAAGAACCAGGAGTCATAGAGTTGTGACGAACTAACAACAGAGGAACAATGACCAAGAGGGGACTTTGTGGAGCTGTAGTTAGAGGCAAAGTCTCCTGACATGGGTTCTGGGAAGAAACCTATGACCTCTGCAAGAACAGCGAGTGTTCCTAATTGCTGAGCTATCTCTCCAGTCCCACTTCTTCTTTTCTTAAATAAAATTTAAGGTCAGCATGTAGAGTATTGGGTTTCAGCATGGCCTTTTCAAACATAGGTGTTAGTACACTTTGTGGTCATTCACCCCCTCTCCCTCAGTGCATCTGTCTTTTCTTATTCATTCCACAAACATTTGTGTACATATGATAGCTATATCCAAACATAGCTGGGTGTGCAAATAAAGTGGGGTACAAACATAGCCATTTTCTTCTTAGAGTTTATGTTCCATGGTGAAAGAGTGGTTTAAAAGGCTACCTGAGATAGAAAAAGACAGAGTTAGATCGATAGATAGATAGATAGATAGATAGATAGATAGATAGATAGACACACATAGATGCAAAGAGAGAGAAAATGAAGTTTGGTGGGTAGGAAGGTGGAGAGTGTAATGGTTTAGATAAAACCCTGTGCAGTTCCCTGAGGGGTGATTGGGCCACGAGGGGCAGCCAGGTTCCATGAGAAGCTGTGCTGGGTGAGAGACAGAGCCAGTTAGGCACACCATGCAAAGTGAGTTTGGATATAGTTTATTCAGTAAAAGGGAAGGGGGAGAGAGGGTGGGGGAGGGAGAGAGGAGGGTGGGATAGGAGAGGAGATAGCAGAGAGCACAGGCTGGAAGCCTGGAATCAGAAGGAAGATCTGCTTGCCTGGCCTTGATAGAAGGTTGGGGAGTGGGTGGGGCTTGTTTCTTAAAGGGACAGGACAGACCATTACAGAGAGGATCTAGGAGGATGGGGGGAGGGGAAACATGACCAAAATATATTGTATGAAATTTTTTTTAATTAAAAATTTAAAAAGGGCTAATTCAAAATATGGGGTGTAGGGGTTGGAGAGATGTCTTAGTAATTAAAAGCACTTGGTGCTTTTGCAGAGGATCTGAATTTGGCTCCCAGCACCCACATTGGGCAGTTCACATCTGCCTATAACCCTAACTCTAGGAATCTTACACCCTTATCTGGCCTCCATGGACACCTACCTACCTACACACACACACACACACACACACACACACACACACACACACACACACGTAAACCTTCAGAGTGTGGGGTGACACTTTGGAAAGACAAGAGTCCACTGGAAGCCTGCCTGCTTTTCCACTCGCACAGGCCTGCAGCTTTTGCTTCTTGTCTGCAAACACAATTCTTAGTGTTCCTGGACAAATTGGGTCCATCTGTGGAATCCACCTCAAGGCACCAAACTTGCATGGGCAGCACTTACTCAGCAGATACCACCAGCCTCATTAACCTCTGTTCTTTCTGGGGAGACAGTGTAGGGAGGGGCCTCTAGTGGTGCTAAAGCTTACGTAGTATTCTTTGCTGATTTCTTGAGTCTATTGGAGCAGAGTTACATATTTTGCTGAACAGAGGACTTTCTGAGCCCTGGTTTCTGGTATGGCTGACAGGTGTGTCCATGTGGCAGCCAGGATGAACAGGTATCTCTATGGTGTGCTGACTTAGATTCCTTTGAGTAAATACCTGGGAGGGGTAGATCTGGATCATGTGTGAGTTCTATTTTTAGTTTCTCCAGGGACGTTCACACAATTTCCACAATCGTTCCACAAGCTCTACATAATGGCTACATCCATACCGGCATTTATCAGTTTCTGTGCAACAGTCATGTTGACTCGGGTGAGCCGGAACCTCAGTGCAGTCTTGATTTGTGTTTCCCTGATATCCCAGCCTCCACTTTATGTGGCACTGTCTGTGGGTGAAGTGTTCTGTGGGCTAGGGTTGGTAAGCTCGTATCCCATTTTCCCCACCCCTCTGCTCCTCGCGGGAGGGACATGCATGGTACCTTTTTGTACTCTTAGAACACAGGATAAAAGGGGAGGACCCAGCCTCAGGAGTGACTGGACTCTTGTTGATTCAGAATGTACTCCCCAGGAGAGGCAAATGTGGGGGCTTGAGCTCAGAGTGGCAGAATGCGCTTCATCCCAGACAGAACTCCTTAGACGGCATCTCCTGCCCATCCCATCACCCTGGTCCTGGGTCCCAGTGCGGTGTCTTTTCTGACCAGCAATGGCAGCAGGCTGTCTGGGTGTCTGTGTAGATGGATCTCAAGCTCATCCCTTCAGGGCATAATTTTGACTTAATTTTTTTGAAATTTATTTTTATTTTATATATGGGTGTTTTCCCTGCATGAATGTCTGTGTACTATGTGTGTGCAGAACTGGTTGAGGCCAGCAGAGGGCATTGCATACTTTGGAACTGGCATTCCAGACATTTGTGAGACATTGTGTGGTGACTGGGACTTGGATCCAGGTCTTCTGCAAGAGCAATCAGTGCTCTTAACCACTGAACCATCTCTCTAGCTCCCAAACTTATTTTTACTATTTATTTATTTAGACAAGGTCTCCCTTTGTAGCTCTGGCTCATTAGTAACTCACTATGTAGTCCAGGATGGCCTTGAGCTCACGAAGATCCACCAGCTTCTGCTGCCCAACGACTGGGAATAAAAGTGTGTTCCACTAATGCCCAGAGATTTTTACTTTTGAATTTACATTGTGAGTGTGTGTGTGCGCGTGTGCGTGCATGTGTAGTTGCATGTGGCATGTGACATGTGACACAGTGCACATGTGATCAGACGATAACTCGTAGGACTGTTCTCTATGCTATGATACTATATGGTTCCTAGGGATTGGAAGCCAGGCCATCAGAGTTAGTGACAAATGCCTTTACCTGCTGCGCCATCACCTTGCCGATCCTAATGGTGAAATTTTGCACTTGTACTCACAGGTTATCCTCACAAGAATAGAATTTCTGCTTCAGGAAAATGAATACTAAATAACCATGGAATGATCTAACTCTGAGGCTCCCTCAGGCCTGGCTCTCTCACTTGTTTTCCTGAATTTGGGGAGTTCTCAGGCTCCCGAAGACAAACATACACTAACAATTTTAATTAATTAATTGGAGACTGGGTCTCACTATGTAGCCTTGGTTGGCACCATCACACTGGGCCCCAACAAATGTTTATTAAGTGGTAAGTGCACGTCAGCCTGTGGAAAAGAAGAGGCAAACATGGGAAGAGCTTTTCAGAAAGAATGCAGAACTAGAACTGGTGAGGTGTGGATGGGAGGATCAAGAGTTCAAGTTCAGCCTTGGCTACCTGTGTGTTCCAGGCTAGCCCATCTCAAAAACACAATGACATTCCTGCCACAAAAAAAAAAAAAAAAAGACCACAGTATCAAGAAGCCAACTCTTGGCCAGGTGGTGGCGGTGCACTCCTTTAATCCCAGCCCTCGGGAGGCAGAGGCAGGCGGATCTCTGTGAGTTTGAGGCCAGTCTGGTCTACAAGAGCTAGTTCCAGGACAGGCTCCAAAGTCACAGAGAAACCCTGTCTCGGAAAAAAAAAAAAGAGAAAAGAAAGGAAAGCAGATCTTCATGAAGAAAACTTCAACTAAATGCGAAGATAAGAGAATAAGTGCGGCGACTTTTCATCCAGCTTCAGCAGTGAGCAGCTTGTTCAACCCACCTCATGTCCACCCCTCTCCCCGTCTCTGCTTGCTCCCTGACCTTGACGTTGGAGAAAATCCCAAGCATGATATTATTCAACGTCTAAACATCTCAGAACGCTTCCCTCTCCCTCTCTTCTCCCAACTCCTCTTCTCTTTCCTGCCCTTCATCTTCTCTCTCCTCCAAGACTAACACTTCACCCCATCTCCAGATTATGTTCCCTTCTTTTCCTGTGATTGCCCTTTCTCATTTGTATTAGTTCTTTGAGAAATTCATACAATGTATTCTTATATTCAGTCCCCACCAACCTCCTTTCCTATACATCCAATGTCGTATATTATTTTTAAAAATATCAATCTACTCTAATTTGTGCTGCTCATATGTTCTTGAATGTATGACCTTCCACTGGAGCATAGTCAACCACCAGGGGCCATACCCTAAAAGAAAACTGGCTCTCTCTTGTCCCAGCTATCAATTGCCAATAGCTCCTTAGCGAGGAGCACCCACCTCCTCCCTTCATGCTGAGATTTCGTCTGACTTGAGCTTGTGCAGACTGTGCATGCTGTCTCAATGGCTGTAAGCTCATAGATGTCTGGGAAATGCTGTTTTCCTTGTGGCCATTCACTGCCTCAGGCGCTTACACTCTTTCTAGTCTCTCTTTTGCAATGATCCCTGAACCTTGGGAGGAAGGTGTGTGATGTACACATGATCTATTTAGGGCCACGTGTCCCAGAGTCTTTGTTCCCTGCACCATGATGAGTTGTGAGTCTCTGTGTTAATCACCATCTACTGCAAAAAGAAGCTCCTGAGATAAGGGCTGAGAGATGCACTGATCTACAGGTAGAGTGATGAATCATTGGGAGTCAGTATAATGCTGTACTCATTTAGCAGAGTAAGAGGGGTAGGTGCTCCCCTAAGGACTACACCTGTCTAGCTACAGGGTTTTGGTCTTGCTATGGGTGCCAACAATGGGTTTCAACTTGTGGAGTGGGACTTATATGAAACCAGAAAGTGGTTGGTTACTCCCACAACATTTGTGCCACTATTGCACCAATGAGCACGTCTTGCTAGGTGGGTTGCTATTGTGTACATCTTCAGGGCTGACAGATGGATGCTATTATGATGACTTTTCTCCTCTGGCAGCATGCACAGCACCTTCCAGCACTGTGAGAGCTGACTAGGTAGGGATGAAGCTTCCAGGTGAATACTGGATTGATTTCTCTGCTCTATGATTCAAATATGTGGAGTCTTACCTTCTGGAGGGCAACCAGATTATTGACAATTGTTGGGGAACATTGTTTTAAGGTGTCTTACTTTTATTAATGTTGCATTTGTTAAACTCTGTGAGGCTGTGATTCTTTCCCTGTCTAAAATACCTGAAGGTCTAATAAATTACTGGATGGTCAATAGTGAGGCAGGAGCAAGAATGGATGGGGCTGGCAGGCAGAGTATAAATAAAAGGAGAAGCAAGCAAGGAGGAGCAAGTGAACAAGGGGAGGAAGACACTGGGGGCCAGTCACACAGCCAGCCACGGAGTAAGAGTGAAAGTAAAATTACAGAAGTAAGAAAAGGAAAAATCCAGAGAAAAAGGTAGTTGGGATACTATAAGTTAAGAAAAACAGGTGAGAAACAATCTGGCATTCCTAAGAATAAGCCTCCATGTGTGTGATTTATTTGGGAGTTGAGTGGCTACCTGCCCCTACAAAGCCAAAAGAATAAAATATCACACAACAGGTCTATAATGTTTAGTGGTGGTGGTGTTGGGGTCTATGGTACATTACTTGCCAAGAACTTCAAAAGAAGTAACACATTCCTGGCACTGGGTGTTTTGTTTGTTAGCCTATGGTGCCTAGTGGAGGCTTTGTTGGCCCATTTTAGGATTGTGCATGTGTGTGTGTGTGTGTGTGTATGTGTGTGCATGTACATGCACGAGTGTGTGCGCGTGTTTGTGTGTGCATTCATGTGCATGTGTTTGTGTGTGTATATATGTGTGTTTTAGGAAGTTCCCACAGTAGCTGGCTTCCATTTGACTATTTCAAATGTCTCAGTGTTAGTTATCCCTCCCCACCTTCTCTCTTCTGCCTGTCGTCCTCTCTGTCCACCCCACCCCATTTCACCATTCCTGCATCCTTATATTTCCGTGTAAGCCCTATACCCCGTGTACTATCCCTGCCATGCCCTTACTAATTTCCTGACCTCTCCTATCTCTCCAGCTCTCACTCTGTGAGCCCTCATCATCATGTGTGCCATTCCAGACCCCACACATCTGCCAGTATCAGGAGCAACAATCTCATTAGGACCTG
The DNA here is from genome assembly GCF_950005125.1 of Chionomys nivalis. Taxonomy (NCBI): domain Eukaryota; kingdom Metazoa; phylum Chordata; class Mammalia; order Rodentia; family Cricetidae; genus Chionomys; species Chionomys nivalis. The sequence goes on along the minus strand of NC_080092.1, from coordinate 9,680,579 downwards.
GAGGAACATTTTGGAGACCCCAGTCTACCCGAAGCTTCAGCCCCACCCTCACGTCTACACCCTGTCAAGCACAATGAGCATCCTCTTTGTGGATGTTTGCACAGAGGTGGCTGGTGAGTGTCAGGAGACTTCTGAGTGTGGGATTATCTTTCTGCACTTCATGTACAGGGGGGTTTCCATGGAGCTTTCTCAGGGTGGGGGAGATATCCTTCCTGCTCATCCTCAGGCCAATGACTACTTACATCTTCAGGAGAAACGAGGCTGTACCAGGCACTGGTGGGCACCTTCTCTCATCTTTGCTCTTTTAGTAGTATGGTTCTCTGAGGCTGCAGAATACGTTATTAGGCATCTTTTTCTGTCAACCATCATGGCAATCAGCTGGGATAGCAAACAGACCAATAAAAAGGAATGGATAATCAGCCTTTAACAATTCTTTCTAGTCAGTTTGGGCTGGGTGAAGGCATCCACAGGCCCCCCTGCTGTCACTCAGCCCAGGCAGGAGAAAAAATATGGGAAGGGGTAATGTGAAGTCAGCCTGGTCCTTACAGTCCAGGCTTGCTGAAGGTACCCACAGGCCTGCCTGTGGCACTGGGGGGTGGGTGCCATTATGTTGAGAAAATATATGGTGGAGAAATGGGAGAGAAAGTGAAGAAGAATGGTTCATGTGCTGTGGAAAGAGGTGGAGCTGAAGAAGCTAAGGCAGTGAGGAGTGGGCTGATGTGGGTGGGCTGCTTGCCTCCTAGAGCCAGGGTGATGTCCAGGCCCAGATTGCTGCCAAAGGCCATGTCTGGGTCTATGGTCATACCACAGTTAAGGTCTGTGTTGACATCCTAACCCTGTTTCTTAAAGAATTGAGGTGAGAGACTTGTATGGTAGAGTATATTCTTAAATATACAGTTTGATCTTTTGTGCTCTGGGGCATGGAACCCAGGGCCCCAAGCAGGCCAGCAAGTGCCCTCTTTATTGCTGAGCTGCAACCTTATTTGATCAGACAAACCAATGAATGAATGGATTGAAGGGTCGGCTCAGTGGTTAAGTGTGCTTACAGCTCTTTCAACATCCAAATTTGATTCCCAGCGACCTGTAACTCCAGCTCTAGGGATTTATCACATGATTAAAAAGACACACACACACATACACACACATACACACACACAGACAATGTTAGAGTGGTAGTTCACTTGGTAAAATACTTGCCTTGCAACACAAGGGCCAGAGTTCTATTACCAAAATGGATGTGATTGGACTCCAGGGTCCAACAGTTGGTGCACTGGCTGGGAAATGAGTTGCTCCCAGACCTACTCCAGACCCAGTTGGAGGTATAAACGAGCTTGCTTTTATGTCTGTCTGTTTCTGTTTGTCTGCTGTTTCTGTTTTTATGTAATTATGAGTCATTAATTTGGTAATTTAAAAATTGTACCTGCAAAGGGCTAGTATTGGAATGGGGCCAAGGGGGGAGGCAGACATGTCCCAAACCCCTGGCCCTAAGCCCTGAAGGATGCTTCACAGGCAAAGAAGAGCTAATACCAATACTCTTCAGATTGTTCCACACAATAGAAACAAAAGGAGCATTGCCAAACTCCTTTTACAAGGCTATAGTTACCCTGATATCCAAACCACACAAAGATACAACTAAGATAGAGAATTACAGACCAATCTACAGATTCAATGCAATACCCATTAAAATCCCAACAAAATTCTTTACAAACCTAGAAAAGGACAATGTTCAACCCTTCTGAAAACAAAAATCCCAGGATTGCAAAAACAATCCTGTACAATAAAGGAACTTTTAGAGGCATCACTATTCCTGACTTCAAACTCTATTATAGAGCTATTGTGTAGTTGGAGTCTGCTTGTTCATTCCTGGCTGCCCAAACCTGAAGAAAGCATACAGAAACTGTATTAATTAAAACACTCCTTGGCCTATAGCTTAGGTATATTTTTTAGCTATCTCTTAGGTCTTAAAATAACCCATTAACATTAATCTGTATATTGACACGTGGTTGTGGCCTACTGGAAAGGTTTTGGTAAGGTTCTGTCTGGCGTCTAGTGTCTGTCTCCTGTGATGGCTGCATAGCTTCTCCTGACTCCTCCTTCTTTCTCCCAGCATTCAGTTTAGTTTCCCCATCTAGCTCTATTCTGCCCTTCCACAGGCCAAAGCATCTTCTTTATTAACCAATTATAATAAAGCAAATTCACATAATGCAGAGGGGAATCTCACATCACCTCCCCTTTTTTTGTCTAAATAAAAAGGAAGGTTTTAACTTTAACATAGCAAGATGACATATAACAAAGCAGTTATCAAGCAAGAATTATAGTTACAATATTTGTATCTACTTTATCTTTTATATAAATAAGGAAAAGTATAACTATCTATTTTTTTAACTCCATCAAAGACCCTAGAATGATATAATATTACCTAAGTAAACAGAAGTGCATTATAAGCAACTTCCAAAACTCTAGTGTTGACCAAGGTTTTCTGTCCCACCCAGTCCTGCAACTGTTTAGCCCCAAAGAAATACACAGAGGTCTACATTAGTTATAAACTGACTGGCCCATTAGCTTAGGCTTCTTATTAACTATTTCTTATATCTTAAATTGGTCCATTATTTTTGTTTATGTTAACCACATGGTTTGGTACCTTTTTCAGCGAGGCAGTCACATGTTGCTCTGTGTTTGGATCATGACTGTAGACTGCAGAATCCTCTTCCCAGAATTCTCCTGTTCTCATTGCCCTGCTTACACTTCCTGACTAGCTACTGGCCAATCAGCATTGTATTAAAAATAATACAAGTGATAGGATAAAAGACCGTTGTCCCACAGCACTCTAGAATAGACAGAGACATCTTACTGCCTGGACAGTCACCCAAAGAATTGACAGAGACATATTATTGCCTGGACAGTCACCCAAAGTTCTTCTATAACATTTTAGCATCCATCTTCAGCCTACAGGCCCATAGTATCCAGCAGACTTTTCCATGAAGCAGGAAATTTCAAAGACAGTTCCGCCTATATTGGCAGTTTGTCAGTCACTTTTTTCTGTGTCTTGCAGAATGTCAGGCAAACTATTTCATGAAGCAGGAACCCTGAAGTACAGTCTCACCTTCTTTAGTCAACTTTAGCAATCATTTTTCTTTATGTCCTGCATATCAAGTTCATATAGCATATCACCAAGAAGTTCAGGCAAGAACATTTTTTTGCCCAAATGGCTAGCAAACTCCATAAGGAGCCTCTTTTATGCCCATCATCCTCTTGAAGTTGATTGGTGTTGCCAGGAGCAGATGTGTTTCATTGTCAAAAAAGTCCTTAGTTTTTAAAACATTTTAAATGTCATATTCTGTTAGTCTTTGAAAGGTTTGAAGAATAACTATCTATCTGAAACACATCTCTGTGCATCTAGAAAACCTAACTGACATGGCTACAAGATTTACTATTATAGATGACTATTTATTAATCTATATCTTTAACTATACATTACTTCTTTTTTCAGCCGACAGCGACAAAGATGGTTTATTGTACACGAGTTACAATTGGCCACAAGTGAGGACAGAACTAGTCCAGAACGCCACGGGTCCAGGGCAAATGGCCAGCGGGGATGTTGTCATGACGGCAGGAGGTCTCTCGGTGGTCTCTGCGAGCAGGTGGCGAGGTTGCGGGTCCGGAGACTTCTTCCGACTGTAGCTCAGTCCAACTTGTCCCAGCGTCCCTTACTGCTGCTCCTGCGGCCTTCGTGGGTGGACAGGCGAGTTTACTTGGACCTCTGCCTCATCTTTCTTCTCTTGCGCTTCAGTCTGCGCATTCTCTTCTTCCTCCACTTCGCTCCTTGCAGGTGTGTCAAGGAAGATGGCGCTAAGGCCGAGAGCTATGTATTACATTTTTTATATTTATTTATTTATTTATTTATTTATTTATTTATTTATTTATTATGTATACAATATTCTGTCTGTGTGTATGTCTGCAGGCCAGAAGAGGGCACCAGACTTCATTCCAGATGGTTGTGAGCCACCATGTGGTTGCTGGGAATTGAACTCAGGACCTTTGGAAGAGCAGGCAATGCTCTTAACCTCTGAGCCATCTCTCCAGCCCCTATGTATTACATTTTTAAATGAGCTGCTCAAACACAATACCTTAATCAAGAGCGGAAATATACATATAACAAAATTGACCTTAAATTTGTATCAATAAACCAAGATCCATACAAATACAAAGTATTCATCTCTATAGCATATCCCCCTTTAAATGTAAACAAACATTTATGAACAATATTTGGGAATTTGGGTATAGTTCTTGCCAAACTACTTTTTGCTTTTTGTTGGGTGAAGTAATTTGGGGGTTTATGGAGATCTTTCAGGGGGGTCCATCAAACCACATTAGTCTGGAAGGAATCCATAGGTTCTCATCTTCTGTGGAAACAAAAGCAGAACCTCTTTTCTAAAGCAATATATTCTTAGACCCAAATTTTGAAGTCAAGAAACCTTTGAAGTATATACGTTAGTTTAGCTTAGCAGCCCATACAATGAAATATCTCTCTGTACTTTGTTCATTCACAGTAAAAAAAATTCAAAGAAAACACAATAATATACATAATACAGATGCTCTATATTCCATCTTTATGTGGCTTATTTTTCTTACTCTATTACTTTTTCTACAAGTTTAACATTTATCTTATTATCTTTACTCATTATTACTATCTATACTCTTTTTCTTCTCTCTCTCAAGCCTACATACATTTATCTAACACTGTGACCCATTTAGAGGTCTTTTAAAAATCTGAATCTGCATTTATTGTGTATCTGTAATTATTTTTTGACCAGAAGTGCCTTTTTAAAAAACTGCTTAGTGGGTGTGGCTAGAACCAACTTCATTGTCTTGCCTGTTGGCTCTGCCCAGTCCAACATGGCAGAGGAATGTTCACTGCCTCTGAGAATCATGCATATTGCCCCAGCTCCAGGGTCGCAGCGGGTCTATGTCACCATTAAGCAATTTGTACCATGCTGCTCACAAACACCATTTAAGTGCAGGACCTCCTGAAAGAGCCAGAGGTTCTTCTGCCAGCACGAACTAGGAAGTCATGTTTTAAAGAAGCCATGCAATTTTTTGCCACTATAGCTGAATCAGGAAACCTCTTAAAGGAGCTGTGTCTCTGCCTGCCACCAACAAACAGACCCTTTCTAAAAATATGTGGCTACCAGCAAACTGCAATTGACTCCCATTTCTGTGGGTCTAGAAACCCTCTTTTTTATTCTTAAACTTTTTTAGGTTTTATGTGGATCTATGTCCCAGATGGTGGGTGCCATTCTGTAGTCTGAGGTTGCTTGTTTGTTTCTGGCTACCCAAACACAAAATAAACACACAGAAACTGTATTAATTTAAACACTGCTTGGCCTATTAGCTTATGCATATTTCTAGCTATCTTTTATATCTTAAATAAATCCATTTCCATTAATCTGTGTATCGCCATGTGGCTGTGGCCTACCGGTAAGATTTCAGTAAGGTATGGTCCAGTGTCTGTCTCTTGTGGTGGCAACATGGCTTCTCTTGACTCCTTCTTTTTCCCAGCATTCAGTTTAGTTTTCCAATTTAGCCTTATTCTTGCCTGCTACAGACCAAAGCATCTTCTTTATTAACCAATGATTATAAAACATATTCACAGCATACAGAGGCAAATCTCACATCATTACAGTAATGAAAACAGCTTAGTATTGGCACAAAAATGGACAGGTGGACCAAAGGAATGGAATAAAAGGCTCAGATATCATTCCATATACATCTGAATACCTGATTTCTGACAAAGAAGCTAACTATAAAGTAGAAAAAAGAAAGCATCTTCACCAAATGTTTTACTGGCATAACTGGAAGTTGACATGTAGAAAAACGCAAATAGATCTGTATCTATGCCCATACACAAAAATAAAGCCCAAATGGATCAAAGACCTCAACATAAAGTTAGTCACACTGAATCTTATAGAAGAGAAAGTGGGAAATATGCTTGAATACATTGGCACAGGCAACCATTTTTTGAATATAACACCAGTAACATAGACATTGAGAGCAACAATTAATAAATGGGACCTCTTGAAACTGAGAAGATTCTGTAAAGCAGAGGACATGGTCAATAATACAAAACAGCAACCTACAAAATGGGAAAAGATCTTCACCAACCACACATCTGACAGAGGACTGATCTCAAAATTATACAAAAAATTCAAGAAACTAGACATCAAAAGACCAAATAATCCAATAAAAAATGGGGTGCAAATCTAAACAGAAAACTCTCTAAACAGAGGAATCTCAAATGGCTGAAAGACACTTAAGGAAATGCTCAACATTCTTAATCAAAACAACTATGAGACACCATCTTACTTCTCATACAATGAGAAAAGTCTTGGAGACATTAGGGATACAAGGAACATACCTAAACATAATAAATGCAATATACAGCAAGCATATAGCCAATATCAAATGAAATGGAGAGAAACTCAAAGCAATTTCACTAAAATCAGGAATAAGACAAAATTGTCCACTTTCTCCGTATCTTTTCAATATAGCTTGATGCCTTAGCTAGAGCAATAAAAATACTGAAGGAGATTGAAGGGATACAAATTGGGAAGGAAGAAGTCAAAGTATTGCTATTTGCAGATGATATGATAGTACACATAAGTAACTCCAAAAATTCCACCAGGAAGTCCTATACCTGATAAACACTTTTAGCAAAGTGGCTGAATACAAGATTAACTAAAAGGAATTGGTAATCCTCCTACTTACAAATGACAATAATCCTCCTATTTACAAACAACAATAATCCTCCTATTTACAAATGACAAACAGACTGAGAAAAAAATCAGGGAAACAACACCTTTTACCATAACCTCAAATAATGTATCTTGAGGTAACTCTAACCAAGCAAGTCAAAGTCTTGTATGGCAAAAACTTCAAGTCTTTGAAGAAAAAAAATTGAAGAAGATATCAGAAAATGGAAAGATCTCCCATGCTCAGGGACTGGTAGGATTAACATTGTAAAAATGGCCATCCTTCCGAAAGCAATCTACAGATTCAATGCTCTCCTCATCAAAATTCCAACACAATTCTTTACAGACCTTGAAAGAACACATCTCAACTTCATTTGAAAACCCAAAATTGCCATGTGGTGGTGGCACACACCTTTAATCCCAGTTTGAGGTTATTCTGGTCTACAGAACAACAGGTTCCAAACCTACACAGAGAAACCCTGTCTCAAAAAACAAATCCAAAATAGTTAAAACAATCCTGAACAATAAAGGAACACAAAGTGGTATGAAAATTTGATAAGACAAGATATTAAAGTTCTGGTGGGTTGCAGAGAGGGTGCTGGCTTACTGATATTGTGTAGATACAGCAGGTTTGAATATATATAGGTATACTATAGCTCTGTAGTACAACTTGAAAGAAACTACTACAGAGCTATAGTAATAAAAACTGAATGGTATTGGCATAAAACAGATATATTGGTAAATGGAATTGGATTGAAGACCTAGCCATAAATCCAAGCCCATATGGACATCTAATTTTTTTAAAAAGAACTTTTTAAATTTAATTTTTGTTTTTTTTAAAAGATTTTTATTTATTATGAATACAGTGTTCTGTCTGTATATATGCCTACTTCCCAGAAGAGGGAACCAGATCTCATTACAGATGGTTGTGAGCCACCATGTGTCTGCTGGGAATTGAACTCAGGACCTCAGGAAGAGCAGTCAGTGCTCTTAACCTCTGCGCCATCTCTCCAGCCCTGGACATCTACATACATACTGGAAAAAAGACAGCATCTTCAACAAATTGTGCTGGCCAAACTGTATATCTGCATGTAGAAGAACACAAATAGATCCATGCTTATCACCCTGCACAAAATTCAAGTTCAGTTGTATCAAAGACCTCAACGTAAAACTAGATATACCGAACCTGATAGAAAAGAAAGTGGGGAGCAGCCTCGAATGAATTGGCACAGGAGACAACTTTCTGAACAGAACATCAGACAAATCAGACAAAATGAAAGTCTATAGAAGGGAAAAAGATTTTCACCAACTCTGCACACTATAGAGAACCAATATCCAAAGTCTGTAAACAACTTAAGAAACTAGAGGACAAAAACCAAATAATCAATTAAAAATAGGGTGTAGATGTAAACGGAGAATTCTCAATAGAGGAATCTCAAATGGCTGAGAAACACTTAAAGCAATGTTTAACATCCTTAGCCATCAGGAAAATGCAAATGAAACTACTTTGAGATTTCATCTTACACTTGTCAGAGTGGCTAAGATCAATAAATAACACAAGTGACAGGTCATGCTGGCGAGGATGTGGAGCAAGGGAAACAGTCCTCCATTGCTGGTGGGAGTGCAAACTTGTACAGTCACTGAGGAAGTCAATATGGCAGTTCTTCAGAGTATTGAGAATAGATTTCTCAGGACCCAGTTACACCACTCCTGGGCATAGACCTGAAGGACACTCCATCCTACCACAAGCACATGTTTCTCTCTCTCTCTCTCTCTCTCTCTCTCTCTCTGCATGTGTGCAAGCATGTCTACATGTAGACAAGACACTAGCATCAGCTGTATTCCTCTATCGTTCTTCATTTTAGCTTTTGAGGCAGTATTTCTCAGTGAACCTGGAACTCAGCAATTAGGCTCCAGAAATGACCCTGTTTCTACCTCCCCAGCACTTAAGTTATAAAGACATACCCCCATGCCACACATTTTTGCATAGGTGCTCGGGGATCCGATCTTAGATCTCCCCATCTCCCTAGCCTCATCTTGAAGTTGGACCTGCAGTCATCTGTGCATCCCCTGATCATCCGGAGTGTACCAACACATTCTGCAACTAAGTAAGCTGACAAGACTGGAGCAGTAAGAGCTAACTTCGGTGACTGTGATGGACAGTCCCAGGAAAGGGGTGTTCCGAATGTACCATCATAGATGCCATGGCTCGAAACCCATGGACCCTGTATCAAGAATGAACTCTGTATCAAGATGGGCAAAATCCTTTTCCTGAGACACTGCTTTCCTTCAGGCTCCTTTTTTTTTTTTTTTTTTTTTTTTTTTAAATTACTCTTAGCAAAGTGGTGTGAAAATTTGATAAGACAAAGTTCTGGCAGGTTGCAGAGAGGGTGCTGGCTTATGATAATATATAGATACAGCAGGTTTGAAAGTTCTTTGTTTTATTGCTTTGGGGCTCATGCTCCAAAGCAGCTGAGTCAGCCCATTGCTAACTACCCAACCTTCAAGAACATCATTTGCACAATTACAGTGTGAATGTGATATGTATATCTGGGCAATCCTCTGGGGAAAGAGAAGATGTCTGGAGTGGCAACTAACAAAGCCGCAGCAGTGTGTGTCTGTGCTTGTGTGTCTGTGCTTGTGTGTCTGTGCCTGTGTGTCTGTGCCTGTGTGTCTGTGCTTGTGTGTCTGCGTGTGTGTCTGTGCCTGTGTGTCTGCGTGTGTGTGTAGATCAGAAGTTGACTTCAGGTGTCTGCCTCAGTCCCTCTCCATATATTTTTTTTTGGGGGGGGGTAGGGTTTATCACTGAACCTGAAGCTCTCTGCTTTATCTAGATGCCCTGGCTGTGGAGCCCCAAGAATCCATTGTCTCCATCTCCTCAGAGCTGGAATTCCAGGTGTTATAACAAGTATATATATATATGTATATGTGTGTGTGTGTGTGCATGTATACATACACACACATATACAAGATGGATACATATATGTATATGTTCTAGAATGTATATGCCCCTAGAACATACACATACACTATATATATACACACACAGTATGATTCTGATTATATATATATAAATAATTTATCACTCTGATGTCATGAAGCCCATTTTGCTATATCTTTATTATTCCTGTATTGTGAGTTCTTGAGGTGCCAGAAAATCTCTTGTAGATTTCTTTCTTTTTCTTATAAAAAAAAAGCATTTAGCCGGGCGGTGGTGGCTCACGCCTTTAATCCCAGTACTCGGGAGGCAGAGGCAGGTGGATCTCTGTGAGTTCGAGACCAGCCTGGTCTACAAGAGCTAGTTCCAGGACAGGCTTCAAAGCCACAGAGAAACACTGTCTCAAAAAACCAAAAAAAAAAAGAAAAAAGAAAAAAGAAAAAAGAAAAAAAGAAAAGCATTTAATTGGGGTGGCTTAAAGTTCAGAGGTATGTATGTATATCTCTCTCTTTGTGTGTGTATATATATACATATTTTTTTTTAAATTTTATTTTTTAATTGATCTTATTGAGCTATATATTTTTCTCTGCTCCCCCTCATCCTCTCCCTTCCCCTTCAACACTCTCCCATGGTCCCCATACTCCTAATTTACTCAGGAGATCTTGTCTTTTTCTATGTCCCATATAGACTAGATCCATGTATGTCTCTCTTATGGTCCTCTTTGTTGTTTAGGTTCTCTGGGATTGTGAATTGTAGGCTGGTTTTCTTTGCTTTATGTCTAAAATCCACTTATGAGTGAATACACATGATATTTGCATTCCTGGGTCTGGTTTACCTCACTCAGTATGATGTTTTTCTAGATCCATCCATTTGCCTGCAAATTTCAAAATGTCATTATTTTTTTTCTGCTGTGTAGTACTCCGTTGTGTAAATGTACCACATTTTCTTTATCCATTCTTCAGTCGAAAGACATTTAGGTTGTTTCCAGGTTCTGGTTATAACGAACAATGCTGCTATGAACATAGTCGAGCATGTGTCCTTGTGGTACGATGGAGCATCCTTTGGGTATATACCCAAAAGTGGTATTACTGGGTTTTGAGGTAGATTGTTTTCTAATTTTCAGAGAAATCGCCATACTGATATCCAAAGGGGCTGTTTGCACTCCCATGAGCAATGCAGAAATGTTCTCTTTACCCCATACCTCTCCAGCATAAGCTGTCATCAGCGTTTTTGATCTTGGCCTTTCTTATAGGTGTAAGATGGAATCTCAGAGTTGTTTTGATTTGCATTTCTCTGATGGCTAAGGATGTTGAGCATTTCCTTAAGTGTTGTTCAGCCATTTTAGATTCCTCTGTCTCTGTCTCCCGAGTGCTGGGATTAAAGGAGTGTGCCACCACTGCCCGGCTCCCATAGTCACTCTTAATGGGGGCAGATAGAGGGCACTCAAACTCTTCAGGCAGAAAGGACACTGTCCTACTGATATTCATACACATGTGCACACACACATGCATACACACACACACACACACACACTGCCTTAGTTAGGGTTTCTATTATTTTGTCCTGAGGTCACCACTTTCTTTATTCCATTTCTTAATGTGTTTAGCTCCTTGAACATAGATAGGACTTAGCTCATTCCACTTCCTGGTGCTCCTTTTCTCCTCAAATTTTACATTTTCTTGCCTCCCTTTTTAAATCATAAATCTGTATAAGATTGGCCAGTAATAACCACACAACAGTCAATACTAAGCTGTTTTGAGGTTTTCTCTGTCAGCAGAATTAATCCAAATCTCTTCACTTTCACCTCAGGTAGACTCTTTGAACAATGGCAAAAAGCAGCCACTTGAGCTGTGGGCTAAATCAGCTTTCCCCCGTGCATGTCATTCCCAGAGAAAGGCCCCTCATCTCTCCGTTGTCTTCTAGGATATTCGAGATTGTCCTGGACCCTTAAGCAAGCTCACTGAACTGAATACTAAGGTGAAGGAAAAGTTTCAACAGCTACGACACAGGATATAGGAGCTTGAGCAATCTTCAAGGGAACAAGACAAGGAGTCGGAGAAGCAGCTTCTACTTCAGGTAGTGGAGAACCACAAAAAGCAGATGCTCAGCAACCAGACCTCATGGGGGAAAGCCAATCTCACCTGCAAAATTGCCATCGACAACCTGGAGAAAGCAGAACTTCTGCAAGGAGGAGACTCCTTAAGGCAAAGGAAAACTACCAAAGAGAGTTTGGTGCAGACATTCAGCACCATCACAGAGAGCCTCTTGGGGATCAGCAGGATGATGTCACAGCAGGTGCAGCAGAGTGAAGAGGCCATGCAGACTCTAGTCAGGTCTTCACGGACTCTCCTAGATGCAAATGAAGAGTTTAAATCCATGTCGGGGACCATCCAGCTGGGCCGGAAACTCATCACGAAATACAACCGCCGCGAACTGATGGACAAACTTCTCATCTTCCTTGCCCTGGCCCTGTTCCTTGCTACCGTGCTCTATATTTTGAAGAAGCGCCTCTTTCCATTTTTGTAAGGGAGGGATGCCAGCTATGGCCCTTTATACTCCTGATTGCAGGTCGGGGCTCTCTAGGACTGGCAGCCAAACTGGGCTGCTCCTTCCCTGCGGTTTTCCGCTGTGCTAAGTACACCCAGTGGAGGAAGCACAGCATTTTCCAGTTTCCTGCAAGAAGCTGCTTGGAAAGGGCGAATGCACTAGAGGAAAAGGAAGCCTTTGTGGGGAGGCACTCCATGTTACTCAGCTCCCAAGCACGGTGGCTGCCACAGGGAGCATCTCAACTCTGGGGTTTGATGCTCCTCCTCCCTCCGCGTCCTAAGGCATAAATGCCAGATCAGGTAGAGAGAAGAAAGAGGAGCCTGTGGGAGGGAAGGTGATGAGAGCTCATGGCTGTTTCCCGAATAAACCTCATTTATTTAAAAAAAAAAAATAAAAGCAGCCACTTTCTCCACCAAAATATTGCAAGAAAGATCTCTAGGCAGCATCCTAAAATTCTCCTCTAAACCTCCTGAGCCAGCCCCCCACAGTTCAAATCATTCTAAGCACACTGTCTTCCATGCTCCTACAGGTCTGGCCCATTAAGCAGTGGTTAAAGCATCCCACTGTTTTCCTAACCCAAACTCCCGAAGTTCGAATGCCTCCAAGGAAAAACATGATCAGGCCTATTATAGTAATATCTCCGTCTTTGGTACCAACTTCTGCCTTAGGGTTTCCATCGCTGTGAAGAGACACCATGGTCATGGCAAGTTTTATAAGGGAAATCATTTCAATGGGTGGCTTACATTTTCAGAGGTTTAGTCCATTATCCTCATTGTGTGACATGGTGGCATGCAGGCAGACATGGTGCTGGAGAAAGAGCTGAGAGTTCTACATCTTGATGGCAGGAAGCAGGAAGCAGTCTGAGACACTGGGTGTGGCTTGAGCATATATGTGACTTTAAAGCAAGTCTCCCCAGTGAAATACTTCCTCCAACAAAGCCACACCCCCTAACAGTGCCACTCCATTTAGGGGTCATTTTCTTTCTAACACACACACATACATGTATATACATGCAAACTAACACACACATACATGTATATACATACATACAAACACATTTTGTTGTCATTTTCTAATTTTGTCACACGATGGTAGGGAAGTGTGGTCTGCAGCTGCATGGAATACAGCTGGCCTGGGAAAACTCAAGTGCTTTGGCATTTCACTAGGTTCTTGTGTGGTCAGCTCTTTTGCAAATGAACCTTGAGTGCTTGGAAGGCATGCAGCGAATCTGAATGTCAGAGTTTTCCTATTTGTCACCAGGCTTAGCAGTTGTTGAGACATTTCCTGAGGGACATGGACAAATATCTGCTCACCCTGGATAGGACGCAGACAGCAGACCAAGGACAGATTCTACCAAAGCCTAACTTGGTGACTGCTCACCCTGGATAGGACGCTGACAGTCGACCGAGGACAGATTCTGCCAAAGCTGAACTTGGTGGAGCAGTGAGATTGCTGGGTTACTCATAGGAAGCCGTGTCATCAAAACCAGCTGCAGCCTAGTGGGACCCTGGGAACTCTGCACACTTGCAAGGAACTCGCTGGGTCAGAATGTCTACTCTCCTCAGTAGTCCTTACTGCTCGGATAGCCTTGGGGAAGGTGCGTGCGTGTGTGCGTGCATGTGAGTGTGTGTGTGTGTCTTTGAATATTGCCTTAGGGACTTTCTGAAGCTTGTAAAGAACCTTCCTCCAGGACAGAAAGCATGCACTCCGAGGAAAGACAGAGTGGTGGCACTGGAGCCTAACTTCTTGCAGAGCAGGTCCCCTGGAACCTTGTAGTGCAACCCTGGGCAGTGCCGCTATGACAGACCCTCAGGTCTTGGTGGCTTAATACCCGTGCCACAGTCTCTGCCGCAGTGCTTCTGAGGTCTCGGATATTCCTATCTTGTGTTTCTTCCATCTCAGGTTTTCACTGTGAGGTTCTCCATGAGAAGGGAAGAAGCATGGAGAACATGCCAGGAAGAGAAATGACTTCTTAACCTCCCTGTTGGTGGAATTGTGGTCATTGTCCCATCCTAGATGCAAAGGAGTCTGAGAATTAAAAGTTTTCCTGCATTTTCAGGCACCTGAATGGTGTGGTAGACAGCATGGCCTCTGTGAAATTTTTTTTCTCTTTTTTTTGGTATTTTTGAGACAGGGTCCTGGCTGTCCTGGAACTCACTTTGAAGACCAGACTGGCCTCAAATTCACTGAGATCTGAGAACAAACACTTCTTGTACTTTTTAAGTTGAAAAAAACATGTATGTGTGATATATGTAGGTGTTCATCCTGGTGTGAGTGTTTCTGTGGGGGCCGTAATGTTAATGTCTTTTCGGAGACAGAGTTACTCATTGAATCCAGAACTCGTCAATTAGGCTAGAATCTTTGATCGATGGACTCCAGGGGTCTAAGTTCTGCTTCCTCAGCACTCTGACTACAGATGTGTGTTGCTGGGTCTGGCTTTTACATGGGTGTTTGGGATCCAAAGTCAGGACTCTGTGCAGGCTTAGCAGGTCCCTACTGAGCCAGCCACTTTGCCGGTATCTTACTCTTGTTGAGGAGTTGTTCTTGCTGTGATACTTCTCAGGTTTTGCTTGTTTAGCTCCAGGTGATTCTATTTTCTGAATTCAGCTTTGAGGGTTCTCTCTTCTTCTTCACACCAGTCAGGATTCCTGTCGATAATGATGAAAAGTGTTTCCCCAATGGGGTTAGGGACGTGAATGCTTTCAAATGACTTGAGGTCCTTTTTATTCTTTTATTTGTCTTTGAGACAGGCTCTCACACTGTGGCCTCTGCTGGCTGAGCTCATGGCAATCCTCTGTTTTCGCCCCCTGAAGGGTGGGACTGCAGATGCGCTCACCATGCCCAGCGACTCCTCCTCCTCTTCTTTTGTATGTCTTTGTGTGTACATATGAATGCATGTGTGTATGTGTGCATGGGTATTTGGAAGCCAGTGGTAAATCTTAGGTGCAGTTCCTTCATAGCCAGGGGTTCCTTGTCTGCCTCCCTTTTGTTTTGGTGACCTGCCAGCCAGCATGAGGATCTGCCTTGTGTCTCTGCTTCCCCAGCACTGGGTCCACAGATATGTACCACTATATCTATTTAAAAAAAAAAAAAACCTTTTAAATATTGGTTGCTGGGATTGAGCTCTTCTGAGGCAAGCACTTTACCAAGTGAGTTCTCTTTTTAACTCTCTTCCTCCTTACAGACAAGAACAATCTAGTCTCTGGTGTACACTTTCAATCCCAGCACTGAGGAGGCAGAAACAGGGTTATGGATCTCTGTGAGTTCCAGGCCAGCCTGGTCTACATAGTAGCAAACCACAGGCCAGCAAGGTTACATAGTGAAACTTTGTCACAAAACAAAACAACAAAACCCCAACCAAACAGAAAACCCCAAGCAACAACAAAAACAAACCAATTGCCTTGTGAATAGGGGCATTAATTAAATCTGTGTGGGCAGGGTTGAACCCACTAATACAATAACTTTGCCTTTAAGCCTTCCATCCTGAAGTATTTAAGAGAATGATTAATCTCAAAAAAGTCCTTTTTGGGTAGGTAACGGGAGCAAGAATTCTCAGAGGCTCAACCATCCAACATCAGCACTTTGGCCTCTGGCTCCCCAGCCAGCCTGTTTTCCTTCTCTTTCAGTCTCCCAGGATGCATAGCGGCAGGGAAGGCCGTGGACCTGAGATGAAGCTCTCCACACATTTTCTGTTACTCTAATGAGCTTGAGAGAGGGGGAGAGAGGAGGGACGCTCTCTCTAGCTATTATGGCCGCCACCGGAGGGTTGACATACACAAGCTCATTATTGCGTTATGTTTTATTCAACAAAATAACTTTCATGTCGTAGCTTAAATTGAATTCGCTAAAACATCTTTATTTCCTGCATTATGTGCCTCAAGTGTCTTCCAGGGGCCTGCGTGCTCTCCAGAATGAAGCTGTGGAGATGGCACGACGAGAGAGTCAGTCTAGAGAACAGTGCAGCTATTCTGTGGTAATTGGCCTGCCGCATAATTAAAGGAGCCAAGTTCCTCATCGGAGACCCAGAGGCAGGAGCATAAAAATAATCCGCTTTCGAGAACCTTTATTGTTTGTGACCCATGGAGCTCTGGTTCTACAGACAGATTTGCTTAGTCAGTTCCATTTATAAAGCATCAGCAACATGACTGTAAAAAGGATTTATTTTTATTATATATACATATATTATATATACATATGTGTGTGTTGTGTATCCATGTGGGTACACACATGCACAGAGGCCAGATGACCTGTTACACTCTCTGACTCATTCCTTTAAGATATAGTCCTCACTGAGCCTGGAACTCACATTTTTGCTAGGCTGGCTAATCAGTGAACTCCCAGAATATACGTGTCTCTACCCCTAGTCATTACTGGGGTAACAGGCACTCTTGGTCATGCCTGGTTTTTAAATTTTTTTTTTTTATGTGAACACTGGAGATTCCACTCAGATCTACTGTGATTTGCAGAGCTTTGTCTTTTCCAGGCTAACTGGGGTGATGAGGGAATGAAGAAAGGACACACACACACACACACACACACACACAGAGAGAGAGAGAGAGAGAGAGAGAGAGAGAGAGAGAGAGAGAGAGAGAGAGAAAAGCTGGCATGGGGGGGGCATGCTCAATCTGGAGAAGCGGCATCTACAAGAACAGCCCAGATCCTCAGATGTTCATTTTGCTCAGTTCCTGGAGGGAGACTGGGGAGAGGAGCAGAGAAGTTACCTTGTCTCAACAGGCAGTCCCCGTAGGTGACAGTCTCAGGTTGCAGACATCTAGGAGGGGGAAGCTGAGTAGCTGGTTTTTGCACAAAATGTTACTTGGACCAAGAAGGCTTTGCCATTCACACGAACCTCACCTGGGGTAAGGCTTTGCCATTTCTGTGGATCTGAGACACTGGTTCTTGCCATGGCTGTGCCCATGTCAACAATACACATTCACCCAGGGCTTCCTCAGTTCCCCACACAGAGCCTCATGTTGGTAGCAAGTGATCTTACCTGTCTAGCAGACTCCCCAGTGCTTAAAATTTTCTTTTGAGACAGAGTCTCAGGTATTCCAGGATGGCCTTAAATTGCTACGTAGTCTAGAATGGCCTTGAACTTTTGATCCTCCTGTCTCAGAAGTGCTGAGATTATAGGCACGTGTGCCACTGCACTTGGTTTAATGCCGATCTTGGGGCTCAAATCCAAAATTTCCTGAAAGCTGACAGACACTTTTGAGTTGCCTAAGTTGGAGTCTTGGCCATCTTGCTTTTCTCCCCCTGTACTTAATATTCTGCTAGAGACTGAATGTAGCATCCATCCATGTTAGACAAGGACTCTACCAGTGAGCTTCACTTTAGCGCTAAACGTTTCCACAAAGGAGGCCTTTCCAGCAGTGGTTTTATTATGAATGTGATCTTTAAAGATGGCTCTGACAAGTCACGCCTATGGAAACCACCAGTCAGTATCTCCCTGAAGTTGACTTTAATACTGAGTCTTTTCTACCCATGTTCTATTGTTGTAATATGAGTGGCGTCAGGGCCCGCCACCCGGCTAGCTTTACCCGAAATAATTACACGGAAACTGTATTTTTTTGAACACTTTTTGGCCCATTAGTTTTAACCTCTTATTGGCTAGCTCTTACATATTGATCTAACCCATTTCTAATATTTTGTGTAGCACCACAAGCTGGCTTACCAGGAAAGATCTTAACCTGTGTCTGTCTGGAGTGGGAGAATCATGGCGACTCCTGACTCGGCTTCTTTCTCCCAGCATTTTCTTCTGTTTACTCCACCCACCTAAGGGTTGGTCTATCAAATGGGCCTAGGCAGTTTTTTTTATTAATTAACCAATGAAAGCAACAGATTAATACAAGACCCACCTCCATCATTCTATGTTCTGTTCCTCTGTGAGATCGCCAGGGGCTGTCCACCTATTGCCTCAAGCCCCTGCAGACTTCGTTTCTTTCTCAGAACTCTGTTCAGATGTATGTTGTCACTCACAGTTCACCCTGTGGTCCTCAGCCCACCCTTAATTCTCTACCTGGTTCTCTATGCTAGATTTACCACATCTACTAAACCTCCAGAACACCTGGGTGCCGCCTTGAATTTCTCCCTCTTCTCCAGCCAGGCGCCTTCCACCCATGATTCCAGCCAGCCTTCCTCTGCAGTTTCATCCACAGTCTCGGCTGACCACCTGCTCTCACTGGGCTTAGCATTGCCCCACCAGCCTCCTTGCTTTCCAGCCATCCTTGACCACGTGACTCTTCTTATAGTGTTCCCCACCTCTCCTTCCCTGTTGTAATAGGAGCGGCCGGCCGCTTCCCGCAGCACGGCTCCCACACGGCTAGCTTAGCCCCGGAAATAATAACACAGAAACTGTATTCATTTAAACACTGCCTAGCCCATTAGTTCTAGCCTCTTATTGGCTAACTTGCACATCTTGATTAACCCATTTCTAATAATCTGTGTAGCACCACGGAGTGGTAACTTACTGGAAAGATTCTAACCTACGTCCGTCTTGGGCTGGAGCTTCATGGCGTCTGCCTGACTCTGCTTTCTTTCTCCCAGCATCCTGTTCTGTCTGCTCTGCCTACCTAATTTTCTGTCCTATCAAAAGGCCAAGTCAGCTTCTTTATTTAACCAATGAAATCAACGCAAAACAGAAGACCCTCCTACATCACTTCCCTTTGGGTCTTGATCTGAGTCCTTCAGCTTGTTGCAGACAGGATGCTGTCAGCACCAACACCCCCCTTCCACTGAGACCATTAGCTGGTTCCGTCTTCCCCACGTGGAGTCAGTGGCTGCTCCTTGACCCCCACTAGTAGAATGGTTTCGGGAGGAGGAACACATTTTACCCAGGTTCTAGCACTCACTTCACTACTGGGCTTCTTTATCTAGAAAAATGTAAAGAAGCATCTGCTCACCCAGATAGATAGAACCCTAGCAGACTGAAGGAAGGATTCCACCTGAGTCCCACACGGTAGACCAATGAGTGTGCTCACGGGCAGCTATACTGTGTGTAAACACACCTCTAGTCAATTGCTCACCTCTTACATAATGCGGAGGAGGCTCATGAACCCCTCCTCCCCCTCCCTTTGTCCCGGGAAGATCTCCTGTGGGTCACTGTAGCTGCTCTGCTTCAAGATTGGAATGGCCATGCCCAGCTCAATGGTAACAGCTTCACCCCACTGGCTGGGTGAGCATGTGTTAGTGATTGAACCTCAGTGACATCAGCTTCTGTAAAGTGGGAAAGTGGACGCTCAGATGCTCTCCTCAAAGGGCTCTGAAGGAGGGGGGTTTCTAACTCCACCACTAGGCTGGATCACAACTCACACAGGTTTATCCCACAGCTGGGAAAAGAGCTCAGCTCTGTCCACAGACACTCCTGGTCACCCAAGGACTAAATCTACTCTGTAGTTATTTTTTCATGAAAGCTTAATGTCACCTGGAGGCTTGTGGGGACAGGGCTGGTGACCTTTTAGAGCACAGGGAAGCTTTGAATTGTCAGTGGAGAAGAGGGCAGATGGCAGGTGGCTTTTCAGAGTACAGAAAAGTTAGGAAAGAGAAACTCACCTCTAGGAAGAGACAGGAGTGCAAAGTCACGCTTGGACAGATGCTTTCCAGACCAATCTGTAAATGGAGGCAGTTGGGAGGATCCTAGCTGCATCCTGCCCCTGCAGCAAGATTTCCTTCCTGTTGTAGCGATTTCACACATTTCCAGAAGGCTTTGATGGGTGTGTGACAGCTGCGTAGATGCAGGTGTCCTGAACCCAGCACAGCAGCCGCTCTTTGGAGCTCTAAGGCAGTGTTTTAAAGAGAGAGAGAGAGAGAGGGAAGAGATGGCTCGGCAGTTAAGAGTATGCTTCTCTGGGAGAGATACACAGGTTTGACACCAGCACCCAGACAGCAGCTCACAAGTGTCTGCAACTCCAGTTCCAAGGATCTGACTACCTGTTCTGGCCTCCATGGATACTAGGCACACATGTGGTACACTGGCTTATATGCAGACAAAACACCCATATACATACAATAAAAATAAAAAAATGTGGGAAAACATTGCCCTGCTGTGGCTAGGATTTGTGTTGATGTCTGTGGCTCCTGTAACCTGGAGGGTTGTGCCATTGCCCAGGGTCTGGGACATCACTCTGGGGGGCCATGCTGCTGCGGTGGCCATGTAGCGTATCTGAGTAGTCTGTGCTACCACTTGGGGCCTTGGTGACATCTAGGCCCACCTGCTGCCGAGGACCATGTCTGGGTCCATGGTGCTGCTGCAGCCCGGGTCTGTGTAGAAGTTCATGGCCCATGTTGCCACGAAAGGCCACACGGATGCCCAGGGCCTGGGCTGCAACCTGTGGCCCTGTTGGTGTCTGAGGACCATGCCACTGGAGCCATGCTGATCTGAGTGGCCTGTGCTGTCACATGGGGCCACGGCATCATCTGTGCCTGAGCCGCTGCTGAGGGCCTTTCTGGTTCCATGTCCCTGCAGCAGTCAGGGCCTGGGTTGACCTCCATGACTACTGTTACCACCAAGGGTCATGACCAAGGGTCATGCAGATGCCTGGGGTCTGATCAGCCTACCCGAGACCATGTTGATGTCTCAGGGCCATGCTGCCACCGGGGTCTTACTGATCCGGGTGGCCTGTCCAATACCATGTAGCAGCCAGAGTCTGAATTTCTGTCTGTGGCACCTGTTGCCACCAAGGGCCATGCAGATGCCCAGGGTCTGGTCAGCCACCTGAGACCTTGGTGTACAAGAACCATGCTGCTGCCAGAGCCATGCTGATCTGGATGACCTGAGCTGCCTCAGCAGGTGCCATAGTGACATCTGGGCCTGAACTGCTGCTGAGGGCCATGTATGGGTCTGTGATCCTGCTGCATTTGGGGTCTATGTTGATGTCTGTGGCCTGTGTTACCATAGGGAGCCATGGAAACCATGCATGATGAAGTCTGAGGGCCATGCTGAGCTGGCCCTGCCCTTTGCTGGACACTGCAGCAAGAGTTGGTCCCTACCATCATAGGAGAGCTGGCCCCAATGACCTGGGCATGAGAGAACTGCCCCCACTCCGCACTCAGGAGAGACAACCCCACTCCAACATAATAGAACTGGCTTTGATAGCACTGGTGTAGGAGAGCAGGCTCTGCCCCTTGCCTAGGGGAATGACTCCAGTAGCCAGGACTGACGAGCTCTAATACCACCCAGGCCCATATCCAGGACCTAGGGTTGACCCGTCCTAACATCTATCCCATCATCTACCCCATCTCTGACCTGCTGGAGTTTGTGAAGGGACTGGACCCGCGATATCTCCATGACTGGGGGCAGCTGCAGGATATCTCAGAGTTTCGGTGAGGGCCCAGTGATGGTGGAGTAGCAGACTGGTGAGTCATGGCAGGGAACTTTTGCAAGGAAAGCCGATAGGACAAAAGGGTCTGCTGTGTGACACACGGCTCCCAATGCCACCAGGACGAGTGAGGAGGAGGACCCAAGGCCACTGAGACGAATAAAGAGGAGGATCCAAGCTTTTTTGTTGTTCTTGTTTGGCTTGGTTTTATTTTATTTTTAATTTTCCTTTTTGGGCATGGGGCGCTGCAATGGTGAAGGGCGGATGTGGAGGGACTGGGAAATGAGTGGAATTAGGGCGCATGATGTGACATTCCCAAAGAATCAATAAAGAAATGATGCTATGAAAAATGAGTGTGTGAGGGTGGGAAGGAGAAGAGAGAGAACAAACTTGTAAGTGGTCTTACCTAGCACGCTTCAAGCCTTGGGTTTGATCCCCAGCACTGCATAAAATCAGGTGTAAAACATGCCTATAATCCCAGCAGGGAGTGGAGACAGGAGAAACAGAAGTTCAAGACCGTCCTCCGCGAGTTCCAGACCAGCTTGGCTACAAGACACTAAGTCTAAATGAGGAGGGTGGGGTGGGGAGGAAAGAGCTGTATATGATTGGCTGTGACTATGGTGACCTCGGCACACTGTAGTCTGATCAGGGTGAGTCAAAGATCCGTACACTGTAACACTCCTGAGACTGAGACAGCCTTAGACCTCCCTCCTACAACCCCCTACAACCCTCCCTACAATCCCCCCCCCCCCAGCAGTGTTTCTCACCACAGCTCCCAGCGCTTCCCTATCCTCCCCTGCAGCAGCTCACAGCAAGGAGTCCTTGAAGGTCACTTACTGTTTGGAGGGCTCTGGCAGCCCCTCCCGGTATTTGCATTTTTAAAATTGGTAACGAGTTATCTCAAACGAGCTTCTAATTAGTAGAGCTCCAGGGCTGTAGGGAAAGGAAATGAAAATATGTAAATACTGCAGGGGACTGTTTGGTGCTGCCCTCTCCAAGTGGGCCTTCCACTTTTTCCTATTGTCTTTCCTTGGACCCCAGGGGCTTTCTCTCTAAACTCCCAAAGGGGCTCTCAGGGGCGGCTTGTGGGCACTGCATATTAAAAGCTGAGCTGTAAATTGGAGCAGCCTGGAGAAGTGATGGAAAATACCACGGCTGTCACAGGTTCTAGAAGTTTTTCTACCTCTACTGAGAGGCAGAATGTAAGCCCCTGTACCCAAGTGTGATGGAGATGGTTTCTCTGAACAGGGATCAGACTGGGGGCTCCATGTGACACTGGAGGTTTATTTAATTATTGTTATTATTTTAACGTTTATTTATGTGTGTGTCTGTGTAAGCGTATATGTCATGGTGTGAGTGTGACAGAGAACAATTGGTCCAAGTTGGTTCCTCTGTGTAGGACCTGGGGATCCAACACAGGCTATCAGGTGTCACAGCAAGCACTTTTACCTACTCAGCCATCTTGCCAGCCCCAAGGCTCACTTAGAAAAGCCTGAAGTCACAGCAGCTTCTCTTGGCTCTCTTTGGACTCAGTCATGCTCTTGGGGAATCCAAGAATCCTGTGGCAAGCCCTGTGTGGGCAGGGACACGCCTGTTGTCTCATAGCCCTCTCAGGCTGAACTCTTGCCTGGTACTGGTTGTCACTTTGTAGTTCCAGAGAAAGGAACCCTACTGATGCCCAGGATGGAAGTGCACACTTACTGCCCAGCCTGGTCCAGCTGGGGTTTTGTCATCAGCACAAATAATGAAATGTCTAAGTCACTGGAGTTTGGGGTGTGAAGTATGGCCCTCTGCAAAGCTATAGGTATTTAAGATATGTGTCGTGCCTGGAGCCCTTGCTCTGTGGAACAGTGTGGTGGAGACGGGTCAGGATGAGTGAGCGCCAATCCCTTTAGAGAGAGGCGAGGGGACTCAACCTTCCCTGGAGTTCTCAGGAGGTGTCTGAGACTGTTAAAGCACTGTTAGAATCTATCAAAATCACTCCCAACATTAATGATGAATTCTTTTTTTTTTTTTTTTTTTTTTTTTTTGGATTTTTCGAGACAGGGTTTCTCCGTAGCTTTTGGTTCCTGTCCTGGAACTACCTCTTGTAGACCAGGCTGGCCACAAACTCACAGAGATTCACCTGCCTCTGCCTCCCGAGTGCTGGAATTAAAGGCGTGCGCCACCACAGCCCAGCTAATTATGAATTCTTATTGTAATAACTTCTGATCCCCATTTTTTGTAAAGCAAAGACATTGTGAGTAAGTCAGTGTGATTTCCTCATTAGCTGTTGGACCCTTGCTGCCCTGGCTACACTGCACAAAAGGACAATCAGTCAGATAGCCAGCATGGCTTCCTTCATGTCAGCCTGGCGGTTCAGAACACTCCATGACCCCTTGACAAACACTGCACCACCACCACAGCTGAAGGCTGCAGCTCCTGGAGATGTAGCTCCAGCCAGGGCTGTCTGAAACAGTTCACACTGTGTTTGGTGCTGTCACAGCTTGAGTGCACTCCAGATGACTCCGAGGTCATTTCTACTTAGGCCAGAGAGTGAACTCCTCCACCCCCACCCCCCAACCCCAGACCTGGGGGCTGTGACTAGTCATAGTCAGAAACTGAGGCTTCTGGCACCTGGGCTCCCAGTTACCCCTAGAGGTTGGGAAGTCTCAGCTTCTTAGTCCAAGACCTACTCCACATCAAGAGCTGCGGATCCTGATACCACAGGTCTGCCAGACAGCTGCGAGACTTGCAGAGCGAAGAGTCCTAGGCTTGGGAGGTCGCTCTGTGGCTAGAGATCTTGCCCTGTAAGCATGGGACTCCAGTAAACTGGGTGCAGCAGCATGTGTTTGTAATCCTGTCACTCCTGTGGTGAGATGGAGGGTGGATACAAGGGATCCTCGGAAGCCCATGGGCCAGCCAGCTTCATCTATACAGCAGTAAGAGAGACTTTACCTCAAACAAGGTGGGAGGTGAGGACTGGTATCTAACATTGTATTTTGACCAAGGCACTTAGGCAGCCCCCCGACCCCTCTCTCTCTTTCTCTTCCTCTCCCTCCCTCCCTCCCTCCCTCCCTCCCTCTCTCTCTCTCTCTCTCTCTCTCTCACACACACACACACACACACACAATGTCAACAAAAAGACGGAGCTGGGGAGATGGCTCGGTGGTTAAGAGCACCTGCTGATCTTGCAGAAGGTCCAAGGTTGACTCCCAGCTTACAGTTGCCTGTAACTCCAACTCCACAGTGCTCTGGAGGCTGAGTTCTGACAGAAGGCCAAGGGAGAAGCACACACAAAGGCTCTGAGGTACAAGAGACATCTTGGAGCTCATGTCCAGGCCTCCCTTAGTGCTTGGTGCTTTTGTATCCTTCCCCAAGCAACTAAGTGGATTCTGTTTTGTGTGGTGGGTGTATATGCATGTTCGTTTGTGTGTATACATATTCAAGTGTGCACACACATTCATGTGCATGTATACATGCTCATGTGTGTGCACATGTTCGTGTGTGCATACTTGGTCATATGTGTATACACATTTGTACATGTGCGTGTTCATGTATGTATGCATGTTCATTTGTGCATACGTGTTCATGCGTATGTGTGTGTGTGAGATGTTAATGTTTGATGTCTTACTTCATTGCTCTACATCTTCCTATGATTATGTTTAGACTATTTTTAGTTATTTTTGATAATTTCACATACATACACAATATATCTTGGTTATAGCTAACCCAACTCCTCTCACAGAAACCCCCAATGCCTCACCCCCAAATACCCTCCTCCTACTTTGTGTATTACTCTCTGAGTCTTTATGCACACAGGCGTGGGGCCGTCCACTGTGGTATGGGCAACCCACCAGAGGAAAAATTCCTGTTGCTCCTCCAGCAACCAACAATGTAAATAGTTCCTCAGCTGAGGGTGGGGCTTGATGGTCCCTCTCGCACCCATGCTGGAGTGTTGCTGACTTGATCTGGTGCAGGTCCTGGGCAGGCGACTATAGATGCTGTGAGTTCCTGGGTGTGAAAAGAAGACAGTGTTGCACAGCAGTCTGCCCCTCCTCCAGCTCTCACACTCTTTTCGTCCTCGTGTAAGATCCTTGAGCCTTCTGGGCCATTTGATGGGGACAGCTCATTTAGGGATGAACACTCAAGAGTCACTTACTCTCTCTTAGTTTTTGAGACAGAATTTCATACTGAACCCGGAGCTCACTGATTTGGCCAGCCTGGCAGCCAGCCTGTGGTGATGCTCACAAGGTAATGTGATGGGGAAGTATAGACATACTGATCCCTGGGACTCACTGGCCAGTCAGCCTGTCAAGTTCCAGCCAGTGAGAGACCCTATCTCACAAAGCAAGATGAAGGGGCTGATGGTTGAGTTGGGCTCAGTGATTGAGTCTACCCTTCCTGCAAACACGGGGACCTGAGTTTAAATTCCCAGTACTCATAAAACAATCATGCAAAATCAAAGTCAGATATGGGCCTGCAACCCCAGCTCCAGGGGTGCAGAGGCGTGTGGATTATATGAGCTTATCTGAAACAGCAAGCTTCAGGTTCAGTGAGAGAGCCCATCTTGGGGCAATAAGATAGAAAGCAATATAGAAAGGCACTTGATTCTGGATTTGTCTTCTACGTATGTGTGCATGAATGCATGCACTTGTGCAACCACATGTATGTTGCCACACTCACAAATAATACCATAGATACAACACCACAGACACACATGAAAGAAAAAAAGCCCAAATGAACAATACTGGAGGAACTAGAGCCAGGGACGTCTTTGGTCTCTGTATGCAGCACATACATGTTAACATGCACATACACACAACATAGCAGAACACAGTACTAATAGGGCTGTCTTCCCATAGATGGGGTGGTGTCCCATCTTCAAGGGATGGCTTTTAGGTGGCCGTGTCCCTGGCTACCCTAGGCTCCTTGGGGGAAGTCCTGACTCGCAAATTAATTTTTGCCTTGCTCTCCATTTGGCAGGCCTGGGGAGGGCCAGAGGCCTCTGGTTGACTAGCAGATGAGCGGCAGCCCTGCTCCTGGCCGACAGCTTCACGGGAACATTCTCACATGACATCACTTCTTTGGACTGCATCCTAATTCACTTGTGGCTTTTACAGCCTGGCTTTCTGACATGAGCATGGTGCATTTGTCATTTTATGGGACAGGGAGTGGCCTCGGGGCTGGCTTTCCTTATTTCTCCTCTACTCTGCACTTTTATTTTATTGGGGTTAAGCTAAAGTCAGTGTTCCTGGGTGCCCTGCATGCAGATCTTGACTCTGAACTTGAGATGGTAATTGTGACCTTTGTTGGCAGCTTTGGCCATGAGGTACTCAGTTCTTCCTGGGTGGACTGATGTGGAAAAATCTGTTGGGAAAACTTAGTCAGGTTGGCCCCAGGATTCTGGGCCCAGAAACCCTCATTATGTGTTTAGGGGTGTAGAGTGTTTGGGCTGGTAGTACTTTCCAGTGTGGTCCAGGCATGAAGGTGGGACCCATAGCAACACTGTTGAAATGATGCTGATTTTGGGGGGTGATATAGAGCCTTGGTGTCTTCTAGGCAAGTATACCACCATCAAATTACTCTCAGCCCAATAGTGCTGAATTCTGATTCCATTTTGGCTGCCCGAGAATTGGGAAAGGCTTCCTTCTATCAGTGGCTGAGGGAGAGGATATAGATGAAAGAGTCCAGTGTGTCACGGGAAGCTAGGGGGCTCTGGACTGGGAACCTTCCTGGTTCCCATCATGCTGTTGACATCAGAAGGTGTAACAGAACCCCAGACCTTAGCACTACTAATGCCTTGTTAGAGGTACCTAGGCACCCTTCTGATCTAGGAGCCCAGCAGAAGCCCCCAAAATCTGCCCAAGGGAGAATAAAGTTAACATCACAGTCTGCAGCTCTGGCAATTTCCCTAAATGTACTAACCTTGTTCAAGAGTCTGTGTGTTCTCTGAAAGAGTTACCTTGTGACATTCTGGAGGTGCTAGCAAGATTCTCAAAGATGCTGGGGGTCTGGGATTCCCTGGAATAACAAGAGGAACAGGACAGTTCATAGGGGGTTTGCACCCTGAAATATTGCTGGGCCCCAGAAGCTTCTGCCTCTGCTCCTGTCAACCCAGAGGCTCCTGATGACTCCACCCTAAACAGAAGACTGAATCTGTTCTCTCTAGAGGTGAATCTATTTATACACCTTCTGCATAAGACATTAGGAAGGGCTGGATGCAGCCCTAATTCCAGTTGTCCCGGACACATGTGAGATGCCGTTGGTTCCCAGTTTTAGTCTGTGTGATGGAAACCCCTGTTTGTCTTTGCTCTTTGTTTCTCCATGTTTCTGTCAGTTCTGTCGGTTGGGGAAACAAATCTATCATGGGAAGGGGAATGAGCAAGATGGAGGCCACTGGTGCCATTGGTGTGACTGTGGCTGTGGCATCTGGCTGTTGCTGTTGCTATGGTGATGTTGGCAGTGACCCAAGGTGGATTTTGTGGACAAAGACAGATATGATGTCTGTTTTTTTTGCCCAGAAAATCCAGACCTTATAGGAAATTGGCTGGCCCAATGATGGCTCAGGCCATTTGGAACATGGTGAACAGGGGAGCCAGACATCCCAATCAGCTTCCTCGAATTGACCAGTGACTTCCCTTGGTATATGATGCCACCCAAGACCTATGCCCTCTTGTTGGGTACCCAAATCCTTTTGGTTCAGCCAGGCCACCCAGAGAAACCCCAAACCTCCACCGGTTCTCTCAGCCCCACTGGAGGAAACCCACCTTCCCCCTCCTGCTCCTGGAGTGCTCTGTCCCAGCTCGTGTGGAGTTGTTACTTTGGTCTCCATCCTTGTCCTTGCTCCACTCCGTGGGATGGCACCACTTGACTGGAGCACCTCCTCCAGTCCCGAGAGCGGGAGTGTCGCTGTTTGCTGTCTTCTCTTCGCTTCTTTCTCTCTACTTCCATAGTCCAGGTCCTATTTCCTGTGTAAAGGCAGGGAGGGGCTTGGCCTCTTGTCCATCTTGCCATCTGAGTGCTTCTAAGCAGAGGGCCTGCAGGGAGAAGGAAATAGCCTCTCCCTGTCCGTTCCAGCAGGAGGGCAGGCAAGGATAGCTCCCCCTGGCCAAGTTGGGGGTGGTGGTGAGGTAGCTTCACCTTCTAGCTCAGGCCCCTTCACCCTTCTACGCATGCAGAGTGGCTCTGGGGGCTCTGGGAAGAATTTTCTTGGGGGAGAGGCAGGCCCCATCTTCTCACTAAGGGAGTTGCCTCCAGCAGACCTAAGACCTGAAAGCTCCCTTCCTTCCCATTTCATGGTTTGTATCTCCTTTTCAACCAATGATCTCTATGAACTGGAAAACTCAGAACCCGTCATTCTCTGAAAAACCTCAGGCCCTCATTAATCTACCTGACTGGGACCCCAGACATTGAACAAGGTAGGGAGGCTTTGGACAATTTCCACCAGGCCTTTTTTAGGATGACTGAAGGCAACTGTTAGGAAATTTACCAATTTAGCTGGGTGGTAGTGGCGCACACTTTTAACTCCAGTAGAGCAGAGGCAATTCTCTGTCAATTCTAGAGTTTTGGAAGTTGCTTACAATGTATTTCCTGTTTACTTAGGTAATATCATATCCTTCTGGAGTCTTTGATGGAGTTGAAGAATTTATAGTTAGAGTTTTCCTTAGTTTTGATAAAAAATAAAGTATATATAAGAATTGTAACTGTAATTCTTCCTTGATACCTGTTTTGTTATATGTAATTTTATTATGTTAAAGTTAAAACCTTTCTTTTTATTTAAACAGAAAAGGGGAGGTGATGTGGGATTCCCCTCTGTGTGCTGTGATTACCATTAATGAATAAAGAAAACTGGCTTGGCCTGATAGGGTAGAACAGAGCTAGGTGGGGAAAACTAAACTGAATGCCGGGAGAAAGGAGGGCGGATTCAGAGAGAAGCCATGTAGCTTTGCCAAGACAGACGCCAGAATTTTATCTGATAAACCACAGCCTCATGGTGATACACAGATTAGTGGAGATGGGTTAAATTAATATGTAAGAGTTAGCCAATAAGAAGCTAGAGCTAATGGGTCAAGCAGCAATTTAAATAACATAGTTTCTGTGTGATTATTTCAGGTCTGAGCTGCCGGGCATCCAGGAAACAAACAAGAAGCCTCTTTACAACTGCAGAGGCAGATAGATATCTGTGAGTTCAAGGTCAGCCTGGTCTACAGAGAGAGTTCCAGAACAGACACAATTACAGAGAAATCCTGACTTGGAAAATTCAAAACCAACCACCCCCCATCTCCCCAAAAAAACCTGTCAATTGTCTAAGGTGAAGGTAATACAAGAGCCCCAAGAATCGCTGCCCAGGAGTGTTTCTGCGAGGCTTACTGAGCACCAGATGCCCCAGAAAACCAGTGAGCAATCAATATTGGTTTTGTTGTGCAGTAGCCTGAGATAGTGCAAATAAGCTTCGGAAGTTAGTAGGACATCTTATCCTATGTAAGTGATTGCAAAAGATGTCCTTAGCCAGCTGTTGGAATCCTGTTTCTGCCGGGTGGGGAATTGTCTGCTTGCAGTTGCCCCTTCAGTCATGCGAGCAAAGTAAGCTGACAAACGGACTTTGGGCTAGGAATTGTTCCTAACCACATCACACTCAGTAGCTGCTTCTTGAGGGGGACCCCAGAGAGGAGGCTATCCAGTGCTCCACACTGTCACACTCTTCTCCTGGACCAGACCAACATCTAATTCTGTATAATTTCAGTCCAGTCAGCCTGCTGCCAGACAATAACCCAACAGAGCCCCTCCGTGTTTGCCTGTGAATGACTGGAGAGGTCCAGTCCACCAGACCCAACCTAACGGATGTCCTGCTGCGAGAAGCAGAAGAGGTGCTGAGCTCCCCAAGTGAACCCAGGTACTTCACTGGGAGAGGGCAGAGCTGTCACCATGTACATGGACAGACAGATGGTGGGGGGAGGACAGAGCTATCACCATGTACACAGATGGTGGAGGAAGGACATAGCTGTCCCCATGTACACAGATGGTGGGGGGGGGACAGAGCTGTCACCATGTACACGGGCAGATGGTGGAGGAAGGACAGAGCTGTCCACATGTACACAGACAGATGGTGGGGGAGGACAGAGCTGTCACCATGTACACAGGCAGATGGTGGAGGAAGGACAGAGCTGTCACCATGTACATGGACAGACAGGTGGTGGTGGAGGGACAGCCCTGTCACCATGTATACAGACAGATGGTATACTTTTGCTATAGACTGCATCCACAGGGCTCTCCATAACAAGAGGATTTTCTCATCTCACCCAGAAGAGAAATCAAGAACAAGGAAGAAATCCTGGTCCTACTAGAAGCCCTCTGGTTTTCAAGTGAGGTGGCCATTGTCCACTGCAAAGGGCATCAGCAAGGGGAATTCCCGGAGGCCCAAGGGAATGAGGCAGCAAACTTGGCTGCCCAGAAGGCAGCCCCAGAACCACGGGGCTGGGTTACTCTGTCTAGGTCTGATTGGCTCCAGTGCCCAATCTGATCACAGGAAGAAACCAAGTGCACCTTAAACAGGAGGCAAATGGGTGGTGGTGCAGCCAGGCAGGACACATGTACTCTCTGCTGCTGTCAGAATACTGATGGTCACCAAACTCTGCAAGGCAACCCATCTTGGGGCAACCAAGACTGCTGAGTCACACAGGCCCAGATATTCCATCCCTCAACTAGACAATCCTGTTGAGAGCATTATATCCAGATGTGCCACTTGTATACAGGTGAAGCCCAGAGGAGGAAGGAAAGTCCCAGAAGGAATCCAGCCTGAGGAAGTACCCCCAGAAAACACTGGGAAGTGGACTTTACAGAGATCAAACCCATGGGTGTTGGTTCTCTGGACTCCAATAGCCACCTTCAAGAGTTAGCTCCTAGATTTGGGTTGCCCCTCTCCTGGGGTCCAACAATGTCCTGGCCTTCATGGACAAAGTTTCTCTAAACTTGGCAAAGGCCCCAAACGTTAGCAAGAAACTACACTGTGTCTATAACCCACCACACTCAGGACAAGTAGAGAGGATGAATAAGAAGGGGACCTTACATATGTCCTTGGCACTGGGGAAAACTGGGCCACCCTGTCTTTTGGCCTCCTAAGGGCCAAATGCGTGCCATATCAAGAAGCTCACAGTGCAGAAATTACTAACAATTTCCTTCTTATATCCTTACAGGTCCTGCAACAGAACCAGAGGATTGCTCATCAGACAGGTCAGGAGGCTGTGCCCTTGCTCATGTCTGAGCTTGCCCACAAGTTCCAGCCTTAGGTGGATCCTGACCTGAGGCTGGAGTCAATGTGGAAAGATCCATACTGAAGGAGACCCCTTGCACAGTGGGGCTTCCTTCCGGACTCCAGATTAGGCACAAACTACACCTAAGTATCTGTTTTCACAGAGAGATCCTTTTTTAATCAGGGAAGAAAAGTTAAAGTGGCTGCTTTCTGTCTCAGGCAGAAAAACTGCAGCAAATGACCTTGCTTTTTTTTTTTTTTTTTTTTTTTTTTTTTAGATAGGGTTTCCAGGCTGGGCTCCAACTCACAGAGATCCACCTGCCTCTGTCTCCTGAGTGCTGGGGTGAAAGGCGTGCACCACCACTGCCCAGACTGCAGGTGCAATTTTTAAGAGGAGGAAAAGGAGGGGTTATGTTAGGATGGGCTAGGATGCGCTGGTAGGGGAGATAGAAGATGACAAAGGGGAAGGGAACAAGGGAAAGGGGCAGGGATATTTGTCCCAGAGGGACAAAGGGTTGCCTCTGGACAGAGGGGAGACAGATGTGCCCATTGACAAATGGCAATTTATAAAGGTACAAGGGGAAACCCTGTGTTAGGATGAGGTGTTTAATTTTGATTGCATATGTTAATTAGGTGATCCAAAGGGGCTTTTAATTGCTGGACTTCAATACTTTGATAGCTGGACCATGGCCTCAGGAGGAGGAAGTAGTCAAATAAGGGAATAGACTTTGGTGGTTAACTTTAGGAATGTAATTTTTTTTTTTTTTTAGCAAGGTAGAAGGAATGGGAGAGAAGGGCATGGCCTGCCAGAGCCATGCTCATCATGCTTGAGCTGGCCAGGGTGCCTTCATATACCCCGTGGTCCTTACCTCCCCTATAGCTCTGCAGGTTTCCAGTGTCAACTCACGGATCCACCATACACAGTGAAGGAGCCTACAGCAGATATGGACAGATGGGCCATCACTGGGTCCTCTGACCCCCTAAAGATAAGGTTGACATGGGACCTATAATTGTGATTGTCCTATATTTTTTTATCTCCCCGTGGGAAAGGCCCCCCACCCCGAATAAGCCAGAACTTTGGGTATGGGAATTAAGAAAGACCAGAACTGGGGAGATGACAGCCAGTCTATCCACTGAGACCTGGCCCATCTTCCAGGGATATTTCTGGAATCCCGCCTCTGCCCTTGACTTGGGGAAAGAGTGAATCTCTTTGTGTCTTAGTCTCTTCTGGAGTGTGGAAACAGCCCATTCTTCCCGGGATCTTTGACAAAATGCTGTAAGGTTTGTTACTCTCTTGGCATCTAGGAAGAATTGTGAGCACTCTAGCTGGTGGCCTTCTTTTTCGAGACTGGACCTCTCGGTTGGAGCTCACACTGATTAGGCTCAGCTGACTGGCCAGTCAGCCTCAGGGATCTGCTATCTTCACCTCCCCAACTACTGCTGGAGTCAGAAGCACACAACACCATGTCTGGCTTTTTGTGTGGGTTCTGGGGATCAAATTCAGGTCCTCACGATTAATAAAAACTCAGGATCAGAAATTGGGGTTCAACCTGAAGATCCGAAAAGCAAAACAGCCAGCCACTGGATCTTATCTCGACCTCCCTCTGAAATGGTGATCCTGCCTCCAGGAGTCTCAGAAGGAGACCTGTGACTTGAGAGCTGTTTCCTCCCGTTTTGTAATCCTCTTTAGGACTGGGATTAAAGGTATGCACCACTGTGATTAAAGGCATGCACTGCCCAGTTTCTATGGCAACTACTGTGGCTACTGGGATTAAAGGTGTGGGTTACCATAACCTGGTCTGTAAGGCTTCTTATTAACTCTTATATCTTACATCTTAACCCATAATTCTTATCTATGTTAGCCACATGGCTTGGTACCTTTATCAGCAAGGCATTCTCATCTTGCTTCCTCTGTCTTTGGGTAACAACTGCAGACTCAGTCTTTCCTCTTCCCAGAATTCTCCTGTTGTGGTCACTCTGCCTTTACTTCCTGCCTGGTCACCCCGCCTATGCTTCCTGCCTGGCTACTGACCAATCAGCGTTTTATTAAAATACAAGTGACAAATCTTTACAAAGTGCAAGACTACTATCCACAGCACCTCTCTCCCTCCCATCTCCATATTGTCTGCTGTACATGAGGAACTTTGTGGAAGCCTCTCAGCCCTTTATTCTCTGGCTTTATCTCCAGGAAGGAAGTGATCCCTTTTTCCCAGCTGCAGTTTGACCCCTCCAGTCGAGTTGTGACTGGTCTCTTTGGGATTTCTGTTTCCGTCAGACCAAGCCCAGAGACCCGTAGTCTATGACTGATCTGACTTGGGTCTTTCCATTTCTACGGGTAGTCTGGGCTAGTTATGTGTTTCCATGAATGAGGGCTGGGAGCAGAGGATGAAGCTTTGACCGCTGACTTCACCACAGTTTAATTCTGGTCACACACCTTCCAGAACACCATTTCCTTACTTCAGATCCTCTCTGGAATAAGGCAGAGCACCAATACCATCCATTAGTGCAACATACAGCTTTGCTATGGCAGAAATGAGAGAGAAGTTAGAACAGAGAGACCCACGAAGTCTTTCTAGTTGCTGGAAAACCAGCGATGGATCAACCCCGCCTTACTTCTTCTCAACTATTTAGAGTTGTGAAGTCATGGCTGAACAGGGAATGAGAGTGTGGCTGGGTTCATAAGTTGTCTGGAGAAATGGAGAGAAAAGGAGGTTTATGTGTATGTGTGTGCGTGTGCGCACGCGTGTGCGTGTGTATACACATATGTGTGTTTATGTGTACTAAGGAACATATACATGGTTGTGCATTTATGTATAGAGGCCAGAGAACATCCCCAGCTGTCACTTCTTAGAGCTGCCTGCCTTTTCAGTTTTGAGACAGGATCTCTTACTTGCCTGAACCTGGTAGGCTAGGCAGGCTGGTCAGTGAGGCCCAGTGATCCTTCTGTCTGCATCTCCCCAGTGTTAGTATTCAAGCTTGCATTCCCACACACAGCTTTTTAAAAATCAGCTCTAGGGAATCTAACTCAGATCTTCAGGATTGAGCAAGCATTTTAGTAAACAGAGCCCTCCCTCTTCTCAGCTCAT
Source organism: Chionomys nivalis (assembly GCF_950005125.1). Taxonomy (NCBI): domain Eukaryota; kingdom Metazoa; phylum Chordata; class Mammalia; order Rodentia; family Cricetidae; genus Chionomys; species Chionomys nivalis. The sequence continues at coordinate 9,645,711 of NC_080092.1, read as the reverse complement.
CACGAGACAGCCTGAAAATGGAGAACAAGTCAAGTCCCAATGGGAACATTTTCACAGACCTTGAACAAATGGGGGACAGAGATATTGAGCCCAAGACCTGGGAGGAGCTGGGGAGGCAGCCATGGGGCACCTTCAGTTCCAAGCACAGGTAAATACTACACTCGATGTCCTCATGTAGAAGACACAGTGTGTTTCATCTCTCTCTTGTCATCCTTCATGGTGGCCAGCAAGGCTTTTAGCATCATGTGTAAGATGAGGAATGCTTGCTGAGGGAGAAAGGTGACCAGCTCATAGGCAGGGCCACACTTTAAATTACTGACTTGTGGATTTTGACTTGTTTGAGGTTGATCAGGGACAAGAAGAAAAGATAACTTCGCCTGGCTGTTTATTTTTTTTGAAGGTTTATAATTATATTTATGTACAGGAAACCCAGCAGTACATTTAACCCAGTTTAGTGGCGAGTTCTTTGGCCTTTGCCTTTTCCAGCTTGGCAATTCGAGCCACAGATTTAGGACCCAGGACGTTGTCTCCCCAGTGGCGGCGGATCTCATTGTATCTGTCATTGTAATTGGTCCTAATAGCTTCCACCAGCTTGGCCAGAGCACCCTTGTCTTCCGAGTTAACCTGTGTGAAGGCAACAGTGGTGTACGTCTTCCTATGGACCAGCCGCCCCAGCCTGGCCTTTCCCTTGATGATGCAGTAGGGGACCCCCATCTTGCAACACAGAGCAGGCAGGAAGGCCACCAGCTCAATGGGGTCTACGTCGTGGGCAATCACCACCAGATGAGCCTTCTTGTTCTCTACCAAAGTGGTGACTGTATTGACGCCTGCTCAAAGCAGCTTTCTTCTCAGCACGGGCCAGCAGCCTTTGCTTCTTCTCCTGCTTTGTCTCTGGCCAGTACTTGTGGGCAAGTTTAAGCAATTGGGTAGCTGTTTTCCAGTCCAGGGCATGGGGGAACTGGTTAATGGCAGGAGGAACTTTGAGCCACTTATAGAGGATGGCCCTCTGCCGCTGCAGCCTGATGTAGCGGGGCCGTTTGACGACGCGTGTGAGATCTCTCTTGGGCTGGATATCCTGCCCATTGCCGAAGTTCTTAGGCCTCTTCTCAAATAAAGGATTCACCACCTTCTTAGCCTCCTGCTTCTTTATGACGGCGGGGGCTGGGGCCACCTTCTTCCCCTTGGCCTTCTTTCACTTGGGCATCTTGCTGGGCTGGAGGAGAGAGAGCCGCCTGGCTGCTTTTAAACTCAGGCAAATGAGTCTGACACGGGACAACTGCACTGGAAACAGAATTTCATTGCTTGTCTAGAAGTGATCAATGCAGGCTGGAAGCCAAGAAGGACAAATGCCATCGAGCCTCCTTTGACATGTGAGGACCTGTGTTTGATCTCCTTCTTGGATTATGGAGCAAAGGGGACATATTTCTCTTTCTTGGAAAAACCTCTCCGTGTGTGGCATCAGCCTTTGCTGCGGAGGGGACTGATGGCGGTATTTTCTCATCATGGAGTTGTCTTGCGTTCCTGGAGACAGAGCTGAATTGCTTGGATTTGTCAGTGAAGGAATATTGCTGAGCTTCCCACTAACTCAGGAGAGTCTTTGGGTTCTGTGGGAAGGTCTTTGGCAAGGCTGAGGAAAATATACCCAATGACAGTTCAGACTCACTGAAAGATGCCAGAAAGGCCTGAGAGGCCTGGCCAGGACTGCACTTGCTACAAGGGTAAAGTTTGCCCATGGTGGAGTGGGCTGGATGTGGGTGTCTGGAAGCTGCCCAAGGGACCCCAGAGTTCACATCATTTTCTCTCTTCTTTCTCCCTCCCTCCCTCCCTCCCTCCCTCCCTCCCTCCCTCCCTCCCTCCCCTCCCTCCCCTCCCTCCCTCCCTCCCTCCCTCCCTCCTTCTCTCCCTTCTTTCCTTTCTTTCCTTGTGTAGGTGTGTGAATGCATGTGTTTACAGAAGCCAGAGGTTGATGTCAGCTATCTTTCTCCACACCTCTCCATATTGTATTTTGAGACAGGGTCTCTCGTTGGCTAGGAACTCCCTGGATCTTCCTGTCTCTGCCTCTACCATGCTACGATTACAGACCCAGGCTTTCATGCCGGATTTTTATGTAGGTAGGTTCTGGGAAGCTGAACTTGGGGCCTCATGCTTGATCAGTGAGCATTTCATCCTCTAGCCCTCACATCTCTCCGACACTGCCTGGGACACTCTTGACTGGATCTATTGGCCAAGGCTGAATTTTAACCAAGACTGTCCTGATTTGCCTGACTCTGGTTTGCATGGCGCTGATTTGCATAACTCTGGTTTGCAGGCTCTGATTTTGCATGGTAGAGTCTGCACAGAGGCTCTTGCTGACCTCCCTAAATGGTACATCCAGTGGGTGTGCTGCAGGAAACTCACACAAGAAACCCACTGTAAGCCTGGAAGAACTTTTCTCAAGTGGAGATGCCCTCTCACTTCTAGCCCTGTACCCTATCCCACCTGCGCTATGCCAGTCACTGCCTAGCCCTTCAGTGTAGTCAACAAATATTCTAAATTCATTTGCTTCCAGGCCCTTCCCTGCTACTATGGTGACTAGTAAGTAGCTAGCCAGTTAGTTCACTACAGAAAATGACTGGTGTGTATGTGTGTGTGTTATTGTGTGTACATGTATGTGTTTGTTTGTTTGTGCATGATTCTATTTGAATATGTATGTGTATATGTGTTTATTTATGTATGCATCTCAAACACAGTCACTACATCCTGAAATTCTTTTTTTTTTCTAAATAGCATGGTTTGGAGACCTTCCTATGTTGGCATGTTAAAGTTTTCTGCTAATGACCCTCACTTGCAAATTCAACTGTCTAATTCAGTAATATTATTGTTTGTGTTCAGTGCATGTGCCCTCCACCCCAGAGATCTCACTCCTCAGGAAACACTCCAGAGACCAGACTGAAGTGGCCCTGGAGGAAATGTGTAGCAAAATCATCGAGAAGAGCCAGGACCGAAGACTGACGGCATGTCCACTGTGAGGGGAAAAGGTGACACGTGTTTGTCAAGAGCCAGAAAGTGACCAATCTAAGGAAACCCCTTGATGTCTGTGTAACACAGGCAAAGTAGGAGTGTGTTAGCTGTTTCCTTGTAGGAAAAAGTTTCCAACTTAGGATGGGACAGCATTTTTTTTTTTTTTTTGGTTCACAGTCAGAGGGTCCTGTCCATGGTCACTTGACTCTGAGGGTCCTGTCCATGTCACTTGGCTCTGAGGTTCCTGTCCATGGTCACTTGACTCTGAGGGCCTTGTCCATGGTCACTTGGCTCTATTACTTCCTGGCCTGTGGTGAGGCAGACATTATGGTGAGGAGTTGGGAGGGGGGTAAAGCTGCTCACTTTGTGACAGAGGGAGGAAGGATGAGAGAAAACGGAAGAGGAATGAAGGAAGAAAGAGGGGCATCAAGGACAAGATAGAAGCTTCAAAGGTACACTATAGTGACCTGCTTCCTCTTACAGGCCCTGCGTCCTTGGATCCCATCAGTTACGAAGGCCAGGCTCTCAGCTCAGGAGTCAGTGCTGTTCAGCAAAGGCAGTTTCTAGTCATGTGCTTCACTCTGGGGCTCTGGCCTCTCCTGGATGTCTGCTGAGCCAAGCTGGGGTGAAAACATTCCAGTCTTAAATTTTGCCGTAATTAAAAAGGTGAAAAAAAAATCAATGCCATTTGCCAGAGTCTGTTGGAAGGTATATGAATTATACAAAATAAACCTCCTCCCAAAGGCAAAATTCCCATCCTATCAACAGACACCATTTTGGCACCCACACCTGCTGAATGAACCCAGACTTTGTTCTGGTACTCTCATGAGAGAAGGGGTGTCTGGGTTCTCTGCTCATAGGCTGCTGGTGATATCAGATGGTTGCCGTATATGTGATAACAGAAGTTTATGCACTGTTTGGTCTTCTAGGTACATTTCTAGAAACCTCTCAAGAAGTCAGTTCTGTTCTAACAATACCCCCTAGGACCAAGAGCTCTTAGAGTCCCCATTTTATAGGTGGGGAAAATGAGGCCCATGGTGATTAAATACTTGTCAAACATCAATGACTAGGCAGAGGAAAAGTAGATATCCTGGGGGGCCTCTGGACTCCAGACAACGGGCCTAAATGAGGCACCATTTTGCTTCTGTGCTGTTGTGTTTTCCTCTGTTGGGTACGAGAGCAGAAGTCAGGAAAGCAGAGTGTGGAGGAAGAATACACTATGTTGGTACCAGGTTTCCTAGTCAGTATCCAGTGCCTCTCTGCTCTGGCCTGGGACAGTGTAATGTTCATCTTCATTGTCAACTTGCCCAGGATTCAGGATCACCATGACAACCAGCATTCATGTCTATCCACTTCCTGATTGCAGGTACAATGTGACCTCAGGCTCCTGCCGCCATGTTTCCCTTACAATGATGGATTCTATCCTCAAATCATGAGTCCAGACAAACCCTCACTTCTTTTCATTGCTTCCCACAAGGCGTTTGGAGGAACGAGAAGAGTGGCTAATGCAGCCGGGCAGTGTCATTTTGAGTCAGTGCATCTTGGGGTCCACATGTGCAGTGAGATCTCTGTATTTAACCCTTTCCCGTCTTTGATCCTTCGTGGGGGCTTGGTACCCAAATCAATGAGACATCAGGGCCAAGATGTCATCACAGGAGTGCTTGAGCCTGGAGCCTGCATAGGCTGTTTCCTCAGCCAGCTGACCAAAGCCCTGTTTCTGTCACCAAAGCCACCTTCCTTAGGCTGAAGTTTGACATATCCACAGGTATAGACTTGGGTAGGAAAAAGGATGGAGAAGAAAGGAAGGGAAGGAGCAGGAGACAGAAGGGGCAGGTTGAGGAGGACTCCAGTTTTCTCCAGGCTGAAGGAAGGGACATTTGCTCTGGCCAAGGTGAAGGCAGGATCCTGTCCCTGAAGCAAGTCTATGGCTGGGGTCCTAGTGTATCTGCAGGGAGAAGGTGCTATTAAAAACTGGAGTAGAGGCCGGGCAGTGGTGGCACAAGCCCTTAATCCGAGCACTTGGGAGGCAGAGGCAGGCAGATCTCAGTGAGTTCGAGGCCAGCCTGGTCTACCAAGTGAGTTCCAGGACAGCCAGGACTGTTTCACAGAGAAATCCTGTCTTGAAAACCCAAAATCCAACCAACCAACCAACCAACCAACCAACCAACCAACCAACCAACCAAAAACCAGGAGTACAGTGTGAGGACAGAAAGCAGTGATCAGAAGGGGAGGAAGGGTAGGGCAGAGGGGGGGAGAGGGAGGAAGAAGGAGAGGGAGGAAAGGTGGATGTGAGGTAGAGGAAGAGTGGGGGAGAGGGAGAGAAGAGTGAAGGAGAGAGAAAAGTGGAGAGAGAAGGAGAAAGAGTAGAGGAGGGAGGAGCAACTCTTATGTAAAGGAGGTGTCCCTGGGACACAGCAGACAGCTTGTTTAGCTGTTGTTCAGATCCCCAGACCCTTCACTAGTGTGTGTTCGTGGACGTGCACGTGTGGAAGCATGTAGGAATGGGGATTGCTGTGGCTGTGTCAAGTTATTTGGTGGTGGAGGCCCTGCTGGTGGATCCTGGTGCCTGTGGATTGTGGAGCTGGTGGATCCTGGTGCCTGTGGATTGTGGAGCTGGTGGATCCTGGTGCCTGTGGATTGTGGAGCTGGTGGATCCTGGTGCCTGTGGATTGTGGTGCTGGTGGATCCTGGTGCCTGTGGATTGTGGTGCCTGTGGCTTGTGGTGCCTGTGGATTGTGGTGCTGGTGGATCCTGGTGCCTGTGGATTGTGGTGTTGGAGGATTGTGGTGCCTGTGGATTGTGGTGCTGGAGGATTGTGGTGCTGGTGGATCCTGGTGCCTGTGGCTTGTGGTGCCTGTGGATTGTGGTGCTGGTGGATTCTGGCGCCTGTGGATTGTGGTCCTGGAGGATTGTGGTGCCTGTGGATTGTGGTGCTGGTGGATCCTGGTGCCTGTGGATTGTGGTGCTGGAGGATCCTGGTGCCGGCGAATGTGGCACTGGGGCTTGGAGTGTTAGGGTGCTGTGGTTGTTGGGTCATAGTACTAGGAGGTTTTGACTTCTTGCTCAGCCTAAGGGTATAGGCACCTGTACTTTGTGTTGATTACTGAGACATCCCTGACCTCATGGGCACCTAGCTGGCTCTAGAATCTCTGGATGTGACTGGGTGGCAATATTAGTCTTCTGTGCTGGACATAGACTCTGCTCTCCCAGGACCTTGCTCTTTCCACTCAGAGCAGGAGTGCCTGTGTAGAAACTGAAGGTGCCACACAGGCGCTGGACACACCTTGGTCATAATTCCTACCGCAAATGTGCGATTGGTGAGGCTTCCTCGTGCACACTTGTGTGAGGAGGCCCCTGGATGAGAGTGGGAAAACCGGTGAAGGCAAGGATGTCCGAGACCCGAGAGTTATCTCAAACACATTATTGCCCTTGCTATCATAAGCAGGCAAGTCAGAAAGTTCTAGAAAATGGCATCCCTGTTAGATTACGAGCACACAGTTGAGGCAGACAGCTGCCACACAAGTCTCTGCTCCATCTCTTCCTGGCTGGTCCTGCACCAGGCTTATTTCTCAGGCTTTCTTTTCCTCATCTGTGAAATGGGAGAAGGGCAGCATCCACCCTATGAGTAATAAGGAGGCTTTCCTCATTAATGGACACAAAACACACAGAGCAGTGCTTAACCCACAGCAAACGCCACCAACCAGCAGCTATTGGTATTTTCCGACTATTACCAGGGCTCTTACCAGTCCTGGGAACTATCAAGAGCTTTCTCCTCAGGCCATCTGGAAACCTGGGCTATCGGCAAATACCCTTGTAAATGCAAGAAAGAAATTGGACGGGTCACACAAAATGCTTCAGATACATAGCCTGCCCCCTCTACTTTTCTCTTCTTGATCATTCCTAAATCCCAAAGTACATTAAATATTGGGATACATATGTGAATTGATTCTTGTCTTCTGGGAGTCATGGACACCCTTATAAATGTGAGTTCAGGGAGCTGGGAGCTGACTCCTTCAGTAAAGTGCTTGCTCTACACCCAAGAGGGCCTGAGTTCAATCCCCATCCGCATAGAAGTTGAATGTGTGCCTGTAATTCCAGCACCAAGGAGGAAGAGCTAGGAAAAGCCTGGAGCTTGTGGGCTGACAGTCTGGTTGAACCAGTAGCCGTCAGGTTCAGCGAGAGACCCGGTCTCAAAATTACAGAGAAACCCCGTCTCGGGAAAAAAAATGTTAAAAACAAGCCGGGTGGTGGTGGCACACGCCTTTAATCCCAGCACTTGGGAGGCAAAGGCAGGCGGATCTCTGTGACCTCGAGACCAGCCTGGTCTACAAGAGCTAGTTCCAGGACAGGCTCAAAACCACAGAGAAACCCTGTCTCGAAAAAAACCAAAAAAAAAAAAAAAACCAAAAAAAAAAAAAGAGTCGTTTCATGTTAGCTCTGCAAAATTAGGAAAAAATCGAAGATACCCAACACTGACTTTGCCAACTTTGTACCCACATACAAATGTGCACAAATACATACAATGCACCCCCTCACCCCCCAAATCGAATATAGAATCCTATTTCCCTCTCAGAGAGAATGGAGTTTTGCATGTATAACTTCAGGGAGTTCAAGAATTTAGGAAAACACTGTGGATTTTTGTCTCTCTGCCCACAAGAACTCATTTTCATCTCTCTTTTACACAATGATCTACAGAGAATAATCTAGAGAAAAATTAGAATCCATACTCTGTGATGGTGACTCTGAAGCCTGTATTGGTTATTTTTCTTGTTGTTGTGATTAAAATACTTCCCTGAAGCCACTAGTGGGAGGAGAGACCGAGTTTGGCTCACAGTTTGAGGCCCCCTCCTTCACCACGGAGATGGCATGGTGGTGGGCAGATCTGTGGCAGCAGTGCTGGGCACTGCTTGCTCAAGTGTGCCCAGGTCAGGAAGTCAAGGGCTCAGGTTGGAATCCCCAAGACCCGCTCCCAGAGATCTACTTCCTAACTAGTCCCTACTTCAACACGGTTTAAAACCGCCCGAAACAGCCCCACCTGCTGGCAACAAAGTGTTCTAACGTGTGTGTGTGTGTGTGTGTGTGTGTGTGTGTGTGGCCAGGGAAGGACTTGGCTACAGGTCATCAGCCCTCTCCGGGACCCCCTGCTCTCAGTCTACCACACAGCCCCGCAGAAAGATGTCTCCCAAGTCTCTCAACACACCAGGCTGCGTGGGCGTTGCCTTTAACACTCTTCTCTTAAGCTCTGCAATTTACCGTGCAGTCATTCTGGGAGAAGGCAAGGATTAGTCTTTGTTGTCGGAGCTGCTGTGGGTATTAAAAAGCTCTTGTGGCAATCAGCACCCCACGGGAGAAAACAATGGGGCACTTTGCAGGCCCACTTAGTCAGAACAAGGGGGCGGAGATTTGGATAATCAAGACAAATGTTTCTGAGCCCGGGATGCCTCTAAGAAGGGCTGTAGGAGCTGGGCGAGGCTGGTTTCCTGTTTGTTTTCTGGTTTTGGCAGATGCCCAGTTATATTAGCATCGAGGAGGAAGGAACAAGATCCTGGGGGTGGAGCATCTGCCTCAAATGCCCCAGTGAGGGTCTGGGGGCGTGGCTCAGCAGAAACCTTACAGATCAGTCACTTAAACTTCAGCCAAAGGCAGGATTCCAGTCACCCCAGAGAGAAAAAAGGATGTACAGAGTTGCAACTTTTGAACTTGACAGAATGTCCTTCCAGTCTTCTATTTGTTTGAGAACAGGATCTTGCTGTGTAGCCCAAGCTGGCCCCAATCTTTTGATCCTTCTGTCTCAGTCACCTAGGTGCGGGGATTACAGACATGAGCTACTCAGCCAGTCTGCCACTCGTAGTTTGATAATTAACAAGACATTTTTCAAAATTAAATCTCTGGCAGAATAGCACCCTCCAGGTTCAACTGATGAAAGCCTCACTGGTAGCCCCGGTGGCAACTGAACATCCCTGTGTCGTTCACAAACTCTAGTCATGGAGAGAGAGGTATATTCCAGAGGGGGCAGAATCCAGGATGTCATAAACAAAGACACATGGGCATCAAAGTGTGTGGTTTGGGAGGAAAAGGTCACCTGTCCGTGTCTTAGTTACTGTTCTATTGCTGTGGAGAGACACCACGACCAAGGCAACTATTATAAGGAAAACATTTAATTGGAGTGGCTCACAGTTCAGAGGTTTAGTCCATTATCATCATGGTGGGACATGGCTGTGTGCGGGCAGACATGGTGCTGGAGAGGCAGCTGAGAGTCCTGCATCTTGCACAAGCAACAGGAAATAAATTGAGACAGTGGGTCTGACTTGAACACGCAGGAGACCTCAAAGCCCACCTCCAAGGTGGCACATTTCCTCCAACAAGGACACACTAATACAGCAGAGTCACACCTCCTAACAGTGCCCTCCTTTCGGTGGTCATTTTCTTTCAAACCACAACACACCTCAAAGCCCACTCCCAGTGACACGCCTCCTCGGATAAGGCTACACTTTACTGTGGAGGTTTGAAAGACAACGACTCCCAAAGGGAGTGGCACTATTAGGAGGTGTGGCCTTGTTGGAGGAAGTGTGTCATTGTGGGGGCAGAATTTGAGGTCTCTTTTGCTCAAGCTTCCCTCAGTGAGACTGTCAGTTGACTTTGTGTTGCATATCAACGTAAGAACTCTCAGCTCCAGCACCACATCTGCCTGCATGTTGTCATGCTACCCGCCATGATGACAATGGACTGAACCTCTGAAACTGTGAGTGAGCCATCCCAATTAAATGTTTTCTTTATAAGAGTTGCCATGGTCATGGTGTCCCTTCACAGCAATAAAACTCCAACTAAGATACTTACCAATACTTTCACCAACTGGGAGCCAAATATATTCAAATATATTAGCCTCACCGTGGAAGGATGAGAACCCAGCATCTTTGAGACCTGCTGCAGAAAAAGTCCCATTATCACTGGTACCTACTGATGCCCTGCTGCTGACCATTGTCTGGATGGAGCTATCTTGGCCACAGCTGGGCTGGGCTTTGTAGCAGGTGTGTGTGTCCCTGGCCTTCACTGTGATGCATGTTGGCTTTTCTGCCTGGAGTTCTCCATGGCTGTCAAATTCTTTGTGGTTGCTTGTCACTGATGTATTTATTCTACACAGTGAGGTGTCTGGTCTCAGGCTGACAGCAGCGGAATCCCCATCCATGTTCCTCAGATTCCTGCTCTTTAAGCCCTTAGCTAGGAATCTGCTGTCTTGGTCAGGAGTCAGAGGAGCCTCTCGCTACAGCCTTTTCCCTGCCCCCACTATCAATCTGGTCACACTACCTAGAGGCCCAAGAGAGCTCCCTGGGGAACTAACCCCACGGCTCTGCAAACACTCTTTTCCTACAGTGCCAGGGCATTGCTGACCTCCCACTTCCCTTAATTGTCTTAGATTTTCATATCTGGCAATAGGGGTGGTAAATGACAGTCACTAGTAACCCCTGACAGCTGAGGACTTGGCAGTATGGGCAGTTGTGGAGAGTCCCCGAAATGAAAGCCGAGTGTAGGAGAGCTCCAGGGAGCAAACTTCTGTAGGATGGTGTGGGACTGTCAAACTGTTTGGGTTAAGCAATGCCTCCGGCATTCCTCTGGGTGTCGCTCAGGAGTTTTCCAGAGAGAATTTACCCAGTGGGAAGAAAACCACCCTGAATGTGGTTGACACCACGCCAAAGGCTGGGGCTGTGGAACTGAATAAAAGGGGAAAATGGAAAAAGCCAGCTAAGGGCCAGCATTCCTCTCTATTTCTAGTTTCTTCAAGAAGTCAGGGGTGAGTCCATCCTGCTACCCTCCCCTCTTTCCCTATCATGAGTGACTATCTTCAAACCAAGAGCCCAGTTCGACCCTCCCTCCCTTAAATTGCCTTTTGTCTGGTAATTTGTCCAGATTCACTTACAGGAGAGAGCCCTAGGTCAGCGATAGACTTTCCTTAAAACAATGTATCAATATTGGCTCACAGTTGTTATAAACACATTCCCCCAAAGTAGTAGTTAATGGTGGAGGGTTAGGGACCTGAGGGAGAAAGGGGGCTAAGGAACTTCACAGATCATTTTCCTGTAAATTTGAAGCCACTTTGAATACAGTCTGTTTCCGGGGTATGGTGGTGCCCGTCTGTAATCCCAACACTAGGAGCCAAGGCAGGAGGATTGTAAGGTCAAGGGTATTCTGGAATACACGGGAGATCCTGTCTCAAAAAACAAGTCTATAAAGAAGCAACAATAAACCAGGTAGGCGCAGGCCTTTAATCCCAGCACTGGGAGGCAGAGCCAGGCAGATCTCTGAATTTGAGGCCAGCCTGGTCTACAGAGCGAGTTTCAGAAGAGACCCTGTCCCAAGCCCAAACCCAATCCAACCCAGCCCAACCAAACAAAACCAGAGCCATCAAGAAGGCTCAGCTTGGGGCTGGAGAGATGGCTCTGGAGGACCCCGGTTCAATTCCCTGCACACACATGGCAGCTCACATCTGTCTGTAATTCCACTCCCACAGCTTCTGGCACTCTCACAAGACATACTTGCAAGCAAAACACCAATGATCATAAAACAAACAGAAAGGGAAGGCTCAGCTGGTACCAGTGTTTGCTGCCCAAGCCCGAGGAGCTGAGTGCATCCCAGGACCCCGCCGTGGAAGGAAAGAACTGACTTCCAAGAGTTGTCTTCTGACCCTTCCGCCACAAGTAAATAAGACAAATTAGGGTAAGTCTGAGGCCAGCCTGGTTTACATAGTGAGTCCCTGTCTCAGGAAAAACAAACAAACAACTAGATAAGAAAAAGACGGAAAGCAATAAAGGGAAGGTAGCTGTTGACCTCCTTCCCCCAACCCCCCCCCCCCCCCAATGTGTCGGCTGACAAACCCAGCCTTCTCTCAGCCGTGCTCTCCAGAGTTCTCCATGCCATTTTCTAGGCGGCCCCAAACCATTCCAAACACAAATAGAGCCAACCACCAGAGTGACTGTGCTGTCTATCCTCTCCCAAACTCTCCGGGTGTCGCTCCTTTAGTTTCCTTCCTAGGGACCGGTTGTGAGTTGGCTGGAGACAGGGCTTTGCCTCAATGGGCACCCACTGTGTACCTGCTGTAGTGGGTACACAGTCCTGGCCGTCCACCCGCAGTGCCCATGACGACCAGGAGAGGGCGGTGGAGAGCCAGCAGAGCAGCACAGAGCTGCCCGGCGCGGACCCCGAGCCCGAGCGCAGAAGCCCCGCTTCCACCGCGAGGCCGCTTGCAGCGGGAGGCGCCTGCTTCCTTCCTAGTCCCCTAGAGTAGGCACTGAAAACCCCCACCTGAAGCCATGGCCAGCCCCCCTAGCAGCCCTGAAGATGTAGGCAAGCTGCGAGAAGGCAGGGAAGGCCGGCAGAGAAGGGAGGACGATGCTCCGGAGCAGAAGAGGTTGAGGCTGGGGCTGCGAGCGGGAAGCGAGCCCCAGGACGGAGCCATCGCACCGCTTCCAGCCCGGGACGAGCTCGCCACCCACACAGGTGGTGAAGACAGAGGTGTAAGTAATCTTGGGGCAGCTGGGACTTGGGTCAGGGTTGTGGGGGTCCAGGGATGCTTGGCCATTGCCTGGTGAAGTTGGTAACTGGGCAACAACTCCTGCAGGCGCATTGTGCTTGCTTGGAGGGACCGCCCGGGGATCTAGATGCTTGGTGGCAAGAACTGTGTTTATGTGCTGTTGACTTCCTAATAAGCCCCACGAGGTGTGGCTGGTGGGGAGCAGCCCCAGCTAGACTGTGTCTTACCTCCGAGGCCCCCTGGAAGGAGAAGAATGTGGGGTTGCTTTAAGTAGCTCTGAGTAGACACCCCCATTCTGACCAGAGCTGTCAGGGTACCTCTTTGGTACTTCACTGTCTGTGCAAAACTGTCCCTTAGGGGAGGGTTCCGGATGGGGACATAAGCAGCACCAGGCTTACCAAACCCTGCGGTACTCAGCCTGAGACTGCAGTCAGTGTGCACTAGTCACTAGCCCCACACCTTTCTGCTCTCTTGCCCCTCCCTTCCAAGGCTTCTGGGAGTATGGAAAGGAGGTACCCCAGTCCCCACATTCTTCTCCCTAGCCCCACAGAAGGGGACAGTCAGGCAAAGTTCTTGGATTCTCCTTGTCACTTCTGCCAGGCTCTTTACCTCAGCCGAGAGCGCCTCTGTGGTATGCTGTTTTGGGGGGCACGAATGAGGTAGAGACCACTTGGCTGGACTCTCTCCCAGGTGGCTCCAGCAGACTGTGTTGGGGAGAGATGTACCTGGAGGCAGACGAGGGCTGCTGTCCTTGGTGATGCAGCCACCTTGACTGTTTCTTAATGGTTAGTGGAGTTGAACTCTTTGCTCCCCGCCATGTTTGCTTGGCTAAGCTTGTCTCACCAATTTGATGAGCGGCTGATGAGCCCCTCGAGGGAGCGGTCTCTTTCTCCTGAGTCATTTGGGTGGCAGCTGGCCACATTGGAGCTCAGTGGCTCTGCCATGGGGTCACTCTTAGGAACTTCTGAAGCCTCTGTACCAATGCTCACGACTCTACACAGAGGCTACCGCATTCTGAAGAGGGCCGCGAGCTCACTGGAGCCAGGTGAACGGCCTCTGAGATCCCAGTGGAAGCTAGTTCTTCTGGAAAGTTTTCTGGGCCACATGGTAGAGATGCTGAGAAGGGAGTGGGAGGAAAAGCCTGGTCCCAAGTGCAGTGACTGTGTAGTGTCTTGAAACTTTTGTGGCTGGGAGAGACCCTGCTTTCCTTTACCTCTTGCTTTGCCCGGAACTCTGCTAAAGCTCAGGAATCCAGAATCAATGGAAGTGACCCAGGGCAACGAAGTGCTGACCATTGCTGAGCTGCCGAGTCTGAGTGTATATTCTGCCTGACTGGTTGTCTTTGGGTAAATTACTTAACCTCTCTGACTGTGGAGTCTTCATTGAGAAAACAAATGTGCAGTAGGCCCAGGTTCATGGGGTTGTTGTTCCTGAGACGAAAGATGCACTTTGTGTGGGTCCGTGTGCTCAGTAATGTGCTTTAGTGCCAGAATTCACCCCAAGGAACTGGCGTTGGTGGGGCGTGTCCCCATCGAGTGCTTTCTGGAGGTCAAGAGAATTCTGTAGATGAGGGTGAAATTTACAAGGACAGACACTCCACTGAGCCTTTAGTACAGGGTAGGGGTTCAGGAGCCCCCATGACATGGGCTTGAAGGAATGAATATGTAGGAAATGGACAGAAATGATCCCTCCAAAGCCTGGTCATAACACTCCTTTTCAGGGGTTCCATGGTTCCCTGTGTTCAAAATCCTGTTTTACAGTTTAAAGACTGCCCAGAGCCCAGGGCTCCCTGTAACCCCTGTCAAATTCCTCTTCCTTGTTTGTGTTGTCTAATCATCCATGGAGTGTTTCCAGGCTGGTGTGTGTGTGCGTGCGTGTGTGCACATGTATGTGTATGTGTGTGCATGTATATAGTATGTGTGTGCACATGTGTGTGTGTGCATGTATATATGTATGTGTGTGTGTGTGTGTGTGTGTGAAGGCACAGAGGATGGGAAGTAGGGGTTGAGGGGTAGTGAAGAGATGCCCCTCCCTGGGGGGGCACGGTCCCTGTCTCCACCATGGGCTCTGGGAGAACGGGTCAAGCAGAGCGCATTGGTCTTCCATGGGGTTTTGTCCTTAGTGAGCATTATTTTGTTGAAGGTGTCACAAACCTTGTTCCTTAGCGACAGGTCACTGTGGATTCTTCTCTGCAAACCTGCTGAGCCACCAGGGTACATCCAGACGTGTTTTTATGTAAAGGATAAAATGTCTCTTCTCACCCTGCTCCTATCCCTCTGAGTGGCTTCCTGGCTGTGCTCTTGTCTTTGGGGTAGGGGGCTGGCAGGTTGTTAAAGGAAGCTTTTAGGGGACACACCAGAACTCCCAGACCCCCTGAGTGTGACATCTTGCTGGGGCGCTCGGCAGGACTTCTCACTTCTAACCTGTCCTTTTCCTCATTTTGTCCACACTTTGTTCATCCTGTAAACAGTCTTATATTCTTATTTTAAAGTTAGCATATAAAGTATTGAGTTCCATTATGGCATTTTCAAACACACACATGCTCGTGTGCATACACACATGCACACACATGTGTAGGTACACACACGCTTATGCACACACATGCACATGCACGCAAGCACGTGCACACACACACAAACACATGAACGCACATTTAAATTCTCCTTCCCTCTTCCTTGCACCCCTTCCTCAGTTTACCCCGTTCCCATTCATTCCTCTTTTCTGCCTTCTTGTTACTTGTATTCTTTTGTCTACCCCTCCATTCCTCATCACCTTGTTCCTCCTCTCATGGGCACTTTCTAGTTTTATGACCTATCCCCACACCTGCCCCCACATATGCACATAAATAGCTATTAAAATCTAGAATCCATGCAGCCCAGTTCCAGAAGGATGAATACTGCTGACTGCCTTGTGGGGTCAGAAACCTCGTAGCTTCTTTTTCTTCTTCATTTCTCTAAGATGAAGGGAGGGATCCCCTTGTGAATTGCAGCCCATGGCTCTTTCTGGAGCCTTTCCAGGGAATTGCCTGCCTGCTTCAACTTAGTCAGTTGGGCTAAGATTCTCTGGTTGTTGCGGGGTGGAGCTGAATTCTCAAGGTAACAACCCAGTGAACTCTAACCCCTGAAATCCCTGATGGACCGGCTGAGCCATCACTCCTGGAGCTGGGATGAGAACAGGAAGGCCCTTTAATCCCAGCACTTGGGAGGCAGAGGCAGGGGGATATCTGTGAGTTCGAGTCCAGCCTGGTCTACAGAGAGAGTTCCAGGACAGCCAGGGCTGCATAGAGAAACCCTGTCATGAAGAACTTAAAAGAAGCGAGAGTTGGAAGGTCCCTGACAGGAGGGTGCTGGGTGGAGAAGCATCAGTACTCAGGCCTCTCCTTTGATCTGTTTTTTGTCATCTTGACACAAGCTACAATTATCTGGGAAGATGAACTTCAATTGAGAAAGTGTCTCTATAAGATTGCCTGCCGTGTAGGCTATTTTCTTGATTAATAATTGATGTGGGAGGGCCCATCTTATTGTGGGTAGTGCTATCCCTGGGCAGGTGTTGTAAAACAAAGAGGCCTGAACAAGTCATGGCGAGCAAACCAGTAAGCAGTGTTCCTCCACGCTCTCTATTCCTGCCTTGACTTCTTTTGGTGATGGATTCTGACCTCCCATTTGTGAAACAAACCCTTTTATCCCCAGGTTCCTTTTGGTCACGGTGTTTTATCATAGCAGTGAAACCCTAACTAAGACACCGTCTTTGCTGGTGATAGGCCGCCCATGCTCCTTCAGCTGAGCACAGTTACTTCTGAGTGTGGATCCAGGTTTCTCTTAGTGAAGGTGTTAGGACTGTCCTGAGCTGCTCGGCAAGTAGCGCTGGAGCTGACGTCTGCCCAGGTGACAGCCGGAATGTCTCTAGACCTTGTTGACAGCCTGCACGGGGTGAAGGTTGAAGGTCGATGGTCTACTTTCACTTCTTTGTGTGTGTGTGAACACACACAAGAATCTGTACATATTTCTTGAGGTAACCTTGGTTGTCACTCATCGGTTGCTGTCTACCTTTTTTTTTTCTTGGTGCAGGGTCTGTTATTGATCTAGGTGGTCCACCATGTCCAGTTCTCTCTTTCTCTCTCTCTTTTATTTGTTTTATGTGTATGAGTGTTTTGCTTGCATGTATGTTTGTATACTGCATGTGTGTCTGGTGCCCATGGAAACCAAAGGAGGTCATCAGAACCCCTAGGACTGAAGTAACAGTTGTGAGCTGTCACGTGAATGCTGGGACTTGAACCAAGGGCAAGAGCAAGCGTTCTTCCACTGACCCAGTCACCAGGTCTATACTGGTGAAAGTGCTCGGAAGAGTTGCTGTTGGACACCTGGGAGTCCATTCCCTTTCACTTCGGACAGAGAAGGCAGCCATAGACCAGGCAAACGATTTCACCGAGTCCATCCTGGTGAAGGTCACTCACCAGGAGCATGGATGGTGGATTGCTTACAAGAGCACGGGCAGCTACACCACAGAATAGAGCACCCCAACAGTTGCTGACCTCTTTTACAACACTTTTACCTCCTTGAGGATGCAAGGTGTGCTTCCTAACCTTCCCCTTGCCCAAGCAGGGACACCAAGAGTAGCAGTCTTGTGAGGATCTGTGATTTCGGCATATCAGAGTCCCCCAAGGGGGCAGGTTGAGAGGCAGCCTCCACTGTGCCTCTTGGCAGTGTGGCCTTGAGAAGCTTGCAGGACTGCCCTAGGCCTCAGCTTTCTCAACTGTGGGCACTGGTAATTTGATATGAATATGTGCGGCTTGACTTACTCGTAGAAGAATGGGACATGCTTGGTGTAGCACTTCATCAGGATACAAAAACAGGTAGGGAATGCTTAAACTTTTAGTAAAATAGCATTTATGAGAAAGGAAGATATATATCTATATCTATATCTATCTATCTATCTATCTATCTATCTATCTATCTTCTATCTATCTATCTATCTATCTATCTATCTATCTATCTATCTATATAGAGAGAATATGACTAGAATACATGTGTCACAGTGTGCATTTAGAGGTCTGGAGACAACTTGTGGTAGTCATTCCTCTCCTACTATGTAGGTCCTGGAGAATGAACTCAGGTCATCAGTCTTGGTGGCAAGCACTTTTATCTGCTGAGCCATCTTGATGTCCTCAATTTTATTATTATTTTTATTTAACACTATGTGGGTGTTTCCAACTCCATTACCCTTCTCAGATCCATTGGTAGGATGCAAAGGGGGTTCCTGTCCATTTCAGCCTTCTGTGGGTTTCACATACCATCCTTGTGTTCTGCTTCTACTTGAGCTTCTTTGGTCCCTAGGCTGCCTGCTGGGTTTCAGGTGGCAGGGACACGGGGGGGGGCAGAGCAGATGATGCCCAGTGTTTGCGCTCGTGTTGGAGCCTTCCAAAGCCTTCCAGAACTGACCAGTGGCCAACCAGCGATCCTCAGTGTTTGGAACACACCTGGGTTTCTGGATCCACATCTGAACACAGCAGGGCTTCCCCATGGAAACCGTCTCCCTGAGGTGAGATGGAACCTTCCCCTAGTGATGCTCTTTCTTGGGCCAACTTGGAGACCTGGCCGCCTACTGGAACCTGGTGTGTCTGCGGCTTCCATGTCTCCCAAAGGACAGAAGTTGGGGATACAGTCCTAAGCACAGCAAGAGAAGTTCCTTTGGACTGGAACAGAAAGAGTTTTGGGGTGCACAGCACTCATTTTAGTCCCTTCTGGAGGAACACACCTCCTTTATCTGCAGTGGTTCTAGGGAGTGGGCTGTGCTAGCTCTGGCTCTTTTTCTGATTTCAGAAATATTTAATCACTGCCTGGTTAAATGGCAGCTGCTGTGTTCTGCTAGGCTGTGGACATATGGACTATAGGCAAATTTCTTTGTAAATTGTTTTTGGTACATTTTTAGTGTGTATGTGTGTGTGTGCATGTGTGTGCACGGCCCACATGTGGAGGGCAGAGCACAGCTGCAGGAGTTGGTGCTTTCCTTCCACTGTGTGCATTCTGGGGACTGAACTCTTTGTCCTCAGGTTTGGTACCTTTTCCTTTTGAGCCATCTTGTTTCACCATGTCTTTGTAATTATTATTAATTTTAGACAAGTTCTTACTCTGTGCCTCTCACTGGCCTGGAACTTGCTGTGTAGACCAGGGTGACCTTGAACTCAATTCAAAGGTGTGTACCACCACGCTGGGCTGTACATTTGTATTTTTTTTTTTTAAAGAC
Organism: Chionomys nivalis; assembly: GCF_950005125.1. Taxonomy (NCBI): domain Eukaryota; kingdom Metazoa; phylum Chordata; class Mammalia; order Rodentia; family Cricetidae; genus Chionomys; species Chionomys nivalis. Next base: position 9,626,942 of record NC_080092.1, on the reverse strand, counting down.
AGGGTTTCTCTGTGAAGCTTTGGAACTCTCTCTGTAGTCAGGCTGGACTTGAACTCACGGAGATCTGCCTACCTCCCGAGTGCTGGGATTAAAGGTGTGTACCACCATTACCTGACTACATTTGTAATTTTTAACCTCAGTCAGGTAGCTGCTTTTCTATTGTGTACCCTGGAATGTGACATGGATCTCAAGGGGCAGGAAGGGGACAAAATTTCAGGCTGGGACAGGGCTTCTCAGGGCTGTTGGTGGCTTGGATGACGGTGGGGTCAGTGGGAATTGAGGAGTATTTATGGTAATGACTCTGGAGATCATGTCCGAAGGGCAGGTTGTAAGCAAGAGGTAGGGGCTGAGATGGCTTTAGGGCAATACAAAGAACAAGCATTTGACTTTGGGCTCATTAGCCGAGTTTTCGCTGAGATCTAGTTATGGTGACCAAAGACACAACCAGGCTGGGGACAGAAGGAGAACAGCAGGCTAGAGATTCTGATGTGGGAGTTGCCAAGTGACTGGGGAGGTTGTCACTGGCCAGCTTGCTCTGGAGATCCTCACCTTGTCTTTCTAAGGCCGGGGTTACTTACCCAACATTTATGTGGGTTTCTGGGGATCCAGACTCCAGAGCTCACAATTTTTCAGCAGGTGCTTCAACCACTGAGTGATCTCAGATCCTTTAAATATTTCTGCCATGTGGTAGGCGGAGTTTGTGGAAGCCCTGGATATGAAGGGCTGCCATACCCCACATTTTTGCTAGCATATTTGCAGAGAACAGGGTGCAGAGGGTGCGGTGCTTTATTCCTAGTCTGGATGCTTTGTCTGCCGGCAATGCTCTGCTCCGCTGCACCTCGATCCTTGGAAGAAAACCCTGCCTCTGTGGAGAGTTCTGCTCTGGTCCAGCTCAGTGATATCAAAATACGGTGCCCTCAGGAAGCCTCACATCTGTCCACAGGGAGGGGAGGTGCTGTTCCCATTCCATCTCCAAATATTTGAGCAATTGTAAGCTAGGTGAGTGTCTGTAAACAAGATGGATTGGTCTCTGTTGCCCTAAAAGTCATACTCTAGCAGAGATATACTGCAGCCCATGGGCTCGAGTTGGCATGCAAGTTGTGTAGAACAATAAAGTTTTATTGAAACACAACTAATAGCTCTTCCCTTCTATAGCAGAAGCTTCAGGAATTTGAGACAGAGATGGTGGTGCCTACTAAGCTGAATATATCCTCTGACTTTTGTTGGTCTTATACTCTGAGAGCCCCAGGTTAGGAAGTGTTTGTTCCCTCTGGAGTTCATTGGGAGAATGAATTCAGGTGCTCATGAAATGGCCACAGCCTTAGAGATGCTAAGCTACCATGTAGCAGGTAGTCTCAGCTTTACCTGTCTCTGGCATTGGACAGGACCTGATATTTATTTCCTGCTCCTGTGGCCAGACTCTGGGTTGGCTCACTGTTCAAGTTTTGTATGGGTATGTGGAAATTTGTCCTCTTTTAGGGCCCCTTGACTGTGGGTCTCCCAGCAAATGTCAGCTTTCTATGTGTGTGTGTGCAGTGGGGCTAGTCTCTCTATGTGTGCAGTGAGGCTAGCCTCCCTGCTGCTTGGGATCCTAGGGACTAGGTCTTTATGAGACCAGAGGCAGAGGGAAGAGGGAACGGGCCTGCAAGTGCAAGGACTGGAACTTTGGGAATGAAGATTTCCCCCCAAGATCCAGACTGTCTGGGCGTGACTCTGCCGCTCTGCCTCCAAAGCTCTTACTAATAGCCAGTTGGTACATTTTCTATTATTTTTCTCTGAGCAACTTGCAGCTTCTTGCACAGTTCTTCTCGCTGTCAACCATCCATGGGCAACCACAGGACCTTCGGGGGTGCCTCAGAGGAGGAAGTACCTTCCCCTCCCACTAGCTTCAGGGGAGCACTCCCGCAGACCAGCCGGCCTCTTGTCTTGGCTTCACCGAGATTCTTGGCTCCTCGGACCTCCCAGCCTTCAGAGACACCGTGCCTCGCTGGGCTCTGCTGTGGTTCACAGGCTTGGCAGCTGGGTGGAACCAGTGGTTGCCCCTCTCCCTCGGCAGCTTGCTCGGCACCTCTGGTACCATGCAAGCTAGTCTCAGGGAGGAGGCTTCCAGGTCAGCTCCAGTGTGGGTCCTCTGAGTTCTGTGTTCAAAGTGCATGGTGTTTCCAGCAATAGGGACTTGCGTCCAACTTCTGGGTGCTTCCAAGAACAGTATAGCTTGTGTTGTTTTGGGAGTCTCTTGGGCAACTCTGACAACAATAACTCATTCCTGATCAAGTAACTTGAGAGGAGAATTCTCATATCTGGTACTGAGGTTTTATAGTCTATGGCTCTTGCAGGAGACACTATCATCCCAAGTAGCATAACTTCATCTAAACTATATGTATGTGTATGTATATATGTATACATAGACATATACATACATAAACACAGACAATACACACACATATATATTCATAAACACACAAATATACATACATAATGCACTCATACATACACACATAAATGTACATGTACACACCCATATACATGTACACATATATACACATACACAAATATACACATATGCATGTATGCACACATATCTACAATACATACATATGTAAACACACATACACACATATCTGCACACACATATACATACACACAATGTGTACACACAAACACACACATATACATATACGTGCACATACACACACATATATGCACACACATGTATGCATATATACAAATACATACAACATACACACATACACATAATACACTTACATGTGTTATATATAATTTCAAGTAAATATAAAATAATATGGTTTCCTTTAGTCCCTTTTCAACGCTTTCTGTGTTATTTTTCCCACCTTCTTTCCTTCCCTTTGAACTGACCTCCCTCCCCCTCCCTAATTCAAGCCTCTCATTTTTCCACCTCCCACATTGCAATGCCTGTGTCCCACTCCCCCTTCTCTAGAGCCTCCCCCACCCACCTTGGTCCTCTTTTACTTTCCTGGTTCCTGCGGTTACTTCAGGATGTGTACCCGTTCATCTTTCTGCATTTGGTTTGCATCACTCAATGTAGTATTTTCCAGTTCTGTCCATTTACCTGCAAAGATCGTGATTTCATTTTTCGACACTATTCTATGGGGTTTCTGTACCACATTTTCATTATCCACTCATCGGCTAAAGGACATTTCGGGTGTTTCCATTTCCTGGCTATTGTGGATAGACCAACAGTGAACATGGCTGAGCAAGTATCTGTGGAGTCTTTATTTTTAGTTGTTGTTGTTTTTTGGATTGTCCATACTGATCACTGTATTGGCCATACCACTTTTCGATTCTGCCACCAGTGAATTGTGGGGCTCCTTTCCCCCACACCCTTGCTAGCATTCTTTGTCAGTTATTTTGTTGATTATAGTCATTCTGACTGGGTAAGAAGAATGTTCAGTTTTCAATGTGAATTTCCCTGAACTTTCTGAGGGATTAGCCATTTATATTTCTTCTATTGAGAACTCTCTTCAGATCCACAGTTCATTTTTTAAAAAAATTGGGCCTTTTATTTTCTTGGCTCTTTGTTTTTTGAGTTCTTGTGTATTCTGGATATTAATCCTGTTAGATACACAGCTGGCAAAGCATCCCTCTGGCTCTGTGGGCTTCCCCGTCGCTCGGTTTGCTGTTTCCTTAGCTATGCAGACTCTTCAGCTTTGTGAGGTCCCACTTGTTAGTTGTTGGTCTTAGTTCCTGGGCAATGGAGTTCTCTTCAGAAAATCCTCTCCGTGCGGCTTCTTTGGTGCAGTGGTTACCATCTTGGTGGAGTTGCAAAGTGGTGTGGTCACTATGGAAATCACCTAGGATGGGGACAGGGAGCCACAGGTAGGGTAGATCCACAGGGGTTGGCTCACCAGGCTGGGTTGGAGTACAGGATGTCTGAGTCATGAGGATCCCAGGGGAAGGATCTGGCTCAAGCACCTTTGGGTGGGGGCAGAGTAGTGGGCTGTACTGGGGAGCACAGGTAGTCACCGGCATCCCTGGGTGGACTGAGAAGTCAAGATCCCTGGTGAGCAGCCTCAGGGGACCAGAGTGGGAAGTCTCAATTGTCTAGTGATGTACAAGGCCCAGCCCACTGTGGGCAGCACCATTCCCTAGGTAGGTGGCTTGAATTGTGTAAGAAGCTTAGAAAAGCATGAGCCTGTTGGACCCAACTAGCCTTTGCTGTGAAGTTCCCTGATCACACGCAGTGCTGCCTGGAACAGCAAGCAGGCCTGCCTTCAGGTTCCTGACCTGTCTTCCTTCCTGGACTGGCCTCATGATATACTATGACCTAGAAGTGTGAACACAATGAACCATCATTTTATTACAGCAACAGAAAAGAAGCTAAAATCCTGGGATGTATGAGACTTTGTCTCAAAAAAAAAAATGTCTGGATGAATTTTTGGACCTTGAGATATAGAAAAAGACTTAAGACTGAGCACTGTAAGAGCCATCAGGTGGACAGCCCAAAGGGTGCACCAGATGGCCCCGGGCACAGTTGTGTGTCCAGGCTGTGAGGCCTCAGCATACCCCACAGGCCTGAGCTGCCGGAGGTGTGTTACTGCTGGTTAAGTCAGGTGTGTAGTGTGTCCGTGTGTTGCATGTGTGTGTGTGTGTGTAAGATCACATTTAGGGGTATGTTGCAGACAGGGGGGTCTAGGCTGACAGAGATGGTCAACCAAGAAGGGTACTCAAGGCTGTGAGGAGTAAGTTTGGGAGGGGAGGAGGAGGTAGGAAGGAAACAGGCACTGAGGATGTGGTTGGCATGGGGACTTTACACCTCAGGGCTTCCAGGGATGGAGATCAAAGAGAGGATCAGGGCTGGAACAGGGCTGCTAAGACACTGAGAGGTGCCAGGAGCTAGGAATATTTCTGTGAGTCTGCACTCGGTGGTGAGGGCACCGAAGAAGACCTGCGCTCTCGTTATTTTTTCAACCTATTTAGAACAGGGTTTCTTCAGATGGTACATCTTACGTAGTCCCTCTTGATTTGGTGTCAAATATTCATGGCATAAGGAAACAAAGACACCGAGAAAACACAGGACTGTGAGCATTGATTGAAAATTTTCTTTCATTTTTTCCCCCCAGAGTTATTACTCATCCTAAGATTATGTTGATTATATTGAAGTTTTTTTCATGTGTTTACAGATTTTAAACGTTATTATTCACTGAAGGATAGAATTTCCAACATTCCTCCCAGTTCTCTTTCTCTGTGTGGAAAGGGCATGCATCCTCCTCCGTCTTGTGGCGGGGGGGTGGTTGTGACTGGTAGTGACTGGTAGTGACCAATGGTTTGGACTGGAAGCATTGGGTGTGGATTCTAGACCAGGCATTCATTTGGCTGTGTGCAGCTTCTAATACCGTCCTTCCTATTATACCTGACCTGGGATGGGTATTCTGGGAACAAAAGCCTTTAAACTCATTCTCCAAGTCCCTGCTCAGCTGAGGGTGGAAGCCAAGCCCATTCCCCACTGTCTTCTTCATATACAGTGCAGAAGCAAGGAAAGCAAGTTGTATCTTCGTGGGGGATTCATTTCTTCAGCAACTCACCATCTGACCTAACTGGTGGGGGTGGTGTTTCTCTCTGTGTGAAAACAATAATATACAAGTCTCTTAAAATTTTCTTTTTGGGCCGGGCGGTGGTGGTGCACGCGTTTAATCCCAGCACTTGGGAGGCAGAGGCAGGCGGATCTCTGTGAGTTCGAGACCAGCCTGGTCTACAAGAGCTAGTTCCAGGACAGGCTGCAAAACCACAGAGAAACCCTGTCTCGAAAAACCAAAAAAAAAAAAAATTTCTTTTTGGGGGCTGGAGAGATGGCTCAGTGGTTAAGAACACTGGCTGCTCTTCAGAGGACCCAAATTCAATTTCCAAAACCCATATAGTGGCTTACAACTGTCTGTAACTCCTATTCCAGGGTATTTAGTGCTCTCTCTGGTTCTGTAGGCACCATGCATACATGTGGTACACAGATGCACAGGCAGGCAAAACATCCCATATACATGAAATGATAAGATGGTGATAATAATATTTTTATTGGTATGTATTTAATGTATATATTGTTTATGGTAATGGGTTTCATAAAGGACCCCCATGTGTGTGCATGCATGTGTGTGAGTATGCGTAGGTGTGTCCATCTATGTTCAGGTGCTAAAGTTTGTATGCATGTGCAGGCCAGAGGTTGACGTCAGATATCATTCCTCAATTATGCGTCACTTAATTTTTGAGACAGGGTCTTTTATTGAGTCTGGAGCTGACTGATTCGGCCAGGCTGGCTGGCCAGTGAGCCCCAGGGGTCCTCCTGTCTCCATCTCTCCAGGGCTGGGATTGTGCACATGCTCGCTCTTTCCTAACTGAAGCATCCCCAGCTCCTAGAAGGACATCGTCATTCAAGCATGCTGTGTACTTTGAGAGCAGCACTCCTCCCATCTTCCGTCTCTTTTCCTCCCACTACGCCTCCTTCTCCCAGACAGCCTCGCTTCTGTTTTTATTTCATGCCATTGATTTTATGCAGCTATATAAAATCTAGGATCCAAAAGTGAGGGAAAATGTGATGCTTGTCTTTTGAGTCTTGCTTCTCTCAACACAACGATCACCAGGTCCATCTATCTTCCTGCAGAAATGTGTTTGTTTTTCTTCACAACTAAAAACTCCATCATGTACATTTACTACATATTCTCCATCCATCCATCCATCCATCCATCCATCCATCCATCCATCCATCCATCCTCCCATCCATCCATCCATCCATCCATCCATCCATCCATCCATCCTCCCATCCATCCATCCTCCCATCCATCCATCCATCCATCCATCCATCCATCCATCCATCCTCCCATCCATCCATCCATCCATCCATCCATCCATCCATCCATCCATCCATCCATCCTTCTCACTAAAAAGAAAAAGAAAGAATGCCAACTTTATGTTGTTTCCCAAATTTAAAAATAAATATTTTTTTTTACGGGTTTACAAAATAGACAAATCAGGAGGCTGATTTGTGGGATGCCAACACACTAGGGAGTCCAGTTGCTTCTCCTATCCCATGTAGTAGTGGCGTTAGTAGCACTGAAGTTTCCTAATTCCACCATGTTTCAGGGACTTTGGGGACATCACTCGGGGACATCTGCGGTGCAGCAGCTGTGACATCGCGAGCCTTCAGATGTATGCATCCCATGCTAATTGCATTAAAACACGGCCAGGTCTTTGGCTCTGTCATCCCCCCAAATTAAACACCTTAGTCACAGAAGCACGCAGAATTGGATTTAGGGTGACTGATTCCTACCCGTCAGGAGAGGTATAATTAGATTATATTTTTCTCCAGTTCAACTAAAAGAAAATTGACAATAAAAGGCTGATCAATATGTGCAGCTCGGGAGCTAAAGCCTGCTTGTAGATGGAGAAGTTCTTGTTTTGAAAATCTATTTTTGTGAGTAAAAGGGAAAAAAAAAAATCCATCTTTCTTTCCTAGAGGGGAAAGATTTGGTGAAGCAGGCTTAGCTGCGGCTTGACCATGAGGGATTTCTGCTGTGTATTCACGAAGCTGTGTGCTCTGGCATGTATGTGTGTATACATATGTCCGTCTCTCTGTGTGTTTCTGTTTGTCTGTCACTGTGGCTAGATGGCTCCATACAGGTGGCAGTGTGTCCCTGGGCAGGTGCACATACTCCTGTGTGAACCACAGTTTTGCAGGGTTCTTGGTACCTGGAGCTCAGCATACGCTTTTTAAAGAAAAAAAAAAAACACTTGAAAATGAAGGCAGGAGGAAGGGAAGCCTGGTGCTAATGGCTCCAGGCTTCCAGTCCCTCAGAATCTTTTGATTTCTGCCTTCCTCCCTGTGAAGTTTCTGGATGGATCAGAACGGAGGTGAGCACTCAACAGCAGGTCACACGTGCTTGCCACATCCACATTTCCCACTGTGACCTTCTTGCCATTCTGGTTAGAATGTCTCTCCGCTGACGCCTCCTGGTGCATTGTGGGATGCTGAGAAGCACTAATGGCCACAGACGCTAGGTTCCAGGAGCACACCTTCCCCATAGAGTGACAGCTACACACGTTTCCAGTTACCAATGCATGTCCTGGAGGACAAACCTGCCTTCATTTGCCGTTGTGTGGATATTGTCCTGCTTCAGTAAATCGTGACCTGAGTGGGGCAGCTGAAGCTGTTGGTAGCTGGGGATGGGGAGAGCTCAGGGTCCTCTGTGTGTCACCACACTGGGTGTTAGCTGCATGAGTCTGCTAGTTTGTGTGGATGCCATGATACTTGTCTTACATGTCCCATGTGTATGTTCTTATTCTGATGCTATTAGAATTTTCTGCTAAAGGCATGATGGGAAGGGTGATGCTTTGATTGGGACAGCTCTCAGATGAAGGTGGGGGCTGCAGGGTGGGACTTTTAGGGTGGGGTGTGCTGTGTGTGTCTGTGTTGCTGGTCACACAGGAAACAGGGCTTGTAGAAGATCTTACAGCAATCTCAGGCACACTGGGTCCTAGGTAAACCTGGGTTGGTATGCAGAACACTTTTGTAGCAAAGGCCACACATGGGGCTCTAGTTCACAAGCAGGAATTGTGGCTGCCTGAGGAATTTGGCCAGTGTCTGAGAGTTACTAGCTATGCCTGAAATCCTGACTTCTCTTCTGGAGTCAGCAATTGCCATCACTTTCTGTTCGTTTACTAGACTGGCGTGGATGCCCATGGGCCCCACATTACTAGGAGGGCAGAGGCGAAGATGTTGAAACTCAGGCTCCATCAGGGGCATTCTAACCCAGATTAGGGAGGAGTCCAAGGACTGACTGGGCAAGTTCCTTGATTGGCTTCGTCCTAAGCTTTCTGTGAGACTAAAGAACATTTTCCACTGTCCTTGAAAGAGCACTGTGTGTCAGAAAGCCACACACAGTTGTGTTAACTCTGATTCTGCAGAACAGTAAGATTCTGATTCTTACTATTTTTTTTTCTTTTTGGAGAGAAACTTGTTTCTCAGGAAAAAAAAAATCATTTTTTGAGCACGTTGAACTGGAATTTTCCTTGGGCACGATCAAAAGCTCAGGAAAGCCTGGCTATATTCACGAGTTAAGTTCTAAAGTCAAGTGAGTAAAACGGGTAGCCTGGGACAGCGCAGGCCACTGGGGAATCCCTGCTGAATCTCCAGGGCTCATCAACAACTCTGGCAGCACTGGGTACAGGTGACTTCTTATGAGTAGCTGATGAGGTCTCTGTGGAGCTGCATGTCCTCCAGGCTTCTTAGTGCACACCCATGGCCCACTTCACTCTCTCTCTCTCCTCTTGGCAATGAGAAATAGTCCATTTACTGTGTGTGCATGTGTATGTGTGGATGTTCATGTGTGTGCAGATGCACAAAGTATCTGCAACCAAATATGAGTGAGCACAGCCTGGGAACAGATTCAGGATGCTCTGAACAGTGTCCCAATGTGGTTAAGGGCATGAAAATAGCTTTATAATTTTTTTTTAGTGTGTGTGTATGTGCACACACACACACGTACACTGCATGCGTGTGCAGGTACCTTTGATGAGGAAGAGAGCATCAGATCCCTTGATCTGTGAGATACCTGTTGTGGGTGCTGGGAACTGAACTCCAGTCCTCTGCAAGAGCAGCCAGTGCTCTTAACTGCTGATCCATCTCTTCAGCCCTTCCCCTTGTTTTCTGAGATGGTGTCTCCCACTCAACCCGAAGCTCACCAATTCTATGAGAGTGGCTGGTCAGCGAGCCCCAGGGATTTGCGCACCTCCACCTTCCTAGTCCAGTCACAAAGTTTTCATGTAATGGAACAAAGAAAACAATGCACCAAGGCATGTTTTAAAAGTCCATCAGTCAGACGGGTTACAGCAAAATAGGGGAGTCCACTCTGTGCCTCAGAAGTGCTCTGGAGACATTCTCAGCCTTTGGGTTGTTGGAAGCTGGGGGATTTTTTTTTCATACATCCTGAAAGGATTTACTTAATGATCTTAATGATACCAGACCGCCCACAGAAGAGAGCAATGGGTGGCTATTTAGGGGACTAAAGATAGCCCAGGATAATTGGCTGTGGACCTGCAACTTCCCAGCTCTCCACAATCCCAGGTCATTGATCAATCTTGCACAATGTTTAGCACGGTTGTGCCTCTTCCCTGTGAACTTTAGTTTACACTTGCAGCAGCCCCTAGGCTGAGCCTGTGGTTGGTAGAAACACTACCGAGAATCTCTTTCTGCCAATGGCTCCAAAGGTTGAGAGACTAGGAGCAGGAGCATTGAAGCCCCCATCTTGGCCTCTATACTGGATTCTAATCAGCCACAAAGCCCAGAATTCTTCCCTAAGCCCATGGAGGATGGGCAGCAACCTTGACAATGATCCGAGCATATGCACCTGCTGGAAGTTTGGGGCTCAGAGCAGCTATAGCTGCAGACACAGAGGCAGGAGCATGATGCCTGTCAGTCTCCTCTGGTTTGGAGAAAAGATGAACTTGAGCAGTAGTGACTCCATGGCGCATGCTTTGGAACTCCAGCACTGGGTGGAGCGGGAGACTCTGGAGTTCAAGCGAGCTTCCCAGGTCAGCTTCAGCCATGTAGTCCCTTCAAAACCATCCCCGGCTACTCGAGACCCAGTGTTCAATCTGCCTGTCTGCAGGAGTCTTAGAATACAGCCTGCATTGGGGCTCCATGGCCATGCAAGGAACAGGTCTACCATGCCTGCTCTTGAGTCAGATACTCTGTTCTCCCCAGCTGTAGGCTTTCCTAAAGAAACCCAGCAGACAACTGAGCTACCCAGCCCGCTTGGGTGATGGGGTCCCTGATAAAGCCATCAGGATGGAGACACAGGGCAGGGATTACTGTTCTATTGCTGTGAAGAGACAGCATGGCCAAGAAAACTTTTAAAGGGAAACATTTAATTGGGGACTTCCTTACAGTTTCAGAAGGTGAGTCCATGATCATCATGATGGGCAGTGCGATGGCAGGCAGGCAGACATGGTGCTGAGCCGTAGCCGAGAGCTCACATCTTAAGATGTAATCACAAGGCAGAAGGGAACTAACTGGGAATGGAATGGGCTTTGGAAACCTCAGAACCCAAGCCCAGTGACACACCTTCATCAACAAGACCACACCTCCTAATTCTTCCCCAATAGTTCCACCAACTGAGGAGCAAGTGTTCAAATCTATGAGTCTATGGGGCCATTTTCACCACATGTGGCAAGCCCTTCACCAACTGCGATCTCTCCAGCTCCGTGAGCAGTATTTTAGGGTGAGGGCAGGTGGGAGGGATGGCAGAGTGGCGGAAATGACTGCAGACTGGAGGGCTGGGCAGAATGCCAGCAAGTGCGGAAAGAGTGTAAGTCATGGGACAGCAGGGTGTCAGGCTCACTGGGCACCTCATGGAACTGGTCAGCATCTCTGTGGCCTCGCTGTGAAAGTGAGGGCTGTTGTAGAATGTGCTGGGACAGTGTATGCCCAGAGGAGGCGAACTCTTATTTTTTTAAAGTTTTATTTTATGATCTATTGATGTGCATATATGTGTGTATATGCATGTGAATGTAGATACCTGCTGAGGCCAGGAGAGGGAGCTGGATCCCCTGTGAACTCCAGTCCTCCACAAGAGCAGTGTGTGCTCTTATCCGCTGAGTCATCTCTATGCCTTGGAGGTGAATTTATAATCCTTGTTAACAGACAGGGAAGTGGGGAGCCATAGAAGGTGAGGAGCTATCTGCACGGGGCTGCCTCTTTGGTTCCCATGCTGAATGCTGGTTGTTCTTAAGATAGAGGAAAAGAGAGGAGATGCTTCCCACCAGCATCTGGGGTGAAGGAGACTTGATTGATGATGAGGTTAGGAGAGTGGAGACCATAGAGCAGAATGAAGGCAGAGAATGGGTGACTGTGGGTGGGGGAGCTGGAGGCAGGCTCAGAGCAGAAAGCTCACAGCTCGTTTCCAAGTAGGTCCTCAGGTGCTCTGTAGCTCCTGGTCCCTTGGTGAAGAGGAGTGTATGTGTTTATGATGAAGATATCTAGACTCTGGAATGCCTTCTGTCCTACCTCCTCAGCTGCCCACAGCTCCCTGCTATTCTGTTTCTAGAACCTAGCAACTTCTGGTCAGAATTCATGGCAGAGGGATTTCCATTTGCTTCTGAGAGAAATATAATATACCACCGAGAAACTGCATTAAACAATTTCGATGGCTGCAGGTGGGGGTTGGGTCTGTTTAGATTTTTGCCAGCATGAGTTTTCTGGTGTACGGCCATTCCTAGCCTGGGGCAGAAGGATCATCGGCCATTTGCAAGACCCCATTTGCGGTTTCAGCCAAGCCTGAAGAAGTGCTTCTGCCGTCTTCCCCACCGACTCACGAGGCAGGGCGGTGCTGGTGCTTGTCGGTTGATTTCCAGGGCTGGATTCCGCTGCAGAGCCTCCGCCGACGCTCGGCCGTGTTATTAAGCTCTGGCTCCAGTGTGGGCTGTGATTTGTTTTTCCTTTGAGTGACATGACCATATTTTCCATTAAAATCCAAAGCAAATAGCTGTGTGAGTGCCAGCTCTGTCACTTGCCCTGCCTGGGAGGGAAATCAGTTGGAGTGAGTCTGGTTCTGTACTGGTCTCCATATGGTTCTGGAAAGTTCCATCCCCTCAGATTCACTCTGAGGTGCCCCACAGTGACTCAGACAGACTTTTGAGATTCCTGGAGGTGGCAAGTCACGTTTTAAATGGCATTTGGCAAGTTGGGTCGTGCCTGTGACTCAGGTCAAGTCCAATCTCACAAGTGGTCTCTGTGTGTCAAAGAAAATGTTGCGTACAGTCTTTGCAATTCACCACCTTCTGGGGGTCCAGCAGCCTGTGGCATCTTGGGGCAAAGACCTCAGAAAACCCCCCAGCTGGCTAAGGAGAAAGAAGAGCCAAGATACTTCAGCATGTTTGGGATTGGGGTTGCTGCTCCCACACTTCCCACCTCTGGGTGTCACCAATAAACATTATTGTTCCCCTTCCCACTTCCCTTCACATCCTGAACAGTCTCCACTGTTCACACCGCTGTCCTCCACCACAGCTGTACCTAGGGTGCTTACAAAGTATTTCATCACGGTCACATTTGCCAGACTCATCCATACTGCAGCGTAAGTTAGAGCGTTAGGACTGAATCATATTGTTGTAGGGCTACCTCATAGTTTATATCCATCTGTCCATCTACCCTTCACTCATTTATCTACCCATCCACCCACCCACTCATCCATCCACCAATCATCCATCCATCCACCCATCCTGTCCGTCTGTCCGTCCGTCTGTCCACTCATTATCTACCCCATCTATCCATCCATCAATTACCTACCTACCCACAGATGTGCCCACCCATCTACCTAAACATCTACTCAGGCATCTATCTACGCATCTACCCACCCTCCCATCTGTCTATCCACCAAATTTGTCTCTGTCCACACTTTCATTCAGTCATCAGCCGTACATCCACCTATGCACCCATCCAGCCACACGTCCATCTGCCCTTCCATTCACTCATATCTTTCCATCCATCTAACCTTACATCCATCATCCATCCACTACATACACGTCCATTCACCCATGCATCCATCTACCTACCGTGCATCTCCTATTCATTCTCCATCCACTCTCTTATCCACCTATTTCATCCACCCACTCATCTGTGTGTGTGTGTGTGTGTCTGTCTGTCTTTTCTATCAGCTTGAAGTTGTCCTCTGGCACACACCCACACACCCACACATACATACACAAATCCACCATGCACCCCCCCAGAGAGATAGAGATACGCACATGTACCTACAACACATGCGTCCACACACAACATGCACACATATGTACACACACAAATAAATAAAAACCACAGTGAGAGGCCAGAGGCTGTGTTTAGTTTCCGGGATGGGAAAAAGTCAGTAAAAGGGCTGAGATGTGGCTCAGTGGTCAAGTGCTTGCCTAGCTTCACGAAGCCCCACCTCCTGTCTCACCATTGATCAAAGGTATCAATTGGCACAGTTATTCTCATTGTTAGGCACCTCATAGTTTAATGGAGCAATTTAGATTTGAAGTCAGGACCAATGTGACTCATTACACAAAGGAAATTTTGGCTGAGCCAAGAGCTGCTTGGGGGTGCCACATGGGCTTGGCTAAATAATATTTCAGTTATTTCATGACAAAGTTCCGCCTCCTTTGGTTCTCTTTCATCTTCCCAACTGTGAAAAACAAAATCTGGTTGGTGCTGATACGTCTTTGGCAGTTTGGGTTTTCTCTTTCAACATAGAGGGCAGGTGCAGCCATTTCTCCTACAAGCAGCAGGGGCTGGCTGCTGGTCAGTTCCATGGTTGGCTTTCCACTGAAGTTAGGCTCTACAGTCGGACCTATAAGTAGTAAGCCTTTCAAGGGACAACGTATTCAGATAAAAAAGTGACCAACTTTAGAAAGAAACAATTGCAAGTGGTACCTGTTGACGGTGTGGTTAACAAAAAACAGCAGGCAGCTGTCAAAAGAATAAAACGATAAAGAAAGTGATGGAACCGGAGATGATCAGGTTAAATGAAACAAGGCAGACGAGAAAGCAAACGCACCTTGTGTTCTCTCATATATGGACTCCAGACGGAAAAAGGGGAGGATGGGAAAGTGGGGTCTGAAGGGAGGGAGAAAGAGAGGGAGAAGAGGGAAATGGGACTAAAGAAAAACAAATACTGCATGGCTTCTCTTAAATGTGGAATCCAGGTTTAAAAGGAGTGGCTTGGAAAATGGATTGGGGCTAGAAGCACTCACTGCCAAGTGTGAGTACCTGGGTTCAAATTCCCAGTGCTTACATAAAAACATAGGTATGGCTATGTTCCATCTGTAATCCCAGCTCTGAAGGGGTGGAGACAGGAGGACCACTGGGGTTTGTTGGCCACCAGCCTAGCTCTAGGTTCAGTGAGAGACCCTGTCTCAAAGGAATATGGCAGAGAGTGAGATCAGTACATCAATGTCCTTCTCTGGCCTCCACCTGCATACCCTCACACTCATGTGTGCATCCACCTTCCCGCTGACTCACGCTTAAGCACATCATATGAGTACGTATGATATGCTTAATCTATATAATTTACAGAGGCAAATCTACACGGGAGAGGAAGGGACATGTAGGAGAGGAGGACAAAGGAAGGCAGTGGGGAGAATGTGAGCTAAGCACAGTGTTAGGCTTGTGTGAAATGTCTTTTGTACACTCACTCAAATCATGAACAGAGAAGAAAATAAAGTCTGGAAGTTGACCTTTTTCTCTGAAAAGTTTTGAGGTATTGCATGTTAGATCCAGTAAGAAAAAACTATGTGGCTCAAACAAAAGCCACTGTGGAAAGCAGGTCTGTGAGTTCAGTAATAAGGTATGAAGGCTGCAAGCTTCATTCTGAATAGCAGTGTTGGGTTGGGCATGGTGGCTCACTCACATCTGCATTCCAGTGCTAGGGAGGCTGAGATAGGAGGAGCACCTATCGGTTTTGAGGATAGCCTGGGCTCTAGAGTGAATTCCAGGACAGGTCAGTTGGGTTATATAAAGTGAATTCCTGGGCTACAGAGTAAGACCTTATCTCTTACTCTGCAGCAAAGAAACAAAAACAAAACCTACATAAACCAAATGAATCCAAATCAAACAAAAATGGTCAAGTGTTGAGACAGTTTTAGGGATAAAAAGCCTGGAACATGGTGGTCATTAGGTTTCTAGATGGCTCCTAACACAGATAAAACTGCTGTGTGGGAGTGTGGTTCTCCAGTGCTGGGCCTGGGAACACATTCCTGGAATCCCAGCACTCAGGACTGAGTCAGAGGGATCATAAGCTCGTTCAGAATCTCACAGCCACCTTGGGCTACATAGGGAAGTTCTGCAACAAAAAATAAGACAAAAGAAAATGAAACCACACTATATGACAGCAATATTGTGAAGACTACCAGCCTGATACCAGGTGTTGACCTGTTGGAAGCCAGAAAGTGGAGCTGGAAATGACACCTGAATTGTCCAAGAATTTGGTGTCAGCAGTTTGGAGGGGACAGAGTTTGAGAACACCAAGTCATGTGTTCTATAGGTTAAAGAAAGACTAGCAAAACAAATAAATACATTTAAAAATGGATTTGGATCTGTGGAGAGGTTGCTTGCTGCTTGTTGCTCTTGCAGAACCTGGGTTCCCATCACCCACATGCTGCTTGACAATCATCTCTAACTCAAGCGTCATGGGATCCGAAGCCCACGCCAGCTACACATATGACACATCTACATACTTCCAGGCAAACGCGTACCACATATACAATAAAAATTAATCTGAAAAGGCTGGAGAGATGGTTCAGCAGTTAAGAGCATTTGCTGCTCTTCCAGAGGCCCTGAGTTTGGTTCCCAGACCTACATCAGGCGGCTCACAACCATCTACAGCTCCAGCAGTGAGGGACTGGACACCTCTGTTCTGCATGGACACCTGCACTCATGCGAATGTGCCCATACAGACACAGAGACATACACGTAATAAAAAATAAATCTTGAAACAGGTTGAGTGGGACAAGCTGGTTCATACTGTCATCCAGGCTTCGTGTTTTCCTGGTTGTGTTATCAGTTACTTAGGATGGGGTCCTAAAGCCTTCCAGCAGGACTGGTGAATTCTCCTTTTGCTTCTCTCAACAATTGGCTCCTATCCTTTGGAATGCTGCTGCTAGGTCATTTTGTCTTGCCTGTTCCTAGACCATATTCTAAATCACTGTGGATGAACAGTTTTTTATCTCTACTCCTTGTCTAAAGTTCTGTGTAGTCAGATATGACGAGTGTGACTATTCTGTGTGTCCCTGTCACTTTTAGTCTAATCTCTATGCACTTTTATTTATTTCTCATATGTAGCATGCAGCCGGTTCTGCCTTTTTGTTCAGTTTGTCCATCTGTGACTTGTATATGGAGTGTTTGGGCTATGAACATTTGATATTAATTTCTGATAGAGTCAAGTTTAAATCCATTACCTTGACTTAGAAAATGGTTTGTTTTGATAACTTGTCTATGTGTTTGTCTGCATGTGTGTATGTGAACATGTGCAGGTGCCCACAGAGGCCAGAAGAGGGCGCTGGATCCTCCAGAGCTGGAGTTACAGGCAGTTGTGAGCTGCCTGGCATGGGTGCAGGGATCTGAACTCCAATCCTAAGGAAGAGCAAGCATTCTTAACTACCGAACCATCTCTCCAGCCCTTTGACTTTTATTATTTTCTGTGTCCTTTATTCTTTGTTCCTTTATTATTTTTTTGACCACCTTCTCTGGCGCTACTACTAGTTATTTAGTATGTTTTTCTTGTTTGGTATCTTCTTACAGTTACTCAGGAACATTTTATGCCAGTGGACTCTCTCTGTCCTTTCTGATTCAGCTGCCTTTAGCTTAGGTTCTGTGCCTGGGGAGAACACTTCATGGTTTCATTAATATGATGATTATGGGTTGATGGTCCTTGCAGTCGAGGCACCCTGGGCACTGTCCCCTTTGCCCAGGTGACTTGCTGAAGTGCCAAGTGAGGTTTGGTCTGTGGTAAGCGCTCATTTTCTGGAGCTTGCGTCTCACTTCCCTCTCCAGGGGCTCCCAGTCGTCTGGCCGCTGTCCCTGCTCTTTCCATGCCAGCTGCTTCCTCCATCTGATTGGAGATGGAGAACATTCTGGAACCCCGTATAAAAGCTGTTTTGTAGAAGCCACAGGTTCTAATGTCTGGGATAGACTTCAGCAAGTCCCCAGTTTCAAGTGTCACTGTTACGGACATGGCTGGGTCCTTTTGGCTTCCTGGCCGTGGTAGGTATTGGAGGGAAAAGGAACCCTCCCTCAGAGGTGCTGAATCACCATTCATTTCAACCCACGCCATTTTTTTTTTTTTTTGCTTTGTTTATGACTTAGATTAATTCTGAGGCTCTAGTACCCAGGCTCCTATGAAAATTCCAATAAAGCAAAACTGATTAAAATCGGATTGCCCCAGAACCGAGATGTTATTTTCTTCCCTGAAGCAGTATTCAGCATCTAAATAAAGTCAGGAGACCCCAAGCCCTCTGCATCAGCCTTTTAAAAAGGCTCGGTGGAAACTCCTCCATTTAGACCCATAAATATAAAACAGGAACTCTTAAACGGGACATTTCTCGCTTGCTCAAAAAAAAAAAAAATCCAATATGAAATGATAGCCTTGATCATAACTTAATTTTTCATTTCCATTTGAACTTTAATTTTACTTAACTTTTCTTCTGACAAATCTCTAAAGGAATGTCTAAGCGACAGGGCCTAATGTGGGCCGGTTATTCATCTTTCAGCCCTGGGGCTACCCACGAAGGCTTCATCAGCTCAGAGCGAGTTTTATTAGAATCCGTAGCTCAGGAAATATTGCTTTCTGACAGCTCCTGGGCTGTAGAATTTAAAAGGCTTAAGTTTTGGGAGAATTTACACCATGGCTTCTTTTGTACCTTTCAGGGGCAGTAAATCCTAGCGCCGCTCTAAGGAACGGTGTCACCTCGCCCCCTGCTTCTCTCTGCAGAGGGCTGCGAAGCTTAGGCCAGCCCGAGCTCCTCTTGATTCTGTACCCAGTTGGGCACTCTGACCAGAAGGGAGTAACTGTACCATTGAGTTCCCTCTGCTTTTGTGGAGATGGTTCTTGATCTGAGCATGGACATGGGGTCTTGTTCCAAGGCTGATATGAGTTAAGGGTGTTTTGTCCTCATTGTGTGCATACAGGTACACAAGTATGTTCAGTGTGTGTATGTGTTAGAGGAAAACCTCAGGTGCCATATCTTAGATGCTTTATCTACTTTTTTTCCCAAACAGTGTCTCTTGCTGACCTAGAACCCACCAGGAAGGCTAAGCTAGCTCAGAAAGCCCCACGGATCTGCCTGGCTCCCTATCCTTAGTGCATGCACCACCACACTGGGGTCTTAAAATATGAGCCCCGGGGATCGAATGCAGGTCCTCGCACTAACGTGGCTGACCAGCACTTTACTGACCGGGTTACCCCTCAGCCCTGAGTGCGTGCTCATTGAACATCTCCACCAGCTGCTCTTTACAGCATTGACAAAAATACCCGAGAGAACAACATGAAGGAGGAAGGGCCTTTTCTGGTCCACAGTTTTAGAGGGTCTGTGACGGCCTGGCTCTGCGAGTTTGGACAGAGCATCATGGCAACAGGAGTGTGGCAGAGTTCCTTTAGCTCAGGACAGCAGGAAGCAGAGAGAGAGAGTGGAAGCCCAGGGAACAAGGCATAACCTTCAAAGGCACACCCAGTGACCCATTTTCTCCACACCTGAACCTTCCCCAACCTCTCAAAATAGCCCCACAGGCTGTCAACCAAGCACCCAACACCCTTCACATCCTAACTGTCACAGCTGCTGCATTCGCCAGACATTCTTAGTCCTGGGCCACAGTGCTGAATAAATCAGATGGCAGTTGCTCCCTTCATGGAGCTCACAGGCTGGCAGGAAAGACAGGGACTAAACTCTTAAATACACACATGAATCATAACTGGCAGCTAGAGCCACGGAGAAAATAACATCTCTTTGGAAGAACTGAGCAGAGATCTGGAGGATGGGAAGGTGTTATCAAGAGGAGGGTGGTCCCACATAAGAGGCAGACTTTCATAGGATGGGGAAATGTTATCATGTGTGTGTTTTGTATGTGTGTGTGTGTGTATGTGTGAGGGCCTTAGACAACATACAGAGAGGCTTTCAAAGGATGGGTGGATGTTACCTGGGGTGGAGTGTTTCTCTGATAACACAGACAGAGGTTTTTGTTTGATTTCCTGCCCCCATTCCCAGTGGCTTTGGACTTGCTCATGTGAGCACTGGCAATTCTGATCTTTTGTGAAGCCTGCTTGTCCCCTCTTTTAAAATCCTCACTCTTGCCTTTTACTGGTTGCTCTGGAGGGTTCTGCTGTGTGTGGGTTGGAGTCGAGCCACTTGCAGTGGGTGCATGTGTTTGTTCACCTTGATTGTCAACTTGTTGGGATCTGGAATCACTGTGGAAAAAGCCTCTGAGCATGTCCGTGAAGGAGTTTCTAGACTGGGTGAATTGAGATGGGAAGACCCACCTTAGCTGTGGGTGGCACTGTTTTTGGGGTACGTCCCAGACTGAATAAAAGAAGGAAGGAGCTGAGCACCAGCACCCATCTCTCTGCTTCCTTTCTGTAGAAAGCAACATGACAAGCTGTTTCATGCCTGTGCCATCATGCCTCCCTGCTGTGATGGACTGTACCCTTAACTGTGGACCCCAACAAACCCTTCTTTAAGTTGCTATTGTACCATCATTGGGAAACGTAACTAATCCAGTGTGGCTGAGTGTGTTGTATGTGGGCTTTTCAAGTGGGCTGAGCTGAGGGGTGGGCTCACTCTGATCAAATACCTGATGGGGCAATTTAAGAGCGAGCAGGGTTTGTTTTGGCTCACGGTTTCAGGGAACATGGTCCTTATGGCAGGGATGGCATGGCATCATGGCTCTATCTGTGGATGGTGGGAGCTTGCGGCTTGTTCACATTGTGACTGACCAGAAAGGAGATTAGGCTGAGAGCTTGCCTGGAAGCAGCTCCAGGCTATGGTCCCGAAGGCTCACCCCCAGAAGGTCCCGGCCATGCCTTCCTTTGGAAGGTTTTATAAACCTCCCCAAATAGCACCTCTATCCAGAACCCAAGTGTTCTAACACACTAGACTGAGGGAGAGCATTTCACACTCAAACCATAGCAGTTTCCAGCGTGAAGACGTCTAAAGTGGTGGTCCCCTCCACAAATGATTGGTTACAACAGTATGGGACCAAATCGGACACACATGGAGACAGAGTTTCTCTGCTACATGTCATTCCAGAATCTGGGGCTCAGTGAGAAGAGAGATGAGCAGCACCCACAGGTTTCAATGGTGGTTGGTAAACTCCTAGTAGAGATTCTCCTCACAGTGTCTGAAATACCAGCATGCTGTATTCTACCAGGGCCCTTACTTCTGTGGAGGGTGACTGGTGGGGGCGTGGTAAACAGTAAGCATCGTTTCTCTCCTCAGCTCTGCATCTGTCTCTCGATGTTTCTCTGAGGTCTTTAAAGACTATGTTTCACTCTATTGATCGGCAAAACAAAGTGGCGTTCAGAGCTCGTATGTGGAGATCCGCGAGGTTTTATTGAGCGATAGCTCTATATTTCTTGCCCTTGCAAGGACTTTCTGGTGAGAATAAAGGCCGTGAAGAAATGGGAAGCGCCTCAGGTGCAGAGGCCATGCAGAGACATCCTAAGACTTGTAAGTCACTCACTTCCTGAGTCTCAAGAGCCTTCAATCAGGAGGAAATTGCTAAGAGACACTTGCAGAACACACATCACTAATTGATCCTAACTCATTTTCAGGAAACATATCTTCTGCGGTATTCTTGGAAATCTGACAGTGAGTTGGGGCTCACTCACTCTCGGGTCAGGAAGAGTCTTTGCCTGACTTCACCTGAATTCCGTGCATCTGCACTTGTTTTTCTGTTCCAGCTGCTGTGCTCCACGCAGACATCTCTCATTGACCCCGGCTGTCCTTAGGATGCTTATCCACATAACACGTTTGGAAATATCTGTTAGAGATTTGGGACCAGCTCCTGGTTTGGAAATGTAATAGCCTGCCTTTCTCATTTTTCAAAGTTGTCTGGGTAACCCTGGATTTTTTGGTCTGGGATTTTCCAAGCAATGTTAAGCTGACGGAATACTCTTGAGATAAAAGAATTTAAAGAAATGCTCTTTCTTCAGCTCCTCTGGGCATCTCTGTTCCTCTGGTGAGCACATGGGCACATTTGAGTTAACTCTTTTTCTTTTTCTCTTCTTCTTCTTCTTCTTCTTCTTCTTCTTCTTCTTCTTCTTCTTCTTCTTCTTCTTCTTCTTCTTCTTCTTCTTCTTCTTCTTCTTCTTCTTCTCCTCCTCCTCCTCCTCCTCCTCCTCCTCCTCCTCCTCCTCCTCCCGCCCCCCCCTCCTCCTCCTCCTCCTCCTCCTCCTCCTCCTCCTCCTCTTTCTTCTTCTTCTTTTGGTTTTCTTATAGACCAGGTTGGCCTCGAACTCACAGAGATCCACCTGCCTCTGCCTCCTGAGTGTTGGGATTAAAGGCATGCACCACCACCACTTGGCTCTGAGTCAACCTTTTAAATAGTGCCTGACAGCATCCTAACACCAGATAGGATGCACCATTACACATCGTCATGACGATTCATGCTCTGGGATACTAAGGGCTATTGGTGCTAGGTGCCAGGTGAGAGAGGCCCTTAAGAGAAAGAACTGAGAGCAGGGTCCTAGGCTGAGGGAATTTCAGTGGAGTGGGCATCCTGATGTGAATTCAGTGAGGGACGGAGATAGGCTGGGCAGCAGGAGGAGCAGGCACCAAGGCCCCGCTTGAACTTTCTCAGGAAGTGCACCAGGGCAATGGATTGTGGCAGGGACCTGGATGAGAAGCGGGGAGAGACTGAGAGCTATGGAGAGGTCCTCTGGCTGGGAGTGTGGTGTAAGCTTTGGCCTGAGCACGGAGGGCTGTGGCTGTGGTACCTGCTACAGGACCGAATGAGTGTGAAAGGGGGGAAGATGCCAAGGAATTGGTCAAGACAGTTTTGTCCTGAGTGTTGAATCTGACATGCTTACTTTTCTTTAAATCATTTGATGGAGGACTGGGTAGAGGAGATGTGGCGTATATAGTATACAAGATGGGTAATTCTCAGCGTGAAGAAGAATGCAGTTATGTTGTTTGGAAGGAAAATGGACACAGGAGATCATCACAGCAAGCCCGTTTCACAGAGGTAAATAGTTTATATGGATGCATTACATCATACATGTACACATTACAAGGAAGTAAGCATGACATCTCTTAGGGGAACAAAAGAGACTAAGAAAAGGTGAGTGACAACCAGGGGGGCACGGGGTGCAAGGGTGTGCTCAGTGTACATCATATGTGTGTGAAAATGGCCTTATGTAACCCAGATTAATAAAACCAGTTTAGTTGTGGATTCAATGCACAGAATAATGGGTTCCGCCACTGTTTTCACATGCATGTGTCATGTACTTCGCTCACCTTCACCCCCATTACCCTCTTTGTCCTTTCCTCACCTTTCCTGGTTCACACACACACTCCCACACAGGGGAGAAAATACACAGTATTTACACACATGCACACACACACATGCTCCTACACAGGGGGGAAAATACAAAGTATTTACACACACGTGCATGTGCATACACACACACACACACTTCCACATAGGGGAGAAAATACACAGTATTTACACGCACACGTGCACGTGCACACACATACACACTCCCACACAGGGGAGAAAATATACAGTATTTATCTTCCCAAGTCTGGTTTATTTCACTTAACAAACTAATCTCCAGTTTCACCCATTTTCCTGTCAACGACAGAATTTCATTCTTTTAGGGCTGAATAAGCTGCCCATTAAGGGAATTCTTTTTTCCTATTTGAAGACTCTCCTGTACTCCTGTCTGTGTGAATTCTCGCTTTGTACCTACACTGTGCAAGACACTCCCTGCCCCCACCCCAAGTCTGGTTATCTCCTGTTGGCTGACATCTTCTGGCAGGTGGGAGGTAAAGGCTCAGTGAGGACTGAATTTGCATTTCCCTGGTGATTGGTGGTGTCTTGTGAATATATAATTATGATTAAATAGGAAGAATATTAAGAAAACGTCCAGAGCAGGCAAACACATAGCCAGGAAGACTGGGGAGTGGGGAGAGAGGTGGGGGAAGGGAGAGGTGCTAACTGGAGATAGGCTTTGGGGAGATGATGGGAATTTCTTCAGTTGATTGTGGTGATGGTTTCACACATATAGGCTGTATTCTTAAAACGTGTTTATTAATATTGTGTGTGCATGGTGTGTATGTATGAGCGCTGGTGCCACGGTACATGCATGGAGGCCAGAGAACAAGTTGGCAGAACCATTCTCTCCTTTCACCTTTGAATGACTACTAGGGATCAAATTCAGTTTGCTAGGCTGGCTCTGTAGATAATTGATTAGCCATCTCACCAAGCCTGGGTTGTTCTGAGCAACAAGCCCTTGCTGACCTGACTGGCATCCTTGGTCCTGATGCCATTCACTTGGACACTCTGGTCTGACCCTGAGCTCCCAGACTGGACGGGGACGTCAGTTGGTGAAGTGCTTGCCCGGAATGCTCGAAGCCCCAGGTTTAGCATCTGGAACTGAATAAAGCCGAGGTGGCACATGTCTGCAGTCCCAACACTCAGGAGTTGGAGGCACAAGGCTCAAAGGTCATCCTTGGCTACATAGAGAGTTTGAGGCCAGCCTGGGCTATGTGAGACCCTGTCACTCACAAACAAGCAAGTACCTGTCTCCCAACACACACAGTAGTCCTCAAAATTAAACTTTGTGGAACTGTGCAGAGCAGCCCCAGGCTTTAGGCCTCTCTATAGCTTTGCTGTCCTACGGGTTTGGGGACAATGTCCTGTAAGCTGAGGGGAACCCTGGGAGAAGCAGCAGCTGCTTGCATTGACTGCACCTCCCCTGTGGCTGGCATCCCTGCAAGCTCCGGTGGCCTATGCAGGTTGTTTTGCAGCACAAATAAGAGATCAGTATTTTCATTTCCTCTGAAGCTCTGTGGTTGGAGAAAACCCATGAAAACACACCTGTCCCGGAGGCTTGGCAACGCGCTTATTAAATGTCACCTGGTGGGTCCCTGGCTTGTCACTGTGGCTGCTCTGCCTGCGTATTCATTCCATCAGTGCACAGGGTGGCACATGGCAGGGCCTGCTTTGGGGCTCAGACTAGAGCATTTTTCTGAGCTCCCGGGTGGATTTGTCCTGCCCTCCTGCCAGTGACTTCTGGATTCCTAATCCCCTCCCTGTCACTGTCATTTCCACCCCAGAGCCACAGAAGTAACACATGCCTGTAGTAGACATCCCCCCCTCCCCCGCACACAAGAAAAGAACACATCAGACGTCATGGATCCTACACCAGCTCCCCTCTCTGTACTTGCCATTTTAAAACATTGCTTTATTGCTTATGTGCTGTGTGTAGGCGCACATGTATGCCACGGCACCCGTGTGAAGGTCAGAGGACAACTTACGGGAGTCTGTTCTCTCATTTCATCACGTGGGCTCCAGGATCCAAACTCGGGTAATATAGCTTGGTGTCAAGTGCTTTGCACACCGAACCGTCTCACTGACCCATACCTGCCATTTTCTGGAGCTGTTCTGGCTGTTTGAGGCATTGCAACTGATCACACACAGGGTCTCTCTCTCTCTCTCTCTCTCTCTCTCTCTCTCTCTCTCTCTCTCACACACACACACACACACACACACACACATGTCAAAAGGACTACAGATATGTGTTGTTATTTAAAATGATCATACTTATGATTAAAAGAGGAAATCCTCATGGGTTCTTAATAAAGAATTTGATTTACGCCTCTGTCTTCTTGAAGAGGGACAGCTTCAGATCCTCTTAGCCTCTTCAGGACCACGCTCAGCTGGTATGTATTACTAATTAAAAAATAAACATGCAGTAGCTGTATGTGTTTGTGGGACACACTGTGATGTTTCTTTTTTTGAGATTGCCATACATGAGTATCGTATTTACATCATTTTCATCTTATCCTCTCCCCTGCCAAACCTTCTTCCAGTGACCCACCAGCAAACATAGGCCAAGGTCAGGAAGTCCTGCTGAGAAGAGAGAGGAGGAATAGGAGCCAGGGGCAGCAGGGACATTGGAGGAAACCCCCAGAAATGGCTAGCCTGGCTCATGGGAACTCAGAGTCTGAACCAGCAACAAGGGAGCCTTTATGTGTCCTCTGCATAGATGTGACAGTTGTGTAGCTTGGACTGTTTGTGGGACTCCTGGCAATGCAAGGGGCTGTCCCAGTGCTTTGGCTAACGCTTGGGAACCTATTCTTCATGCTGGATGGCCTGGCTCAGCCTGAATGCAGGGGGAGGTGACTGATCTTAGGGAACCTTGATATGCCTTGGTTTGCTGAAGCTCATGGGAGGCCTGCCCCTTTCTGAGAAATACTGAGGAGGAGTAGATTGAGGAGGGGGTAGTGGGGGAGGGAGTGGGAGGAGAGGAGGGAGAGAGGCTATGGTCAGGATGTAAAATAAATAAATAAATAGTAAAAACAACTTGTTCTGTGTTCTTCCACTTCCTCTCAACCACATGACCTCTTTAATTATTATTTTACACACACACACACACACAGATACACACACAGATACACACACATGGATCTATCTATCTATCTATCTATCTATCTATCTATCTATCTATCTATCTATCTATCCATCTCCTGCTGAGAGTCCATTTAGTATTGCTCACATGCATATGTGCTGAGGGCCAACGACTTGGGTTACCAGGGGATTGTCCCTGGAAATGACTGATTCTCCCTCTGGGCAGCTATTAATTGCTTTCAGCTCTTCACCTACGAGTGGGGCCTTGGGAGCTGGTGTTGCCATTGTGCAGGTCTTGTTAAGATTTCATGGGCTCAGCTCCCTGTCATCTGTAGATGACACTGTCTCACTGCAGGTGTCCTGGTCCTCCCACTCTTGAGTCTTCTGCCTCCCCAGCCATATGTGCAAAGGTAGTGATGGTGATGTATGAACTCGGAACCTCATGGTCAGTTCTGTTTTGACCAGTTGTGGATCTCTGTGACAATCTCTGCTCAAAAGTGAAGCACTCTGATGAAGGATGAGATATACTGCATTC